>NC_136907.1:52825666-53320668 GCF_949606895.1 Notothenia rossii | reverse complement strand
TCCTTCCCTTCTAAGATAATACAGAATTCAAAATAAAATGAATTAGTTTTAATCCCACAATAGAAACATTTAGTATTCTATGACATCAAGGCTGTTACATTAGTTACCCTTGATGGATATTAAACTTGACCAAAACATATAAATATATTCAGGCAATTAATTACTAAACAGAGCAATACAACTCATAACCTTGACAGCACCAATCCCAAAGTAGCGTAGATTAGACAGCACTGCAAAGTGAGTGCAGCTCATCCGTATCCCCACAGGAAGCATGGCTGTGTGTTGTGACTGACTGTGGACGAGGACACACCGCTGCTCAGCTCTCTATGTAAACACACACTGATCGATTACATGAACTCAGAGCTGACATGATACTCAGAGCTGGAGCTGTTATACACAATCCTGCAGGCCTCAGAAATACAAAGGGATATATAGGATTTGTTTCTTGTGTCAGTGTGAGTTTAACACAGGTATCACACAGACATCAGGACTTAGAGGAAGCTGGCCAGGCAAGTTTAATAGGCAATCCAGGAAGTCTGGGGATCTTGTTAATCATCTTAATTCACTTTGCTATGTATAATCTGAGGGAATGTGATTAATAAGACAACTCACTTTAGTGTATTGATAGATGACATTGGTGTGAAGATGAAGGCTTGTAATAGAGAAAATTCCTGTTCTAAAACATTTGAGTAATGTTTGTGTACTTCTGACATTTAAACTTTTCCACACTTTACATTACATTGCATTTAGCTGACGCTTTTATCCAAAGCGACTTACAATAATTGCATTCGACCAACAAGATACAAACTTGAAGAAAACAGAATCATATAAGTACATCAGGTTTCATAGAGCCAAAACATTTCAAGTGCTACTCAACTGGCTTTAGATAAGCCATTCCCTTTGTTAGTATATAAGTGCTTTGTTAGTAATTATATCGCTCGACGTGGAGTCAAAAGAGATGAGTTTTCAGTCTGCGCCGGAAGATGTGCAAGCTTTCTGCTGTCCTGATGTCAATTGGGAGCTCATTCCACCATTTTGTAGCCAGGATAGCAAACCCACGTGTTTTTGCTGATGGGAACTTGGGTCCCCCTCGCAGTGCGGGTGCAGCGAGCCGTTTGGCTGATGCAGAGCGGGAGTGCACGTGCTGGGGAGTACGGTTTAACCATGTCCTGGATGTTAGGAAGGGCCAGAACCATTCACAGCATTGTACGCAAGTACCAGTGTCTTGAAGTGGATTCTAGCAGTTACCGGAAGCCAGTGAAGGGAGCGGAGGAGCGGCGTGGTGTCGTAAATTTAGGAAGGTTGAAGACCAGACGAGCCGCTGCATTCTGGATGAGCTGCAGAGGTCGGATGGCACATGCAGGTAGACCAGCCAGGAGGGAGTTGCAAGTAGTCTAGGCGAGAGCCTGGACCAGAAGTTGCCTCACTTTCTGGGTCAGGTGGGGACGTATCCTCCACACTTTCATTGACTTTGGACATTACAGAATTACACAATCTATTGCCACAGCTATAGTTTACTCTTGGAGAAGCAAAGCAACAGAACAGCAATTTAATTTGTAGATCCATGTTTGTTATGACAGCAGCAGTGGTAACAAAAGTACAATTATTTTAATTATATAAATGCCTTTATATGACAGCTGGAATTACTCACAAAATAACATTTGATATTCTTGTAAAATAAAGGGCTTTCCAACCATTTTGGCATGTATCCCTTTTTCAAAAAGCAGATGTGTATGAGTTATTAGAAGTCCATACAAATTGATTTCTGTTATAAAAGTCCCAGATGGTTTCATTTAAAGGTCAAATGTCCCAATATTTCGCCACAAAAGCAAACCTCTACAACTATGTGCAGCAGAACTTTTTTTAATTTTCATTTTCCACACCATTAATAATTGAATGACCCTTCAGATTGATTGTGTGGAAGGCATGAGAACACTTCCTACCTGCATAAAAGCCTGTTTAGATCCACTTTGATCAGCTATAATTAAATGCCTGGTATAAATTGAGCATTCCCATTGAAATTGTGGTTCATTTCTCTGCATTAAAACTTATACTTTGGTTCTTGAAATGCACTTTGCTTAGAAAATGTCTGTGCTTTTATTTAAGTATGATTTTGATGGCCGCTTATGTGATTAAGTAGTAGGATCAGCACAAAAAAAGAACAAGTGATTATACTATTAAATCACATAAGCAGTCACATGACTATGGTTAAAGATCACTGCAGTATTTCTGTGAGCAGAGCAGCTTCTGTTGGCTGCTTTTGTTCTCTTTAGAGATTTTTTTTAATAAAAAGAACAGCATCAGGTTGAACAAATAAAAGAAAATGGAGCATGGTGGGAATCACATGATATTTTATTCTTGTATGAACAGTGGCATGGGTACAGTGTAAGGGGAAGTCATAGACGTACAAAAGTCATTTTTTTCTCTTCATGAAGACAATTCTTAATTCCATAAATAAAATTTACAAAATATTTTGGACTATTTCTCATTTTTCTTACACGAGCAAGGGGTACAGTAACCGTTTGTTATTGTATGTCTAGCAGTTAATAGTGATATCTCTATTGTTCATATTATATAACCCTTCTTTTTGACCGTTTGGATTGGGTGGAGCAGACCTACGATAAGTGCTTTGTTACAACAATGACCTGTTTACTGTATACAAGAAGAACAGTGACTGGACAACAAAAATAAACCTGATAAGGCATAGAAATGCACTCTACTGTCTCTTAATCTGCTTATTAATTCAAGAAACTAAACAGAGATATGATTCAAAATGGCAAATTGTAAACAATGCGACCTCAGCTGGAAATGTAGAATATTAAAAAAAAACGAAAAAGATGCAGGAAAATCTGCTTTCTATTCACTTAAAAAAACAAACCTGTAACCTTTGAAGAGTAGCAGGATATCTTGATGCCATCTTTATCGTTCTTTCGTGCTCAAACAGAGCGAGACAGGTACAGCAGGCTTTATTTCAAATGACCATGTAACACAGACTCACAGTTCATATCTCACCGACCCAACAGAAACAAAGACATTTTTTAGAAATGAATGGCTGCAAAAGTGAAACAAACATCCAGACGTCAAAAAATGGATGTGCTGGTAGGGCATTGCTTGAGAGAAACACAGGTAGTTGGCATCAGAGAGGCTATGTTATGGCACAGAGGCTCAGGTATAAGGGAGGGGGGGGATTCTTATTTACAAAATAGATAGTTTGGCAAATTTTGATTTCCACTTCAATGCCTCGTAGTCATTCCGATGCCTCTAACGACACCAGCTAAGAATTCACAGCTTATGAAATAAGAAAAAGAATATTTTTTTAATATGTTTCGGTTCTGGAGGGAAGCCGCAGAGAACAGTTTTGCTCACAGGTGAATCCACATCGAGTCTGTTCATGCAAATGGACGAATCGGTGGAGCAACACTATGAGAACATTTGGCAAAATCCATCTGCTGTGTTACAGTCTTTGCTGGTGGCGGTTGACAAAACCCAAGGTCAACCGCATACAGTAGGACGCAGCTCCTCGTGAAAAAATATTTGCATCATCAGTGTCACCATGGCTGTTTAACGCTTCCTTGCAGGTGTAAACTCATTAATCCGTGACAGGAAGTCGCCTCCCGCTGTGTGTTTATCAAAGATTAAAGGTCACTTCCTGGTTGAAAGGTAATTTGATTGGACGATAAAGCCAAAGTCTGGTTGTCATGCTGAGGAGTTTAGTTCAGTACAGTACAGTACAGTACAGTGTGTGGCCACTGGAGGAAAAGCAGATCCTAGGAAAGCCAGCTAATTACAGAACTGCCAAAAATATCCTTTAAAAGGTTTGAAAAAACAGTGTAATCCAGCTGTAAGAGATCTCACAGTCACTCTCTCTTCTTCTCTTCTTCTCTTTTCTCGTGAGCTTCTTCTGTCTTGGCCTTCAGAGCTTCCATTCCCTGAAAGAACAAACGGATTGACTGAATCAGGAATCTGCATTCATTCGGTTACAGATCTAACCACAGGGGGGCAACGTTGTGCCTTCCTTATCTTTAGTTTGGGTGATGCAGAGAAACATGATGACAGAAACACTGAACCAAGGCTCTTTTATAATGGGCTGCAAAGCTCTCATGGGAAGGGAATAAAGGAGATGAATGTTAATATGAAGCTAATAAAGAAAGCAGGGTCAATGTCTCCAACTATTTTCTAAAGCAGGCATTTCATTTGGTGGCCTGGATTGAACATATAGTCAGAAGACTGCAGTTTGACATCAGTAATCAGAAATACATAAAATCATATTACTTGCACCATTATTGCATTTTAACGCACATGTTAATGACTTATTTGTTTAATATCTTAAAGAGGCCCTATTATGCTTTTTGGCATTTTTCCCTTTCTTGTAGTCTGTTATTTTTGTGTGCATGTAAACGGTCTGCAAAGGCTATAATGCTCCCTGTGTGGAGGGAGTTTCTCTCCCACCACTCTCCTCCCCGCCTGCCTGAAACGCCTCCATTAGACTCCTTTGTTCACTTCCATAACATGATGACGTCAATATGTAATCCTCGTGCTTCTATTGGCTAGCGCTCCAACATCGTTATCTTCCTCAATGAGCAACTGGTGGCTTACAGACATTAAATATGCTAACGTTAATTCACAAAACAGTTAAAAAACAATGGATATCATACAAATAATGACGCTAAGTTAGCTACATATACCTGAAGCTAGAACTGAATTGACTACGCTTGTAAATGAACATGCTAGCTAAGGGGAAGACATCTCTAAGCGGTTGACCAATTAAAACAGAGTTGGCAAGCATACCAATCAGAGCAGACTGGGCTCTGGTTTCAGACAGAGGGTGAAAAGAGGTGCAGCAGCACAGGCAGAAGAATAAAGATTTTTTTCAACTATTATTATTTGTATTGCCAACAACTAAGATGTTGCTAATGTGTATATGAATAAAGCCTTTACTTTATTGAGTTCATGTTATGAACACATGAGAGGGAGGAAGTTGTTGGACAAAAGAACAGGGGGGATGAACACAGGAAAATGACATGAGTACCATGTGAAGGTAGTTGATACTGAAGAGTACAAACATGAGAGGAGGGGGCCATGAAATACCCACTGGGTGTCTGTTGTTCTCTAGCTGTCTTCCTGTTGACAGGTCTGATCCTGCGGAGCATCAGGAGCTCCGCTGGGCTCCGGAGAGCTCGACCTTGCAGCATCAGAACCCTGAGAGAGGAAGAGGGATGTCAAAGTTTTGCAGGTCACATGCTAAGTTATTGACCTTTTCCTCCTACTTCTCCCATAAAAATCAGCCAAACATTTAGATAATGACTGTAATTACCTCGAACCGAGATTTCACCCTATTATACACGATCTTATCAAGACACTTAAATCATTTTTGACCTTTTATGTTTAATTGACTTGACATTTTTCTATAAAATCAATCCCATGTTGCCATATGAATCGTTTTCTGTGTGAGATGTACTTGAGAACAGATCATCCATATGACGATAATAGATTAGTGGTCACTTGTTGTTTCAAATCCATGTGTTATTGACAAGGGGGGAGGGGCTTACCGATTGTTCCTCCTTGGCGTTGCTGCAGGCGCCCTCTGGGTCTACAGGGGAGTGATCTGTGGGCGGGTCACTGGCCTGGGAGGCGGGACAATCTGAGGACGAGCTCTGGTGAGGGGCCGGGGTGGACGCTGAAGGAGAGGAAGGGAGAAATGTTCAGTAAATACAGTAAGAAGATATTTCAACTTAGTTTTTGAACAGTTTCCATAGTGTGCTGGTTAAGAATATTATTCAGAATAATATCTGAATATTAGCATTAACCACAAACAGAGAAGCAGTCGATTCAAATCCACATGACCTTTAAAGCATGTCATCCCCTCCACTTTAGTTTATTTTGTACTTGACATGTTATATGCGTCACAGTATCAAATAAAACACGACTTTCTGAATGTGCACGCCCTCTCTTTCCACCCCTTTTCTCCTGTCTAAAGAGGACCCATTATGCTTAGTGTGTTGTATAGGTTTATGTGCATGTTAATGGTCTGCAAAGGCTGACCATTAGTTCCCTCCAGAGGGAGTTCCTCTCACACACACTCTGCCTGAAATGCCTTAAATGGACTCCTTTGTTGACTTCCATAACATAATGACATCACTAAGTAACAATCGTGCTTCTATTGACTAGCGCTCCTTTGTGATGGGCTACGGGGAAGGACCAATCACGGTTTCAGACAGAGGGTGAAAAGAGGTAGAATGAGAAGAGCTTTCTGAACATTAAAACATAGCAACATGTCACAGTGGAGGCACAAAATACAAACATAAACCTGAAAAAGGTTACAGGCCCCTTTAAGAAAACAGTTCCCAAAATTAAAGTCAGGCAGCAGGCTGCAAGGTCTCTTTCCTTCCTCTGTAATCCCCTACTTGCTGACATTACACTGTGTAACTCTGTTGTGGCCTGTACTATTTATTTTCTTAACTTTCTGCTATTCTTTACTTACTTCTGGCCTTGAACCATTTATTTCTTTGTTTCCATGTGTTGTTAGGTAAACATGGATTACAACAAGCACTTTGAGTTTTGTTTACGCAAATGAAAAGTGCGCTTATAAATCAAATTGATTATTATTATTATTATTATTATTATTATTATTATTATTATTAACAACAACTCTTTAATCCTGCCACATTTTGTCCCACCTTTTTCAAAAGTAAACAAAAAATCCACCTCCAGGTTTTTTTCTCACTTGCTCCTCAGGGCTTCTTTATAATAGTGTACTTGTTCTACATTGGTGCACTGTATTCAATTTGAAAGGAAATAATAATCCAACCCTTTTGGAGAAATATAATTCAAAACCCCAAAAGTCAGGGGTCATCAAAGTAAGCATGATGCATCCTCTTGAAACAATGAATGTAAAAAAGGCTAGATCTAATAGTTGTTCAAATAGTCCAGTCCGTAAAATTGCCTTCCAGGATAAAGATTACGATTAAAATAAGGTTTACACAGAATGGCACAAAGATGTTAGATTGTTAAGATAGTAAGGAATACTTACGGGATTCAGTAGACGGTGATGAGGATGTACCCGGGCTCAAGGTCATCCGAGAGAGATCAAGGTCACTGCAGCTGCCCTCCTCCTCCTGTGTGGCGGTAGCTGAAGGCGGCAGCAGCTGACTGCAGAGCAGCATGTCCGGGACGCCAAGGGGCCCCGGGGTCCCACACCTGCTCACCGATGCGGACGCAAATCCAGGTCCAACTCCTGATGTAGAGGGGCCCTCGCCTGCGTCTGATTCCGCGCCGAGCCCCTCCCTGCCCAGGCTCAGCTGCCTGTGGAGCAGGGAGGGGTCGGCCGTGTGCTGGGGGCTGGTGATGGCCGAGGAGGGGGCCGATAAGTCGCAGGCTTGCGGGCACATGGTGGTAATGGGTACCAGGCCTTGGAGCATGGCAGCTGTTATGGCGTGCCCCCCCACGCCCACAGTCTGGGCCGGCATGTACGCCGCCATGGCCGCCCACTGCTGCTGAGTGGCCGGGAAAATGTTAGCCTGGCTCCAGATGAGCGGCTGACCCCCGGGGAGGACCTGGGCCACCTGGAGGGGCCCCTGCACCGGGAAGGCCAGGGTCTGGGCCTGGCCGGGGTACGGCTGCTGAGCCCACTGCGCAGCCTGCACCGGACCCATGGTCATATAGCCTGAGAGAGAGGGGAGGGAGGAGAAGGAAAACCGATTGAAGGATATTAAGGCAGGAAGAGGAAGTGGAGGAGATTATTATAATGGGCGCAGAACACATTTAGTATCCTGTGATTCAAAATTCAATACATCAATTTTTCAAATTACAGCATGTTGTCTTTTGATATTTGTCTAAGGACAGATATTCAGTGCGGAAATGTAAAAGCAAAAGGGAACATTTAAAGGTATAATAATATAACTTAATGTCTAACAATCATCAGACCTATACGAGTTATTTTTATCTGTTCATTTCATTCGGTCGCCTGTAATAGCGATATCCCCTTGGAGGATGCATTGCTTTGTGGTTGTCTGCATGAAGCTGTCATGAACTGACTTTTTTCCAGTTTCAAGCCACCTCTAAGATACCCTTTTTAGACCTTGATCATTTTTAACCTCATAAAGAATGTTAGTCATCAGATGTCTAGATCTAAGTTGAACATGTGCAGCAGCCAAACTAAATTGGAGAGACATTGATCATAAATAAAGGAATCCTATCGGGGAGAAGCTGTCTGCATTGATACCTCCCATGATCCTATTCTACTTAACATTGTTGTCTGTTTTGATTGATAGACCCCTAGTGGCAAAAAAAATTTTTTTTTATTGGGGAACACATTTTTAGGAGGACTACCAAACCTGCAGAATCTTGCAGTTTGAGATCACTCATCAAAATATAGATTTGTGTTCAATATAAATAACTGTTGTATGGCAATGCCTTTGCAAGCAAACGCTGTCTTGAAAAGCTTCCAGAAAAACATCTGAGAGTTCTTAGTCTGTCATCAAAAATCATCTTCATAAGCTGTGTTATCATAGACAGACACATTGTGACATGATGATGTTTGCTGCACTAAAGAAGGCTGCTGTTCTTGAAGGATGTTGGGATGTTCTTGAACGTTCTTTGGAAGCCACAATGTCAATGCTTTTTCTAAAATATGCACAACCCACCAGTATTTGTCCTTGAAGAGATATTGCTTTACTGTATCTCTGTTCTACATTAAATCTTAGCATGTTTTTTCTCCAACTGCACATCAAAGAAACACATCCCCACCAGCACTTTATTCTCTCCTGTGTTCCGTTTTGTGATAAAGGATACAACGTTTCAGGAGATGGGGGCTACCTGATGGAAGGGAGGTGGGGCTGAAGGGGGCGTACAACTCGGCAGCATGTTGCTGCTGGCGGCTGCTCCGGCTCGGGTCCAGTGTGTTGGCAGGTGATGGGGGCATCTGAGAGGTGAAGCACACACACACACACACACACACACACACACACACACACACACACACACACACACACACACACACACACACACACACACACACACACACACACACACACACACACACACACACACACACACACACACACACACACACACACACACACACACACACAGACAGATGTCACTTCTGTCAAAGTCACCTAAAAGTCACTGGGCTGCACATTCATCTTTATCTCACTTATCGTTCTGTCGGGTGATTTAGATCTCTGCGACAGTCCTAATTAAATGTCACAGATAAATGAATTCCATAAACATGTTTACATTACACAACCAGGGTTTGGTTTCAGTACTTACCGAGGGAGGGGTGGACATGTCGCCGAAAAGATCAAAGTGGTTGATGTTCTGCGAGTGGAACAGAGGGGCCAAAAGAAAGAGAAAAAGTCCAGTGATACATCCGGACAATGAGATTTGCACACTCATGAAACCTTGAATTTGTCTCCAGATAGGGTATGGTGGTTGCATGGGCGGGTAGGAGTGGGGAGTGAAATCTATTCACAAAGGCGGTTTGTGCTGTGGATGGCAGGAAACAACTATCCCCTCGTTCCCTTATCAGAAAATGGATCTAAAATGAATCTTTCATGGCTCGCTATAATTGAGTGGGTAAAAGGCTATTCAGTCCCATAAAACAGACTCTGATTAGATATTCTTATGTCTGCCAATCAAGACGCGGGGCCCCCGTGAGAGCCCGGGCTGCTTTATCATGCTGATTCTTCTCCAGGAGCAGATACATACACAGAGGAGTGTGTTTATTTCATCACATAAATGAAAAGAAGAAGCTCCTGGAACCACCCGACCGGGACAATGAGGCCACCTCACCCTGTGGGCAGACGCTCTAGTCCCTCCATGTCCTCCACTCGCACTACTTAAAAAGGAGCAGGGGGACGCGGTTATGGAAGAGACTATGGAATGGCTAAGTTGCATGAAATGTCTCTGGGGCCATGCACAAGCAGACAATGAATCACCGTAAAGAAGCACAAAAACACACAGGACTTGCATGCTGCAAAGAAACTGATACAAACACACACATATTTAAACCAAAGAAAGAAAAAAAGGGAGGATAGCAGCAATCAGTGCTGCTGCTAACAGGGTGTTTATGTCCTCCTTGAATAAGCTGGGACATGGCGCGTTGCACAGTTTGCACGGCACTTTGGGACCATTCAGGGTCACAGAATGAGTCTGAATTTGGGGAAAAGGTAAACAGTGTACACAGATGTCTCTCCCTGCAGGCACCGACACACATCAGGGGTGCACGGAGGCTCTCAAAAAGCTCCAACTGAATGAACAGACAAGCAGTAACACTTAGAGATATGGAAGCGTTGCTACTTATACCGGCATAGACTGTTTGGGTGAGATAGCGCGGGGGCCGGGGAAGTTTATCTGTTTGATATGCTGAGCGTTGAGCGTACAAACAGCGGAGAGCACAGAAGCACTTTGCTGGGGCTGTTTTCAAAAGTTGTGGGGAAATTGTCTCTCAGTGAACATTGGGGAGAAATAGGCCTGAATGAATGTTTGTACAAGCGATTTGAGGGATGTAATAGCGTGGTGGTGAAGAACTCATAAAACCTAGCAGGATGAGATGAGATATACTTTCATTTTGATGAAAAGGGGGGAAATGCTTTTGGGTCTGTTTTCCATATATAGTTTTTCAGGTACAGCTTTAATGAGTGTTAGATTGTACTGCATGCAGCTCAAACCAACACCAACCCAAACTACAAACCTCTCCACCTCATCCTCCGAGGAAGGACGGAACAGCCCCCCCTTTATTTATCTGATCGGTGGGCCTCATAAACTGATTTTGTCTCAACCATCTGGTTGGACATGCGTCATAGTCTGGATTGGATTTAGGATACGTAGCCGGCGTCTTTAACGTCCTGTGAAATGGTCGACATGTCCGACTTTGGCTGACCAATCAATTCGTCCTACCTCTTGAGACAGGCTGGGCATGACCAATGGAAATTTGTTTCATCATCACCACAGTCTGAGTCATTCTAGGCTTGGAAAATGTGTTTTTGACATTACCAATGGGCACCGTCAAGAGGGGCTTGAGGCGCTTCCTTCAAGAGGATGTTAAAGAGAGGTTTGCAAGAAGAAGAGTAAAGAAACAAATAATAAACAAAACAAAAAAACACCTACAGTCATGAAATGGCGCTTTGGGACATCATAGATCCCGTCCTTCTGCTGACTGCTTGGGACCTGCATTGGATTGGAGGTCGATTCATCCGTAAGAAACAGAGCAACACCCTTTTTTTTATGTTTTCTTTTTTAACAGGCTAGTTTATTAAAAAACAAGAAGTAGACATGTCTATTGCATTCTGAATCAATTTCCATTTAGTCCATTTTTCTATGATTTAGTTTTATCTTTTAGAGCAATGGGATTATGCTAATTCTACAGCTGTTTCGTTAAATCAATTCTACTTAAATCAATATTGATTGCAAACATTGCTAGAGACGTTGCAAGCTGGTTCTGGGAGTGTTAAAAAAAGCTTATTGTTATTCTGCAACAGTATGTCTCAACTGGTTCATCTGACGATATCAAAACGCCTCGGCTCTGGCCTCCTTTGGATATTTCTCTCACATTTATTCAGACTATCTGTTGCTCTTATCCCCGCTGCCTGTCTCCCCATCACTCCCTCAACTTTTCCTTACGTTTTCCTCAAGCCTATTGATCTTGTTTCATTCTGAGATCAAATGGCATGGCAAGTGATAAATCTCCTTCTCTGCATCTTTCATCTTCAGAGGAACGCAAGATACAGAGAGGCAAAAAGAGGCGGAGGAGGAGGGAGAGACTGAGAGAAAGGGAGGGAGGAGGGTAGGATTAAACCATACCACAGGTCTCTGGAGTCCTAGCTAGTCCTTCATTTGGTCCAAAGCCAAAAGGTCAAAGTGTTGGAGATATTAAAGGCTTTGGGTGAACTATCCAGACTGAACAACTGACCTTAACTCTTCTTTAGATGTTTTAGACGCTACGTGAGGAATGTTTTATACCAAAGAGTGATAGGGTCAGGCATAAGGGAAAAAATGAGTTTGATTCAAATCAAAATATCAGAATTAGTTTTCAAAAATGGATAGTTTAAATGTTGAAATAAGTGTTGAAATCTTGAGAATAAACACATAAGCTTTAGCAGGTATAATCTGGTTTGATTTATTTCTCTAGATTCAAATGTATATAAAAATCTTCCTACACCGATTCTGAAGACTGGCCCTAACTCTCTTTGGTATTTTTAACGTAAACTGCTTATTTTTTATTATCTCTAAATATATAATCCTCAAGATTTTCCTAAAATCAAACCAAAAGCCATAATTCTTCTTGGAAATGGCCTTTGAAAGTATTAACATTTTCTTTGTTGGAGTTTTCATTGGTAGTGGGCGGAGACCGCCAATCCCATGCTGGATTCAAATTGCCTTCTTATGCAAAGTGACGATGCACGCATGTCATTGTATTTGTTGATAACCTCACTGTTTAGTGTATGCTCTCATTACATTGCGCAGAGCTGTATTGAGTTGCTGCTAATGCAAATAAAATAAAATATCCTTCTGCTGTGACTAACTGGCGAAACAGAGGCTTTTATTGTGAAGAAGCCACATGGAATGCAACGCATTTGTTCCTATGGTTAGTGTTGATTTAACCTTAATGCTACCAGTTGTAACTTGAACATGAATATAACCCTTTTAATAGATCCTAGCTGTATTCACTTCTTTCTTAGATGGTGTTTTATCTTCAGCCATGTTAAAAACTGAAACCCTAGTTTGACCTTCTACTGAATCCTCAGAAAACCTTTTTCTCCAAAAACAACGTGCCCTTTGTAACTTCTTTAGGAAAGGTGCTTTACAGTCATGTTAGTACTGTTACCATAATATTATATCACAGGGTATGAAAAGGGAGAAGAAAAGGGGGGCAATGCTTGTCTTTGTACCTGATAAACGCTCTCCTCTGACTGGTGGCCACGGAGGGGTTCGTGTCCAGCCTCAAACACTATGTACTATAGAACAGAAGTAGTGGGCAAGGCGTAGAGGTGCAGAGAACAATGAGATGGGAAGACAGAGAGAGAGGTTGGCATATAAAACAGAGAGATACAACGAGGGAGTGATACATGACGAGAATAAATGAAAGCACAGGGGAGCGAGAATGGCGTCGGCAGGGAGTGAAATGGAATTGCGAATAAAAAAAGGCGGTGAATGGGGGTGGGGGGGAAGTTGTGAAAAAGAAAAAAAGATTGAGGTGGGAAGAGGAAAGAGCACAAGTATAATAGGTCAGGCAGTAGTTCAAGGCAATGTGGAGGTTTAAGCTAGAGGTCTCCTTTTAACATCAATGATATGATGCTCCACCTCTTTGAGAGGTCAGCATGTTCAATTTGAGATCCATGAGTGAAGTCTCACTTTGGTCAGTGTCTCCTCTTAAGATATGTATTTATAAAAAAAAGTCTCAAAGGATCTCAAATAAAACATTATTTTTTGACATTTTGGGAAATATATTTGTTCACTTTTTTGCCGAAGATAAGACGAGAAGATGGATACCTTTTTCATATCTGTACGATAAATGTGTAGCTAGAGCTAGCAATGGATTAGCTTTGTTAGCTTAGCATTATGACTGGAAACAAAGGACACTGTCTAATTGTGAATAAAACACACTATGAAGAGTAACTATTGAAAATAAAAAGTACATTTTTGTTGACAAATAGAAACTAAAGGACATCATAAGACAGACAAAATTGAGCTAATGGTTGTTTGATGAACAGAAGTCATTTTAAACAACCTGCTACATAAGCAGAATCACACGCATAGCCTAGCTTCTAATTATCAATAGTATCCTCCACTGCACAAATACATCTCCTGTGCAGAATTATAGCTGTTGCACTGCCATCTTCAGCTAGAAGTATTTTCAACCAGGAATATGATGTCTCTGTCAAAATGTTCCTTGACGCTTTCAGGTCTTGAAAAAACAGATTTACGGGCTAAATTCTTCTACAATGAAGTGAAAATTAGACAAGAAGTGCCTAAAAAAAGTTGAGCCGGACTACAAAAACATGCAGGCAGCACACAGATTTTTGTTTAAAGTAGAGTAACATTGTGTGGAGAATTACATGTTTACGTTACTTTAAGTTGGGTGTGTTTCATGTTGGAAGGAATGAGAAGGTTCTAGGAAGGATGTCAACTCTCTTAAATTTCCTGAAGATGCTATATTAATACCCCAACGCTACGTAACTGTTGAGCTTCTCTGCTGGATCTAAACCATAGGATCTAAACGAAGAAAACCACAGTGGTTGAATCTAGCTTCTGAACTAATGCTTGTTTGAATGCTAATGCAAGGTGAGCCTTCTGTTCAATCAGCCAGCGTTTGTAAATGATAAATTGATTTACTGAGGAGAGTCTGTTTTCTGTCAACATGACTTAAAGGTAGGGTAGGTAAGAATGGAGAAACCAGCTCGAGTGCGTTCAAATTTGAAAGTACGCAGCCGAAAAAACTCTGCTCCTTCCCTTCAGACTTCCTTACAGAACCCCTCCTCCAACACACACGAACGCGCACATGACCAATGAGGGCACGAGATAAGTTTGTGCACAGATGGAAGGCTGACAGGCAGGTAGGCCATCCAGTTATTTTAGCCGGGCCGGCTCAGATCATTGGTCGTGCTTTTTACAGCACCACGGCTTCCACAGATGACATTTTTTTATGTATTTATTGTCAAAGCATTTAATTTATTCATTGCTATCGGGATGTTAAGAGCATTCAATGGAATATAACAAAAAGTGTTTCTGAAGTGAATTACCTACCCCACCTGTAACAGAGTTAACATGGACATGTCCTTCACCGCTAACCTTGAGAAAGATAATACAAACCCCTGTAACCATGGCAACTGTACACAACAAAAATGGCAACAGCTGTAGCTTGAAAATGCTTGGGAGATACCTAAATGAAAAAAACATGACAAAAAAGAGACTATAGTTTATGACAAAAAACTAAATCAATGCTAAAGTTAAGACTGTAGCTTGATTTTAGTGCAGTTAAGCACCCCCTGTTTTCAGTCTTCATGCTCAACTAGGCAAATTAGTTGCTGGCTCCATTGATCTTTAAAAAGAGCTTAAGGAAGCAGTTGGTAACCAAATATGTCAAAATTGAAGATTGAAATCTAATGTTTTGACTGCTGATACAGTTTGAGGGTATTTGGTCAATGTTAGGTGTCTTTAGCTTGTAATGTTTCTGTATATTAAATGAAGTCTCTCTAATTCTAAATGTGTTATATATATTGTAAATACTCTTTCTTTAGTTTGATGGGACCCTCTTCTAAAAGCTTAGAATAGTGTATTGGTTTGTCCCATTTTACATATCCCCATTATGTCTTATGATTGTACTTGTATTTGTGAATAAAATGAATTGTATCCAACCGTATCGGCAGCAAGAAAGTATAAAGTGAATTTCCCAAAATGTCAAAGTGCTCCTTTAAGATTCTGGCCACAGTGTGGAGTTTTGTCAACCAACATCAACATAATCCAAAGCTGCACATGGAATGACTTTATGCAAAACACACTTCTGGGGGGTGGCTGGACGTACCACTGAACATAGCATTCAGAGTAAGAGTTAGTGTTGTCTGTATTCAGTGTGAGCAAACAGAAAAAAAGAAAACATGTCAGGCAAATAAATACACAAGGCTATAAAGAAGGGGAGGGGGTAACAACCAGTCTGTTGGGGGGTGGGCATCTCTTTGGAAGAACATTGACACAGATCAACTGAAAAAATATGGTTTTACAACACTGCACTGGCAAATGGGAGTTGAATGGTTGAACAAAACTGTCCATAGGATGGTCTTCAGTGTATTACTGGAATGGTGGAATATCATGAATCATTAATTCAAGCAGATCAGTGACTGGAGGAGATATTTAAATTGATTTTTCATGTAAAATTCAAAGCTTTAAGAGGGAAAAAACAGCTAGAAAGCATCACAGTCAGCAGTGTTTGGTTGCTGCGCTGTGTGCCACTGGACCTACCTGGTAAACTGGGTCGTCCACTTCGTCCTCCAGGATGGTCTGTGCAGGGGTTGGACACAAGGCAGATGACACGTTTTGGTTTTTTAAAACAGTGAGACGGTGCAGCCCAATTTAGAAAGTCATTAGAAAGGAAATGGAGGAAGAACGGGTAACAAAAAATACATGTTATGTGCACTTTCCTGCAAGCGAGCATAACAACACACATGCGTTTCCTGTCACACATACCTGACTCCAATAAAACAAACCTGTTGCATTTCCATTATATTTAGATATTCAATATAGAAATCAATGGTGCGTACAAACACAGTCTGGGATGCACTTCAGAGGAAGATTTATGTTGTGGGAATGAATTGCTGGCCGAGATGTAATGTGTGACCTCGCCTCCGAGTGGGAAATGAAACTGAGAAAAACATGTCATACCTGGTAGACCGCCTGCTCACACTGTTTGTCCTTCTGCGCTTTCTTCTCCATCTCCTCCCGCTGTTTAATGTCGTAGATGAGCGTGAAGAGGTCGCGCAGGTCGATGATGAGAGGCTCCGCCTGGGCGAAGAGGAAGACGGGGATGTACAAATATTAACAAGAGGGAAGTGAGAAAGGAAAGGAAATGGGCAAATAAATACACATTTGAGGAAATAAAGAATAGTTTTTTCAGAGAGATCAAGGTGAATGAAGAGCAGTGTTTTGAAAGATGGACATGTGGAGGAAAGCAGCGAGAAACAGAGGTAGAGGAGTTTTAAAATGATCCAGAAGATCTGGGTGAAAATGAACAAGGCAGGAAGATAATTAACTTGTTTGCTGAAATACTTTAAAAGCTTTACTAATACAACTAGAAAAAACTCTAAGGGTAAAATAGTTTCAAAATTCTGAGATGATAAGGATTTAATTTAACTGTTATCCTCTTCTAGTGACCTTTGTGATTAAAACATTATTTATTTATTTCAGTTATTTCAGTCAGACAACTTATGTACAAATAGTAAACCCTGAATACAATTCTGAGGTGACAAATAATCTAACTGCTTGACTTTATTTAACCTCAATTAATTATTATTATTATTTATAATGGGGATTGGCCTTTGTGATATTTTGTATTACAGGTAGCTAACCCTTAAACAGAATCCCAAGGTGACAAGGAATTAATTCATAGGTATCATCAATTCAATTAGCCTTTATAATAAACAACTGTGTAATGTATTTATGGGATTATTTCAATCAGACACCTAACCTAAAAAAGTTCAGCCACAAAAAAAAATACTGAGGTGACAAGAACTTGAATTAACCGTGTTATAATCATCAATAAATTATTATAATTCATATGCTGAGTGACCTTTGAGATTTTTCATTTCTTTAATGTATTAACAAAATTATTTTTGTCAGACATGTCACTTACATGACCCGATGATGTAAGTGCAGAATATGAAGATGTTGGCTCTGGTCTATTATTGCTTGAGACTTGACCTAACCTAAAGTAACCTAAAAACAGAAAATGTCATACCGACTGTGCCGTCTTGATGGCCACAAACTTATGGTGACTCTCCTTCCCGCAGACATAGCCAAAGGCCCGGTGGTCCCTGGTGTCCTTGGCGATGTAGCTGATCTCGTGCACTGAGTGGTGATGCATGAGCACCTACATGGCACACGTGAAGGGTTACAGAAAGGACCACATTGGCTTGATGAAAACGGAAAATCTGACAATCTTGCTCTCCTTAAAGATGCAAAAGCATGTCTTGTTCCATTTTTAAATAGTGTTTTACAAGTACTGTGTTGGCAGAGAAAGTAGGTCAGACCTACTTTAAACATCTTTGCATATTGTGGAGCCAAACGCAACCAACACAGAGGGAGGAGAGACTCAAGGGTGTTCCAATCTATATTACACAGTACTCTATAGGCACTATGGTTAATATTCAATTTATAATCAGATTGTCAGATTATGTAAAATCTCTTGGACTTCCTTACTACTGTATACTCTCTTATATAAGCAGGTTTTAAGACGCTCTGATATCCAAAATCAGGAAACAATGACTTTTTTGTATAAGAAACCTTGCAAAACATAAACACACAACCAGATATACACACGCAGTAATTCAGCTGTCATTCTGCCCCCCCCCCCCCACTTGCAGTTCCTCTATTAGCAGAGATAAGCTTAGGCCTTGGGGAGGAGCTTTCATTCAAAAATTTGCCGATTTTCAGCGGGGAGCGTCGCTGGTAACGTCTCAGATTAATGTAAAATACAAAACTAATACGAATAGTCTACTGGATTCAGCACAGAATCAAGTCAGCTTTACATAAAGTATTTCCATCACAGTGTTGCTGACACTGCTCATCCCCGTTCCCCCATAATAGCTCAAGAGGGATATTAAGTGTGGAGTGTTATTTACTGCCGGTAATCAGTAAATAAAATGAGGAGCATTAGGGGGCATTTTCCAAAACAACAAATGAGCTTGTCAGAAAGCTGGTGAGCTATTTGGTGGTGGCGCAGGGCTTAATGTTCTTTTTCATTAACAGTGAAAGAAGATGTTATCAAAGATGGGTGTTTCTTTGTTTGTGGGGGGGGGGGCAGAGTAGACGGTTGGTGGTGTGGCGGGGGCTCGCAGCCGTGGGACAAACGCTGTTGCGTAATTATCAGTTTAGCTGTAACGACAGCTGAGGTGGAGCCGTGGTTTAATTAGCATTAGCGGCAATGATCATTAAGGGGTGGAACTGAGTGCTAATTATCGGTTAGCGCTGATGAGCATAGTGGGTCTATCCAGCCAACGCTACGCCCCAGGATAGGGGAGAGCCGGGCCCCCTCGATCATCCTGTAATGGAACAGCAGGCCTCGGAGCCCGCCAGGGGGATGGAGGCCAGTACGGAGGCGGAAACAGCCCGTCTCATAACATCACCGTAACATTGCTCACTGCGCTATCATTAGCAAGCAGACAGGGCCTGACAGAGCTTACAGTAAAGGGCCTGCAGTAGACCTTAGATCTAATGGGTTAACCCAGTTTACTTAGGGTTAAATATCAAATACAAGACCTGCAGTGTAAAGCTGTCAAGTTCAATTGTGTCTCAAACTAACATTCATTTTCATACATCTGCAGAATATTTTCTAGGAATCTGTTATTTGTCCGGTCCATTAAATGTCAAAATAACTGTGAAAAATGTAAGTCTTTACATTTCTTGTTTTGTCAGCCTCACTTTGATATAAAATAAAACAAAGCAATTAAACTACCTCCACATTTCAGAGGCTCAATATAATTTTTTTGTATACAAAATTACCTAAATAATAAATCTATCAGCATTACCGATTATGTTTCCTCTGTCGTCTAATCAATTAGTTACAGCTCTTAGTTCAATCTTTATGAGCTAAAGGGCAACATGTTATGTGGACATTCCGAATTGATATTTGGACAGGAATTTGGAATACATATGCAATTGTTTTTATTTCAACACAACCTTGAGAATCCTCGTCCTCCCTCCACACAGGTACTTCAGTGGGAGCAATAAGTCAACCGGGCTGACAAGATGGCGTTGGCTGGCAACAGCTATGCACTGAAGCGTGCGAGCGTCTGCCCTCTGGATGTCCTACACTGTAGGTTCACAGTACGGCAGCTGGCGAGGGCCTCGCTGACATGCTACTCACCCCTGATCTTTCACAGTAAATCTTGATCCCGCCGAAAGAGACCGTCAAGAACACTCTCTGCTTGTGCTCCCCTTTGGAACGCGCAGAAGAAGCCATTCCCTGCAGGAGATTAAAGGAAACGACATGAGGAGATGAAAGGATGAAAGATGGTGAGCCCTCGCCTCTTCCGGCTCAGGTGAGGGTGACAGTGGGAGATGGGGGGATGGATATTGTAGGGTAAGGTGACAGTAGTTACGTAAGGTGTGATAGGACAGAATGTTCTTTCATGTGCCGTTTCTTGAAGCTTCACTCTCAGAGGAGTTCACACGTCGACTTGTGAGCAAGAGTTATTATTATTGAGGCCTTTTTTTTTTTTTTTTCCAAGCATTTTTTTCTCTCCGTTTTCTTGAAGTACTGTAGGTTTACTGCACTTCAACGTGACATACACAAGTGCTAGCTAACAACAATAAGGTGAGATTTGCTGACAGAATGGATCGCTGCTGACCGACCAGCTCGCTTTGACAACTTTGCATAGTGCTGACTGAACACGGCAGTCAGCCTTTGAAGTACGTTTTTTCCCATGGATCTCAGCAGCTCACATTGTCTTTCTTACATTCTCAGCTCTAATAAAGAAAACAATTAACATTTCCAGCGTGTTCCATTTGACGGGACCTGTGTGCTTGACATGTCTTTCATATAACAAAACCTGCAGGAGAATAGAAGAGAAGAGAAGAAGAAAGTCCTGCCTGCTGTGCTGAACACATCTGACAAAACTGCAGGACCAGTAACGCTGAAGAGTGGTCGACCTCAGCTATCCTCCACTTTAGATTTGTTTCTCTTAGGGCTCAGCTAATATTCAAAAAGACATAACGGGTTACATAAATCACAGTTGAGTTCTGCTTCTGCAGGGAGATGTTAAAGCAACATATCCATCTCTACATGTATCTTTAATATGAGAAACAGAGGAGCTGAAGGAATCAAGGGAGTGTGAATAGGGTGAGGATAAAGAGCAGAACAAGCAATGGGGATAAGGAGAAGATGAAGTAAGTGAGAGAGAGGCGGGCGGGCGGGCGGGCGAGTCGATGGATGTTGTCAATCAGCTATCGGCTTCTCAATTTGGTGGATTAGTCCTCAAGGCAACGAGAGGCAGCTCAATAGAGACCACGTCGCCTCCTTTATCCCCAGTCCAGATAATAGCAGGTCTGTATTGAATGCCCCATAGACTGTAAATGGCTGCTAGCTGGTGAATACTGGAGTCATATGGAGGGCACTGCTGAAATGTCATCGGGGCGGGGGAAAGTTGTTTTATTGGACATATAGGCGATGAGAGGCTTTGCCTTCCGGCTGCTCTCCTCTTCTCTTGGGACTTCCCACACATTTAAGCCCCAGCAAAGAGTGCGAGAAGATACTTAAAAAAAGCCATGGCGTATACGTCCTCTTTTAGAGGAAGATTTATCCCGGAGCCACCTACTGCAAAGATGCTTATGTGCTGCTATTTTCCCCCCCAACAAAGAAATTGATAAGTATTTCCTGCCTTTTACTTTGGAGCCAAACACAGCTGGTACTTAAGAGGATACAGAATTACATTTTGAGAAGAGGAAGCATGCTATTTCTCAGTAATATGTTCTTTATATTGATAATTGCACGTTAGCTAAACCCCTATCCGAACAGAAAATGTCAAACCTAAATTAGCAAGCCTAATTGGGCATGGTGGGTCTTTAAAGCTTTGGGTTTAACTTTTTACTTTTAATAAGTGTTTATAAGTTCTAACATAAGCTTCAAAGTTTAGAATGTTGGCCTGCCTAGCATTATGCCAAAAGTAACCAAATGTATAATTTCTAACATATAGGTTATGTCAAAGCAGCCGATCAGGATTTTGTACTTATGGAGAAATCTGAAATGTTTCCTTAACATTCTAACAGTACAGTATTATAGCAGGAGGAAAAAGGTGTGTCAAGTGCTTTTTAAAGACCCCTGTTTCAAGATTCTTGTGCCGTTGCGCCACAGGAATATTATTACGAAAACCCAATAGTCCAACACATTTCCCATTGGACCGGAAGCCAATTGGTCCCACAGTCTTTTACCCCAAAAGCAAACACCCATCGGTCTGAAGGCTCATTGCTCTGAGAATGGGTGTTTGCTTTGTGGTAATGGACTGTGGGACAAATGGGTTTTGGACAAATAGGATTTTTTTTTACCATTGGGGTTTCAGTACAATGGGCCTTTGGAATAATGAACAGACCCGGTTTTTAAATGAGACAGCTGAAAACATAAATAAATGAGCTTGTGGCAAAATGGTGTTGTTATTTTAAGTAGGTAGCTAGCTAGCTCTGTTCATTTACGGTAGGCGGCTATAAATGAGAGGATTGCTTTAGTATTCCACTGACTGAGATCAAAAAGCCATTGTTTTGAGGATGACTAACGTCTGTTTTTGGGTAACAGTGCATGTTCGAGAATGGAACACTTGAAAGGCCTAGCAACAGTAAATGTTTGTACACATACTACTACAAAATAGGTTGGTTGACACTCAGCCCTTACATCCACGATCACCAGTACTAACACTTTTTCTCAACTAACTAAAGGGCTGAATTTGACCTCATTTTACTTGCAACATTCTAAAGAACACAGGCTTGAATATTATCTAGGTCACATTATCACAGTTTGCATATGTGCGACAAGTATATCATCGCTGTAAAAATAGAAGGCTGGGACTGACATGAGAAAACATTCAAGAGGCAGGGAGGGTGTTCTAAAAAGTGATAATTTCTAACTCAAGTGTTTGCTTTAAGCATCTTAAACATAGGAAGCCAGTTTGCCTCCAAGGTCAAAAACAGCTGTGTGAATAAATATGGAGAGCTTTGAGCACTGCTAAAAATAAAGCCGCTTATTAGAGGGATATTGAGGCTGCTAACATTTTGCAACAGATGAAAAACCAACCTTACAGTAGCTATGTGATAAAGAGCTGCAGAATAACACGGTTGGACTTTTGTTTGTTCCGTGTGGTCAGTTCTTTACAGAGCTTCAGTGAGTCCTTTACAGGAGAGGACAGCTCATATGACTCATTCAATAGACAATACAGACATGACCGGACAAGCCTTTCCATACCTGACTGTGATGTGTGAAGGAGCTCATTGATTCCCCCCCAACATTCACAAACACACACCTTTAGCTTCATCATGGAGTCCTGGCACAGCTTGTCCCCGCGCGCCGAAGTCACCTCATCAATCCCGATCAGCTTGGCCTTGTAACGCACGCCATCTCCACGGAAACGCTTAATAAGCCCCACCTCAGTGCGGTCCTGACCTGTGGTCGGAAAAGAAAAAGAGAGGCAGAAAAATAAGGAGGAGAAAACATGAAACAGCGCGACTGAAAAATACAACTTTAGCATCATGCCTCTGCTTGAGGTATAGGAGCTGCTGTGTGTGTGTGTGTGTGTGTGTGTGTGTGTGTGTGTGTGTGTTTGTTTGTGTGTGTGTGTGTGTGTGTGTGTGTGTGTGTGTGTGTGTGTGGGTGTGTGTGTGTGTGTGTGTGTGTGTGTGTGTGTGTGTGTGTGTGTGTGTGTGTGTGTGTGTGTGTGTGTGTGTGTGTGTGTGTGTGTGTGTGTGTGTGTGTGTGTGTGTGTTGTGAGAGTTGGCTGCTCCGGTATAAATATTTATGGACTAGGAAATGCAAAATGAATTGCAAATTAGCAGCAGCGAGCTAAATTTGAAAGAAAATTGAACTTGAGATTGAAAATGAAGTTGAATGAAGCCGGTGGACTTAATGAGAAAACAACCGGAACATTGAGAACACTCTGCGGTCGCCAATTGCAAGGCATTGTGGGGCATTCACACAGAACGCCCGGTCGGAAGGTTATGGTGTGGGGGGCTCACTCCTACTCCTGACCCACACCCACAGTTCCCATGGGTGCCATTGGTGGTGACAAACCAGCTTGAATGGCTGCTATTGAGAGGAATCATCTCGGTCCAGTGCTCACCCATAATCCACCAGGCCCTCCCTGGGTGATGGACGTTGGGTGGTGCGCTGGTGGTGTGGGACAGGGGGGGGGCATCTGTGAATGTGTCTGGCCCGGCCTCAGGCTTTATAATGTCATTCCTCACCTTCTCCATCCCATCCCTTTTGCTGATTATTCTGTCTATCATCTCTGAAACTGCCCTGACATCACCTTGACACCACCAGTCTTCTAATTTTGTCTCCACGCTACCTGCCTTCAAACTCTTTTGATTATGACATGCAAGCTTTAGCCCAGTTTTGTGCATATGCAATGTATAAACCATCCTCTCATAACCTGTGCTGGGTTTGTTATCCGCAAAACAACGTCTCCTGACACATTTACACGACGGGATTCCAGAATCAAGGTCACCATCACCTCTGAGAATTTAACCGTTTTCAGGCCCCTTGCTCACTCATTTCTAGGTCAAGAGTCCCATACAGTGCATTCGTTAACGGCACATTTAAGAGGATAGCTGAGCTGTGTGAGAGAGAGGAAGAAGGTTTATTATCCCTAATTCAGACCGCCAAATAACTCAAAGAACGTATTACATCAAAATGACCCTTTCCCACCAAGAAACACACCGTACATCTACTCAAACACAAATGGAATTCCATCTAAGATCTAATCAATTTCCAAGGAAAATTAAAAAGGTTTGTGCAAATGGCGAGAAAAAAGAAAGCGTCAAATGCAAGCACTTGGCTTGGCTATGCACACCCTCTCACTAATTCATCAGGGCACAATTCTCTAAAGGGGGGGAGGGCTTGAAGAAGCTAAAGTCATTAAAGTCGGTAAGCAAGTGAATGTGAAATCTGGGTCTAATTCTGACTTGTTTCGAAGCAAGATGATAATGAGTGTTATATACATCCAGCGCGTACCTCTGAACATTAAGCCTGTCACTACCATGTAGAGAAATTAACATTCCCACATTGATAACAAACTCACTAAGAAGACAAACTGTAGACAATGTGCTGTTTCAAAGACTGCTGGATAGATGAAAGAAGAGAGGGTGGATGATAATTATTGCTGTACTTTATTCCAAACCATACCTCATAGAGCGACTGGAGCCTATTCTTACAGCATTATGTATTCCATCCAGTTTTTACTGACTCATACACTAATGTAATGTAAAATGCATGCTGCTCCAGTTGCATTTTAAACACGATCGGTCCAATTTAGTACAGCTCTCTCAGATGAGCTTTAACCAGATGTTCTGTGCCATTTGTTTCTTTACATACAGCGCGCCATTTCCCCCTAATAACACTTCAGGAGAGATTTAGAGGTTTATGCACAGATCCTCAAAAAAAAGTAGGACTTGCATACCGAATGAGCGTCTTGACACAGTGGCATAACTCGTACGCTACGTGCTCTGGGTTCAGATCACGACGAGCCGTGTGCTGTATTTGAAAACTAAAGAGCTGCGGGGCATGCTGTTTCATGTTGTTACTTTAACTGTAAGGAAGGAGAGAGGTGGAAGGTGTGTGTGTGTGTGTGTGTGTGTGTGTGTGTGTGTGTGTGTGTGTGTGTGTGTGTGTGTGTGTGTGTGTGTGTGTGTGTGTGTGTGTGTGTGTGTGTGTGTGTGTGTGTGTGTGTGTGTGTATGTCTGTGTGTGTGTGTGTGTGTGTGTGTGTGTGTGTGTGTGTGTGTGTGTGTGTGTGTGTGTGTGTGTGTGTGTGTGTGTGTGTGTGTGTGTGTGGGTGAGGGGAGTTGGGGGTGATACATACTCCTCTGGCTTTCTGGATTTACAATTACCCAAGGTTGAATGGTCCTCAAAATATTTCTGGCCCATAAGTTTGACGCTCATAATTTGTCTGACAGAGGGCTGCCTAAAGCATTGTGTACTATTATTCTGCGTCTAAGTGCATCCCACACATCGGACAACATGCCTGCCATACAGGAGCCCTGGTGGTCCAAGATGCAGAGGTCATAATAGAACGGTGCAGAAATAAGTCCTAAAATGTGGTAATGAGTTAGCATTTTACCACTTCCGGTTTACTTGTATCGAAATCAACCTCTTTTTAAAAAAAACAAGTTTAAGAGATCCTCAAGTATTTTTCTACAACATGAAATACGTCAGTAATGTCCGGCTGAATGTCCGAAGCTTCTACTTTTCCTCAAAACGACGGCTGCTAGCAAGTTGCTAAATAAGACTACTAAAATTAGCACGCCAAACATTAGCCGCCTTTAGTTTAGCTGTTGGGATGCGAGCCGTGAAACCGTGATGTCGTTTGTTTATAGCATAATGTTATCTTTTTACATCTTGCAGTTGCATTTATGCATCAGAAATCATAAAGGTGGCATCAATATGTGGAGATTATCCTGCTGACCAAAACTTGTAAGAATCACAAAACGTGTTTTTGCCAGAAATCTTATTTTCTGCAATATTCCATGATCCAATGGAAAAATCATATTGCTTTTTGTTGAGGGAGCTCATGCAATGTTACATACCAGTTTGGCCTAGAAATATATTACATCACTGCACTACTATTTCTAAGACCTTTGTAACAACAATACCCATTAATATTTCCCATTGACCTCATTTGGTGAAATCTAATAAAGACGGGAAAAGCCAAAACTTCCAAAACTGCAGCTGAGATTTACCAGCCAGGACATCAGACGTGCCTCGAAACAAATGCTGCGGCCAGCCACCTGAATACAGGCCCTGCACCAGGACCATGGAGAGAACAATTACTGTTCGCCCTGCTCCATACTGTTACAGGGCTTGTCTCTGATCACAGTGTTGCATCCTCCTCCTTGCCACACTAGAATGGGGACAGTGAAGGCACAGATGGCAGCAGATGGAGAGTCAGAAGTGCCCCTCTAGATATAAGGACTTGGCAGCGGGAAACTTTTTGTTGGGGATCTGGGCATCGAAGCAGCTTAACCTTTGAACTGCTCCGAGTGTGGATCTGTGTCTGCTCGTCTCTTCCTGTCAATATCCGTCTGTTACAAGGCCACATGCAATGCATTAAGATAAAATGAGACTGAATGTATTGCAATGCCTGCTAATTCTGAGTTCACGTACATGCATGTTTAATGTTAACTAGGGCTGTTCTGAATAGTTCAGCTCATTCAAATTGTTGACATTCAGATACTTAATCACCAATCACTTGTTCCTCTTTTTTCATATATTCAATTTATTGTGTTTAAAGCCGCTATTTATGCATTCTTAGATTAAGCAAGGTTATGCTAATACTATTAGCATTATACCATTTGATGGAATAGATTCCAGTAATGGATGATTGCTTCTGACTTGCTTGTTCCAAACATTTTCAAAGTCAAAAAGCTAAATGTACAATAATTTATTTCTTTAATTATTTTTAATGTTGAAAAAAAATACTTTTATTATTGCGGTTAAACATTGCACTGCCGTCTGTTGGACATGGACGGAGGCATGTCACTGATTAGTTATTTTTTAAAGAGAAATGGTAATAAAGAGACTAACTAATTCAATCAAAATGAATAATTTTATTAAAATGTTTTTCAAGGATTGTTATCTTAGAACAGAATAAAAGTTTAAAAAGATATTCGGTAAATCTGTAATGTTAACCGTTATTTTGTGTTAAAAATGACAATTCTACTTATATCCTTTTGGAGCAGGGAAGGCAAATCTGTCCCTGCCATCTGCCTCCCCCATGTGCATGAAATAACTTCCATAAGCCTTTGCAAACCTGCAGATTTGCCAACAGCAGTACGACGCCCCTCACCCAACACCAATGTCAAAATTCCTCCACCCAACTTTGACATTCAACAGCAAATCGAGGTCCTCGATCGTTCATCGACTAATCGTTAAAGCACTTACAAAGGTAATGAGGGTCATTGTGTACATTGTCTATGTACTGGGCCGACCATTCGCAGTAGACTATACATTGATGTGTTCTAGTGGTTGGAAATGGGCAAGATAATGTTTTAGGTAGAGGCTCCACAACGATGCCATTATAACACTCATTATAAAGCAGTGGAATGAGCAGTTTGATTATGAAACCCGACTGATTTGGTCAAATGTGGGAAATCGTGTTTGAATAGGGTGAAATGGTTACTATTTGTACTGTCTCTTACAATCTTCCCAATGTCATTCATTCAGAATGAGAGGTGACTGACGATTGCATTTCATTTTCTGTTCGCCGCATCACCAGCGTTCTCCGACTTCTCTCTTTCAATGTTTCTCTGTCCTCTATTCCTTGTCTTTCTTTATGAAATGAAAAAAAAATTTGCGCACAGATTACAGTGGGAGAGCAACAGTTGCTATGGAGATAGAGCAAAGTCACGCATGTAAAGCAATTATGTTGATAGTTGGAGGAGAGCTCTGGCTTTACCATGGCATTCAGAGCCTGCTGTGAGGTTGGAATTTTCCAAACAGATTTTGAAAGGAATGACAAGTGCTATGAAATCCCTAAAACAAAGCACAAGAAAGGTTGTCTAGTAAAAGTAGTAGAATAGTACATATTTTTCAAAAGCAGCAGTGTGTACAATTTAGGGAGAGCTTTTGGCAGAGATGGAATCAAATATTTACTGCTATGTTTTCAGTAATGTTAAATCGAAAACGATGGTTTGTTGCCCAAAAGTATCCAAAGGCCTTGTCATACTGAGAGGCTTGAAAAAATGTGAAATACTTAACATATGTATAGGGCTTTTATTGTGAAAGGTAAGGATGGAAGGATGGGATCTGGAATAATGTCGCCTCTTTCAAGATTGAAAGGAGTTAGAACGTTTGCCGTGTTCCTTTGGACTAGGGAGTATCCATGTTGTCATTTTATAATCCCCACGAATATAAACTCCACT
Source organism: Notothenia rossii (assembly GCF_949606895.1). Taxonomy (NCBI): domain Eukaryota; kingdom Metazoa; phylum Chordata; class Actinopteri; order Perciformes; family Nototheniidae; genus Notothenia; species Notothenia rossii. The sequence continues at coordinate 53,292,340 of NC_136907.1, read as the reverse complement.
CCAACTGTTCCCCACACATTGATTGATTAACGCCTTTTTATATTTGTGGTACAAAATGTCCGAAAGGCAATGATCTCCATTTTTTGCGGCGAAATATTTGCTTTCCGTGTTTAATGACTATCAGACCATGTTTCAGGCACATAACCAAAAACCAAGACTTCGAGTCAAGGGAACAGGTAGTTCTATATCCCGGGTTTCATACTCCTTCCTTCAGTTCTCTATTGTTTACGAGATGAGAAATAAACCGTTCTTCTTCATCAACTTTTAGTGTTGCTTCCCAGAAATTTGAATAGTGCTTTATCTAAATACATGTCATCATCGTTATCCTCAGTAGAGTCCTTCAACTGGCCCCAGCCTGCTCACAAACAACTACTAGCATAGCTGTCTGACTGTCTGCCTGCATTTATGTTGCTCCATTTCCATTTATATGGCTCTAAATAGCACCCTTACTGATTGCGACAATGGTCCCTGCAGCCCATGTGATTAACGTGGTAAAGTCAGGGTCTGATAGCCTGTCCTGATAGCCCGTCGCATGGCCACATGTGTGAAAGCCCCCCTCTAGCTCTGCACTCCCCCTTTCACTTAACTCAAATCAATGGGCCCTCCTCCAGCCTGGCCATTTATCTAAGCGAGCTGACAGTGAAACAGCCACAGAGGACCTGGCCCCACGGCCTCGTTTCAGCCATCCCGCAGAAGCCAGATTTACTGGACTAGCTGCAGTGGCTTTATATATGGATGGAGAAATGAGTAAAAAAAAAAGGGATGGAGAGAGGGAGGCCAAAGAAAACCGCATCCTCTTCACTCCCCCCTCAGTCCTTCTACTCTTTACTCTTCTCAGCCAATTCAATCCCATTTCAATCTCCTGGTGAAGTTTCGGAGAATGCCTCGTCCTATTACATCACTTATGCTGTTCATCAAAGCGACAGGGTGTGAATTACCCTGTCCATGACACCTAAATCATGGGAGCTAGCAGACCCTGGGGCTACATGCGATAGCTGTTACCACATCTGGATCCCCGGGATGAGACAGGGAGCTCTCGGCAGGCCTGACTGAGCGAGCCTTCTCTCCATGAAGTCCAGCGTTATTTAGCTCCATACAAACAGGACTAAAAGTTATGTTCACTGCCTGCCAAACATAAGATAGCTGCCAGTAAAACACTTTGTCCCGACTCCCTTTTCTAAAGTACTTTTCCTTCAACGTTAGACTTTTATCTAAATTCTCAAAAAACTATAGTGGTGGATGTATTGTCCAAAGTGATTCAGTGATTACATTTTTCCACTAGAATTCGGTAATTTGAATAAGATAAGAACTGTGGCAAACACGTTACTTAGACCTTTGGTTCAGCAGGATAATCTCCACATATTTACATCACTTTTTGTTATTTGAAACTTAAATGCAATTGCCAGAGGAAAAACCCAACAACGTTCAAACAAAAAGCTTAAAAATGAACTAAATCACAGTTTCATGGGTGCGTATCAATATCGCTAAGCCAAAAGCGGACTCGTTTTCGAGTACTTTGATTAGTCTCATTTATTAACTTGTTAGCAACAGCCATATGTTTATGACACATAGAAGCTTTGGACATTTAAAATGTGTCGAAGAACAAAATATGAAAATCTCTTAAGCTTTTGTTAAACACAGACCGTATTTCAGGGCTAAAACCACAATCATGTGCAAAAAACCGTTGACTTTCTGACGAGTTACTGGGAAGTTTGAAAAGCCATCATATTTCCAGGTTTTAGGACTCATTCCCGCACCACTTATTTATTACATTTTAGATATACAGAATATTTGTACCAATGCAGTAAAGTCTCACTTACTTTTTACCCTCCTGGACTCCCTTCGCTGGCTGGTTTTGACACCCGGCTGGAGCTCGGCCTCCGCTGACATCCTCCACTGAGTCCCTCGTCCCCCTCACAGCAGATCCACCATGGGTTAGCAGCACACTAATCCTCACAAACTCCCAGAGTCCGATTTTCCCCCGCTCCAGTCTTTTTCGTTTTACAGTCGCCCTTTGGTGGGGAAAATCTCCTTCAAATCCATGATGAGATGTCTGGTACTCCTCGATAAATGAAGATCCGTCATTGATAAGTGCGCTCCGTCACTGCTGGCCCATCGTGTTGGAGTAATGCTGAACCACACATGAAAAGGATGATTGAATTATGTGTGATCCTCTCGAGAGCAGCCTCAGATCAAATTTGACATCTTCTGGAGTGTACCTGAGTTCTCTCTTTGAAGGTCAAGTATCACATGGTCCACTGTTGCTCTTTTCTGAGGGTCCACCTATTACTCAGGAGTAATTCCCTCCGGGGGAAGACTGCACCATTGATTGAATCAAATATTGTTCTTCAGAGTAGGTCAGGAGTGGATATTATTCTTTGGGAGAGTGCTTCAGATGCAGTCCGACAGCCCATCACAGTCACTTGCTCCGAGCACTGCAAGGCGAGGAGAAAGGGTTGACAGTTAATGTTAAGCTGGAGGTGGTTAAACATTCAAATGAAAAACACATGCCCCCTTGATCACTCATTACAGCATTAATTTAAAAGACAAAAATGGCAGGCAGCAATTTAACAAATCAACAAAGATGTTATAATTCATTCATCAATCCTTAATGAGAGTACAACAAATGCCCGCTCTTGACAGAGACCTGTGGCTGAATATTTGACGCTCTTGTTTTATGTACAGAGTAAATATAGAACATTAAAGCATGACCGGTGCTTCTGTGCGTGCAAAGTCGATTTTCAGAAGATGGATTGTTAATGCTCAAAGCACAAGGAAACAGATTGAGGTGAGGGGAAGTAGCAGAGAGCGATGGATGACGGGCTGTTGGTGGAAATCCTGGCACTGTTGCCCATAAACTGGAACCCCCCACATTGTGCTTTAATGCCCTTGAATCATCCACTGCTAACATTGGGGTCCGTGCCAAACTGGCACAACGGCTGGCACCACTTCTGTTGGCATGGTGATGGGCCATTGTTGGGGGAAGAGGCCTTCAGCCGTCCCCGGCCTGTACAGAGCTGCAGCACATAGAGACCGGGCAAACATTATCCTGTCTGACATTGTTTGACATTGTGAGTCTTGTTTCAATATTTGCCTATTACTGAAACTGTTTCTGGTGTTAAACAAACACTCATAGACATGACTTATTAAAGGTCAACATTAAGAATATATATCCTTTTACTTTAGATGTTTATTTTGGCCAGGTTGAGACAATGGTTCAGAATCAGTATCCCTGTTACATATTATTATCCACCGACCTCAATGTGAGACATTTTCATCGGAACTGCTTTTTTAGATCAAACAATAGTCCCTAGGAAATCTATCCCGAGGAATGCTATTCCTAGGGACTATCACATGGAATATAGTAGATTATTCAGAGTAACTGGGACACTCTTCTTGCCGTTGATTTTTTTTTAATGTAATTTTACAATGTTTTAAGCACCAAAATGGAAATTCCTTCACATCCATTGTATTGCGCTAGAGGCAGAATACTCGGATATCTCAACATGTGGAAACTGAAAACTATCTGCATGGCTAGCAACCAGAAGTATAACTTAAGCAAACCATAGGGGAAAAATGCATTTTGTTAAGATTATACCATTAATCCAATCTAGATTTGAATACTATACTTTCACATCCTGTGTTTACAGCCTTAACGCTATTAGTTTGATTTATTTGAAAAAGTTTGACCTTATATGGAAACGTTTTTCTCAAAATGTGTCAATTTATGTTTCTTTTGCCTAGCACTCATTCTGAAAGTTTGATTTAATATGAAAATGTAAAATACATTTTATTTTACTCCTTTGACTTACATTAGGCATTTGACTTATGCCTGGTTGTACTCTTCCATATACCCACTGAATCATCTACAAAGTACTGAGGTCACAAATAGGGCTGTATGGCTAGAAGATACTTCTAGAAATAAGTGAGATTATGTTGTATTTTTCAATTTGGGTCAGGTAAAGAGATTCTTGCAGCGTATATGGATAGCTTTTTGCATTCCTGTACGTATGCGTAAGACAAACTGATCTTGGATATAGTCTGTCTACAGCTATATCCTCATTCTCCTCCAGCAGTCAAGTCCATCTACCCTTCTATTATTCCAAAATGAGCTATGATGTAAAGACACATTTCATTTTCTTTAACAACAGCTCATATTAGTTGTTCATCACCACCAGTTCTCTTTGTGCATGGCTGTCTAGACCATGTTTCACCTCTCATGTGTACTTATGAGGCAGATTATTTCACCCGGGTACGGGCAAAAGGGTGCAATCTTCCCATAAGTGCGCCTCTGACAGAACCTCGAAATGCCACAGATGGAAGAGGTATTTTCCATGTCACAATGAACCATATCAGAATGTAATTTTCATTACCAATGAGAGAGATATGCCTCATTGTGTTAGACGGAGAAGCGATTTAATGTGATGTACGGCGGCTTGTCAAAACCAATGCTATCTAGGTCACCCAGACTCCCCAATCTGCTCTGTGTTCTAACAGCTCCCAGTCTCTTATGATTTGGGTCAGAGTTAACGAGCATCACTCGTTTCTCCAGCTACTCTTACAGTTGGAGGATGTCAAAAGCCCTTGACAAAAGCCACCCTTTATTTATTAATTTGTTCATTTTAGTGCTACCTCTCTCAAGTGCAAACGGAAACTTCCTTGAGGGAAGTCAATTTCATTTCTGCATTTGTTAATTTCCTTCCATCAACCCGCCGCTGTCTTTGTCTTCGTCTGCTGGCATTTCACAAATCATCTCTTTAGACGTTTGTTTCCTGCTTGCGTCAGATTCTTTGCCCTGTCGCCGGATTATTGAACAAAAACAGGAATGCTTTGAGAAAACCTGATGTATGGAAACACTCTCTTCCTTAACATTGAAGATATCAATCATGCAAGCCATTGATTTTTCAGGAGTGTATACCTTCACAAGGCGAACCAGACCCCCTGGGCATCATGCAGAAACATACATCTTGCCGTGCAGCTTCAGTGCAAAGGCATGAGATGTGTTCTAAATCTTTTTCATGAAGAGAAACCATGCTATCTTCAGTTTGTCAGAAAGATTCCTATAACCCTTGGTGCAGGTAATTAAATAAACACTCAACCAGTCACATCGTTAATCGGCTTCATGATCAAAAATCACGAGTGTTTTTTTTCCTTTCAGTTCTTGACGTGCTAATTTGCTCGCAATAAAAACCATAATTTAGATTTATGCTGCAGAGACAAAGGGTTGTAATTTGCAACAATTATACTGATTTTAATCTTCCCAGTTTCTCGATGGATGGAAATGATTCCTAAAGTATGATCAGATTTTCAATCATGTTTACTGTCTCAGAACTATAATGGGCAATCACACGTTGATTTTTAAATCAGATCATACAGTACTTGAGGTGCTTTTCTAAGCCCCAGCATTCTTGCGAGTCACGTTTCCTCCTGAGACCGGTGTTTAATAGACTGCGCAATCAACCTCATATTGTGAGACAGGCCCCCGCGCATCCTCCCACCGATGAGTAACAAAGGTTGAATAGCCATCTATCACTGGATATGGCCAATTACACCTCCATTCACTGTGGTCCCGACGGAAGGTGCAGTCTGTGCTTTCTGGTTTGCGGTGACTGCTGAGGAGCGCGGACGGCCCCCTCACTTCCCCTGCACCATCTACATCTCTTCGTGGCCAAGGCTGGCATGGCCCTGGGCTGGTGGAACGTTTGCTCGACAGACCGGCTTTGGCACCTCGCGCTGGTCATCTTTGTTACAAAACGCCCCCCAGCTTATGGAATGGGACACAACTGTCACAACCTGGCCTAGCAGAGCTGCTCAGAATATTCCTGCTGTGTTACCTTTTGTCACCAGTGAAAGTCGGCCAACCATTATTATATAGCCTCCATACCTAAAGACTGTAATCATTTATTTTGTGAAATGTCTTATTTTTCCACGGCTTCAGCTCCTATCGCACTCTCACAATCAACGATAAGGTCGTCTCATGCGACCTTACAAGTGTCGGATAGCCGATGATTAGATTAAAAGATAAGGTTAAATTGCTTTTTTCTTTTGACTAATTAGACTCCTGACTAGCGAATGGTTGACTGACATACAGGTCTTTGGGGCAACGCTGGAATGTATTAACATCTATGACCACATGTCATAGGGGTTAATCATCTTACGCACAGAGATAGAAGGTTAAATTATTAAATATATGAACATGTACAGCAACAACACAAATGTGTGCTCTATTTCCGTACTTCTGTGCCTGCCCTAATATTTGTATTCATAAGTGTGTTCACAAAGTATGGCAAAATACAGTGCACTTTTCGAACCCGGATGGTGTACTCTTATTATTCAAAAAGTAGAGTTTGGAACATAGGACACGGACGTGTCTAATGACGTAGGAAGGGACAGCAGTTACGCTTTTTCTGGGAAGAAAAATACTAAACACAATTGTAAAGTGAAAAAAAAAGCTAGCAGATAGTTTGATAGGCAACAATAGCTTCCAAATTGCAGGAATGTTCACAATTAACAACTGAAAACAAGTATTGTTTGACTTGTTGACCATGCCAACATGCTAATGCTAGGTAGGTATTTTGGTTTAAACTGTCAGACATTGACCTGATGATTCCCTTGGCTGTGAATTTGGTCAACCAGATTAATGAATGATTCCAAAATATCATGCCTAGCATTGCCCAAATATCAGTGCAATCCATCAAATTGTGGTGAAGATATTTTTGTGGTGGAGCAACAGACTGGCCAAAAGGTCTGACACTGTCATCTAAAGAGCCCCTCTGCTAAAGTAGCATGACTAAAAGAACAAAGGATGTGGGGAGCATCAGGGTAAAGAGGACAGCCTAATGAAGATCTGTGATCAAATTGAGTAAATTACCAATCTTTCTTTTAGCTATAGCAAACATGTGAATAATATGTGAGCAGAAGAAATGGGGACATCGTACTAGAAACTAAACCATTCCTTTTGATTTCTGCAATGATTTATCTGAGGGAAAGCTGAAATATTGTAGCCAAAGATGAAGAAGGACCTCTCCTTTCTCCTTTCTTCTCCTCTTCCTCTTCCTCCTCCTCCTCCTCCTCCTCCTCCTCCTCCTCCTCCTCCTCCTCCTCCTCCTCCTCCTCCTCCTCCTCCTTTGCCTTCCTGGCCTTCCAGGGGGAACTGATAGCCTCTGAGCTCGGGCTGTTCAGCCACGGCCCATTAGTTCACCTCATTCTGACAAGATGGAGGGCCTCTGACGACGGAACAGTCAAGTGTGCGAGCGGAGAAGGAGGGGAGGGAAGAAAATACATACCAAATACAATTTTCGGTTTGGGCATTTGAAGCGTTCTCATTTACTTTCAGAGGCAAAGAGAAGCCTCATTCCTTCGGGTTCAGCGGCTACAGCTGGCAAACTAAATAAGCGTTGCCACACAGTTGCTTTGCCGTGCAGATTTATATCAGTACAGGCCTTGGAGCTGTGCACTCACTTAGGCGTGGCTCCAACATGGCCGGGCACGGACAGAGGGCAGTGAGACGCTGCCCTCTGAAGTGCTCCCGCATTATCCTATTTACCAGCCCAGCTGCAGGATAACTGGGCCCAGTTTAGACGGAAGAAGAGCGCAGAATGTGTGTGCGAGTGTGTGTGGTTTCTTCAAGTGTGAGACATGACATAAATGAACAACACGCTTGCACAGCTGAGGTCTCAAGATGCAAATATTAATGGGGTTGGTTTTGAAAGTTTGCATTTCTTAGGCTGCTTCTGTCTCTATAACAGACATATTCAGGCTAATAGAGTATCACTAGCTCCCTATGGTGACAGTAAACAATAGCATGCAAACAAGATACATTTCCAGCTTTTATTTATCTAATACCACCCACCACATACAGCGGGTATGGAAACAGAGCCGGCGTGAGAATCCTGGACCTCTCAGAATCGTTAATTGGTTGATCCGTCTCTCCAAAGGCCTCCTCTGATGTTACTCGATGGCTTCCCAGAGGAGTCTTTAATTCACCGTTGATTTGCTCTGTTGTTGTGCTGTGTCTCAGCGTCTGAACAGTGTGTTAAAACAGCCTATTTACCACTTTCAATGGGAGCGAGAGAGAACTGGGCAAGCTCCAAAAAGGCCTGGACAAACACCATGCTACCTCACAGCCAATCTTTTCTCCTCCTGTCTCTATTTCCTCTCTTTTTGATTCACTCTTATCATTTTTAGTCTACACAGCCTTTTCTTTTACTCTTTCAATTTCATTTTAACCTTCTTTTTTTCTCTCCCTCCCACCCCTGTTCCCCCCTGCCCTCTTTTTCATTGTCTCCCTCTCTTCCAACATAATGCCTATTTGTGAAAAGAGGTTGAAGCATGTGTTATTTCGTTGCCACCCCCACCCTTGCCTTTCTTTTGTGAGTTACAAAAGAACTGTGGATACCTTGGTTTTGGTCATTATTTCATGCGGAGAGTAATTAATGAGACAATTAGGGTTGTCTCCCTCCCTCTGTGTTCCTTTTGAACTAAATAAATAGCCAAAAGGTGTCTTCTTTAATTGCACACGGGTCATGGATATACAGGACTGTCTCAGAAAATTAGAATATTGTGATAAAGTTCTTTATTTTCTGTAATGCAATTAAAAAAACAAAAATGTCATACATTCTGGATTCATTACAAATCAACTGAAATATTGCAAGCCTTTTATTATTTTAATATTGCTGATTATGGCATACAGCTTAAGAAAACTCAAAAATCCTATCTCAAAAAATTAGAATAGTTCCTCAGACCAAGTAAAAAAAAAAGATTTATAACAGCAAAACACAATCAAACATTTGAAAATGTCCATTAATGCACTCAGTACTTGGTTGGGAATCCTTTTGCACGGATTACTGCATCAATGCGGCGTGGCATGGATGCCCAGGATGCTTCAATAGCGGCCTTTAGCTCATTAGCATTGTTGGGTCTGGTGTCTTTCAGCTTCTTCTTCACAATACCCCACATATTCTCTATGGGGTTCAGGTCAGGGGAATTTGCAGGCCAATCGAGGACAGTAATGCCATGGTCAGTACACCAGTTACTGGTGGTTTTGGCACTGTGGGCAGGTGCCAGATCATGCTGGAAAATGAATTCCTCATCTCCATAGAGCTTTTCAGCAGACGGAAGCATGTAGTGCTCTAAAATCTCTTGGTACACAGCTGCATTTACTCTGGGCTTGATGAAACACAGTGGACCAACACCAGCAGCTGACATGGCTCCCCAAACCATCGCTGACTGTGGGAACTTCACACTGGATTTCAAGCAACTTGGATTTTGCTCCTCTCCAGCCTTTCTCCAGACTCTGGCGCCTTGACTTCCAAATGAAATACAAAACTTGCTTTCGTCTGAAAAGAGGACTTTGGACCACTGTGCAACTGTCCAGTGCTTCTTTTCCTTAGCCCAAGTCAGACGCCTCTTCCGTTGTATTGAGTTCAGAAGTGGCTTGACCATGGGAATACGGCTATTGTAGCCCATTTCCCGGACACGTCTGTGAACAGTGACTTTTGATACCTGGACTCCAGCTTCAGTCCACTGTCTTTGAAGCTCCCCCAAATTCTGGAAGCGACTCTTCTTCACAATGCTGTTAAGGCTGCGGTCATCTCTCTTGGTTGTGCAGCGTTTCCTGCCACATTTCCCCCTTCCAACAGACTTTTTGTGGATGTGCTTTGAAACTGCACTCTGTGAACAGCTTGCTCTTTGAGAAATTTCTTTTTGTGTCTTACCCTCCTGATGGAGGGTGTCAATGACGGTCCTCTGGACAGCAGTCAGATCAGCAGTCTTCCCCATACTTGTGATTTAGTTTACTGAACCAAGCTGAGTGTTTTTCAAGGCTCAGGAAACCCTTGCAGGTGTTTCGAGTTAATTAGACGATTCAAGTGATTCGTTGAACACCCTACTAGTATACTTTTTCATGATATTCTAATATTTAGAGATAGGATATTTGAGTTTTCTTAAGCTGTATGCCATAATCAGCAATATTAAAATAATAAAAGGCTTGCAATATTTCAGTTGATTTGTAATGAATCCAGAATGTATGACATTTTTGTTTTTTTAATTGCATTACAGAAAATAAAGAACTTTATCACAATATTCTAATTTTCTGAGACAGTCCTGTAATTAAGAAAAGAGAGCAGCCTCTTTATGAAACTCCACTGTGAATAACTGTTTTGCTGTTTGTCGTTCTGACTCTATTCATGTCTTAAAAGAAGCACATTTGATTCAGCTGGACCATAGACAGGTAATGTGAATATCAGAGGTTTAGTGAAGCCGAGATAAAAGTTGCCATGATCAAAACCGAGGAGCACAAAAACATTACCCGCAGTCCGGCAGACAGCTTTAATGAAGCTGAAGGGAAGCACCGGACAGGAAGCTTTTTGTTTCCCTACCTCCTGTCACACTGTCTCTTTAATGCCGTCATGATGGGACATCGCTCACACACACAGTGTTGAGCAAGAGATTCTCTCAATGTAAATGAGGTGCAGTGTGACATATTTTGGATCCAAGAAAGTCAAACTTAAGTTTCAGATCCTAATTACTGTTGTCATGTTGCTACTATTAAGGGACTGTATGAAAATGATGAGGGACAGAAAAAGGGTTCAAAAAGAATCAAACGGCTAATTTTTAGTGAGCAGGGCTCTCGCTAGTTTAGTTATTTTCCTCCCGAGATTTCTAATCATTTCAGCCTTCCTTTGAGACCATAGAGCTGCCACCAGTGCTTAGTATAGTTACTCACACACAGTGAAAATAAGTCTTGTATATTCAAATAGCAGTGTGCCTGATATATAATGCAGATATTTAAACATTTTTAATACAAAGAAAGGTTTGTATACGGTCTTAAAAACAGCATTTCCTCAGCAGAAATTTGAATCTATCCATCCAACAAAAATATATTAAGTAACTAAGCCATGTTGGTGTATTGGGCTTCTGTGATGTTGGCTTAGTGAATAACAATTATAAATAAATAATCAGCCTTGTGATCACAAGCTTCGACCGATAACGAGCATCTTCAAATTGTATTAATTGGAGTACTACCAGTGTTTGATAAACAGGAATTCTGTAATTGTACTTTACCAAAATTGCAATTTAGTACATTTTGTTAAATTAACATACAGAGTTTAATGCTTCACAATTTATTTTCTTTTTTTAATTGTGTAAATTCATTTGTGAGTAGCTCTGCTGTCGGTCTCTACCAACTCCGGAAGGTAATATGTGGCTTTTCAGCAGGTAAAAGCATCAATATGTTAACCAGCTAATCCCTAAAATTGTCTGTCATTTGGTGCAAACAACGATAGAAGGTGAAGCCAACCGGTAAAGTCGGATGCAAAACAATGAGCTTAAACTGGCTACAAAATGCAGTAAAGCCAAGGGGAGATGCAGAATCAGCTAATATGTGTCCTTGGTTTCATCACTATAATACACATTGCCTTTTTTTCTTTTAATGTTTTTTGTCAAGTGGAAGGGTCCATTAAAAAAACGGGTCCCAAGGTGGATAGATCTGCAAATGGAAAGCTCTGGGGGGGCCAAACGGCTCCGTGTGTACGTTATACGATTATTTCCTGATAACGATGAAGCCATAGCCCCGCCTCTCCCCACCTCTGCTGCTAACTGCTGTAGCATGCTACAGATGTTATTGCAACATGTACAGCTCCTCTAGCACAGTGGTTCCCAAACTTTTTGGGCCCAAGGCACACCAAAGGACAAGTAAAAATCTCAAGGCACACCTACCCTAAAATAGCCCTTATAACACGTGTTATCACTCATATCATGTAAAATATCTGTAAATGTGCATACTTATTTACTAATGGCAAATAAAATGTGACAAAGACAACTATATTACTCATGAAATATTTATTAACGAAATTTTTTTTAAATTAATTTATAAATATAAATATATATATATTATATATATATATATATAATATATATATTATATAATTTATTAAACTTTAGCAAATTAGGCTTCATCAAAGCAGCAACACACTCATTTAAACCAGACAGGTCACAAAATTAAAAATGAGGCAACGGAAACTCAGCAGAAACTCAGCACAGAGAACTGTCAATGCAAGGAAACATGGTCCTGAACTACAAATTATGAATATAACATTTCACCAATCAGCATTGAAACATGTGCTATTTTAAAATTTGCCTATTTACAGATTAATGGGATACATGTGCCTGTCGGGGCGCGCAGATTTTTTTAATCCTCGGTGGCACTGAAGAGAGGGCAACTCGCAAATCCTGTTCAACAGACAGCCGTGACCTGCTGTTGTTCTTCATATAAGTCAGAGTAGAGAACGCCAGCTCACACAGGTAGGTAGTGGGGAAATGAAGTAGTTGCTCAATCGCGTGGTGGGAGATGCTTGGGTACTCCGATGCAGAAGCCAACCAAAACTGATCCAGTGGGAGCTCACTGAATTTGAGTTTCAGTGTGCGGTGCACACGGAGCTCTGCGCACTCCTCTCTCTCTTTCATAGAGAGCTTCTCTGTGGAGGATTCCTGGTGGAATGGGTCTTGGATCCAGTCATAGTCCTCGATGTCAGCCACACGTGGAAAATACTGCTCAAACCTCTCTTTTAAGGTCTGAAGGTGTTCCGCATACACAGCGCGCTCCTTAGCTGCCTGCGGCGCAGCTTATGTCAGCGGGAACATGTCCATGGAGCCCTGCTCCAAAGCCTCCTGCCACAGGAGAAGTTTGCCCATAAACCCCCGAATCTTATCTGTGGACGATCAAATGTTTTCATTCCTTCCCTGAAGCTTGGCGTTTAACTCGTTCAGATGCCCAAATATGTCTGCGAGGTAAGCCAGCCTGGCGCACCACCTCTCATCCGCGAGCTTGTCTTTATGTGGGACAGCGTTTTCACCTGAAAACTCCAAAAGCTGTTCCCGAAGCTCATAAAGACGGGATAGGACTTTCCCCCGTGACAGCCAACGTACCTCTGTGTGCAGGATCAGGCTTTGGTGGTCGGCTCCCATCTCGGCGCACAGCTGGGAGAAGAGGCGAGATTTCAGGGGCCTTGATTTTATGTAATTCACCATCTGCACGGCCTGATTCAGCACCTCAGTCAACTCCGGGGGCATGGTTTTGGCAACCAATGCCTCTCGGTGCAGAATGCAGTGGTTTGTCACGATATGTGGGTTTTGTGCCCTCACCTTAGCAATGAATCCTTTCACTCTCCCCGTCATGCTCGCCGCACCATCTGTGCAAAGACCGACGCACATATTCCAGGTCAGACTGTTCTCTTTAAAATAGTCATTAGTTACCCTGAATATTTCCTCTCCCGTGGTGTGGCTTTCCATTTCTTTGCAGAATAAAAATGTCTCTTTGATGGAGTCAGCATCAACATATCTGACGTTTGCCAGAAGTTGGGCAGCCCCACTGATGTCCGTAGATTCATCTATTTGGAGGGAAAATCTGCCGCTCGCCTGCAGTTTCTCTGCCAAATGTTCCTCAATGTCTTCGGACATGTCGTCGATTCTTCTTTTGATCGTATTATCAGACGACGGCACTTTCGATAGCTCATTTGCGGCATCTGGACCCAGCATGACACCTGCAAGTATTTTGCAAGCAGGGAGGATGAGTTTCTCCGCTATTGTGTGAGGCTTCTTCTGCTTTGCAATGAGCTCCGCTAGCATGTAACTCGCCTCCATTGCCTTATCAGACACTTTCACAGAATCCAACAAACGTCCTTGCTGCCTCTGGTTCAGATCCCGCGCTCTTCTGAAGTAGTCCAAGTTACTGTGAACATGGGCGGGATGTTTGGTTTCCAAGTGCCTCTTCAGCTTGCTTGGAACCATGTTAGCATTAGCTAACTTCTCCCGACAGACGACGCACTCGGGCTGAGGATTGTTCACATCCCCGGTCCAAATGAAGCCATAAGACAGATAACTGTCATGGTACTGTCTGCTGACAGTTTTTTTCCTCTTCTCTTTCGGTGGTGGGTTGTCGGCAGTCTCTACACTGGTGGTTGCTGGTTTGCTCCGCACAAGAAAGCGCTCCATTTTCCCGCTTGCTTGTTTCTCAGTTTTAATATTGTCCTTCAGCCTTTGATGTGTCACAGTCTTATAAATCCCACCTGCGCAACTGCGTTAACAGCGGAATACGGGGTTCTGTGAGGATTATTTTTTAAATAATCGTTTTTAGGTATAGAGTTTGCCTCTGTATTATGAAATGTGTGCATACAAAGTACTGATATAGTAAATAAAAAAATAATTATTTTTGTGTAGTTGTATATTGCAATAATAACGTATGTTTGTCACAAAATCCCACGGCACACCTGGACTTGCCTCACGGCACACCAGTGTGCCGCGGCACACCGTTTGGGAACCACTGCTCTAGCACAACCATCAGCAACAAGTGGACATGGAGAACTACATGTTGCCAAATCCACCGCGGGGCATAAACAGAAGGGCAACCATGGCAACCATGCTCGGGGGCTTCTTCGCTGCTTTTGGTGTATTTTGTGGCAGAAGTACAGCGCCACTTACAGGCCTGGCATATGTACTAAAGCGCTTCCAGTGGTCTCGTGTGAACGGACACGTTAAATGGGCCGAATGTGTGTGAATGGAAGACTTTTTTGATAACGAATTCGGTCCGTTTGCTTTTGCGCTCCCGTGTAAATGGGGTCTAAGGGGGAAGAGGTGGAACTCAATTGAGATCTTAAAAAACCCCCTTCTATCTTTACTTCTGCTATGAAAACACACACTGCTGCGTCTGGCAGAAATTCGCCTTAGAGAAAATATAGAAGTGATTGACATGTCATCCACAGGATAGTTCGCTTGTGCAACATTTCTTACTGCGTTACTAGTTCTTGCAGGACCTTTTCAAAGCCCAGAAATACTTTTTCTCCATATTTACTAAAGTATAACTCTTGTTGACATCCCAATTGGTGGTATTTTGCAGTATATTGTGATTTTTATGTTGCAGCTATACTTTAGCTAAAACCATTTTCACAAAGTTTTCTTCCTTTTTCTCTTGAGAGAGCCTTTGTTTCTCAACTTGTGCCAGTACGAGGGAACAGGTAGCTTGTAAAACGGTACTTTGGTAGAAGCTTACACACACGCACATAAACTGTCTATTCCCCTGACTACAGTACCGTATGTGCGGGTGTAATTAGAGAATCTCCCAGCACACCTCAAACGTCTCTCATTAATCTCTCATGAGTGATTAGGCCGCTGCGACGTATGGAACCACGGGAGGTGTGAAACCGGGTGTGAAACTGTTGTCATCTCATATGTTATCGCACTCCGGAGACCGAGAGGATTAAACCACGCCAGGCACAGCCCATTGGCAGCTAATCATGCTGCTAATGATAAGTGAAATATTCGACTGCCTCTCATTACAATGGCCTCACAAGGTCAAGATCTTGTCGCGAACATACAGACGAGCGACGGTGCCAATGTTGACTCTCTCAGAGGCGTTACCTTTTTGTTCATGTTGTTTTGGTGTAAACCCAGAGTGGAGGCGGGTACAAGCCTGAGTGAAGCCTTCTGAATATGACACTTGATGTCTGATTAGAGCAAAACATCAGGGCAGCCCCCGACTGTGGCGCTCCGATGAGGAGCGATCTGAAGGTACTCGTCTGAAGACGTCATGCTGACCGGGTCGCTGTGCCAGATGCTTGTCGCTCAGCACAGCTCCGCATCAAAAATACAGTATGGAATCTGTTTCCTGCAGGCATCACTACATGACAGATATCCATTTAATTACAAGAAGGAACAAAAAGCAACTGGAATTAGGCTACTCACCCTCAGCAGAGAGTATCGAATGTCAGCAGCCGTAATGAGAGAAAGATTCATTCTACGTTTTACTTAAATATTAGATTCTATAGCTGAGTTGATTGCCACAGAGTTAAATATGGCCTTCTGTCACCGTTTCTAATAATAACACCAATAAATGAATAATAATAAAGCAAACCAAATTCACGTCCATAAAGGTCAATCTAAGGGTCAGCTCCCTTTCGGGAAAGTTCTGACTCAATGGATTAGAATAGAATATATCTTTATTGTCATCATCATACAAAGTACAACAAAATGTCCTTGGCAACTCTCACTGCCGTAAACAAAATAGAAACAATCGGTCAAAGCAGCGACTGAAATGAGGCGGTGAAACAGGGTTCATTGTGTGGCAATAATTATAATAATTATATTTATGTATCAACTTTCAAAACAGGCTTTACAAAAGGTTTCACAAATACAAAACCCCTGTAACAATAAACAGATCCAACAAATGTAATAGAAAAAAAGGGTTAAAGTAGCGATTTTAAGGAAATCCTTGAGGAAGACAGCTCTAAGACTGTTTTAGCTTGATCCAGGGTCTGTTAGTAGAGTTTTTCTCTGAGATCTGAGAAAGGGGCCTATAAGTTCACAAATGAGGATGGAAGACGGGGCTAGAACATGAAGTACTTTTAAACTAAAGATTCAATCCTTAAAATCAATCCTGAAGTTAACTGGAAGCAAATACAGGGAGACTAAAACAGGTTTTAGGATTTCTTTCAGTCAACAGTGTTGCTGCAGAATTGTGTAAAACTTGAAGGCATGAGCAGGCTTTGTTGTTAAGGCAGGAGAATTACAATAATCGATTCTTCAGAAAATAAACTCAGAAGAAAAAGAAACAGAAGAAGAGAACGGGAAAAGAGAACATTTGAAGTTAACGGAAACAGGACTAAACTTTTTTTGTTGACATAATGATGTGAAGTGAAATTGGAATCAAAGATATCTACTAGATTTCTAGCATTAAGCTAAACATTAGTGAATACACCAAACTAAAATATTGGGGCTATCTGAAGGCAATCTGTTATATTATCATCCTTAGGCTCTGTTATGCAAACTCAGGGATACATTTTTCTTTTATTAAATACATTTTCTAGACAATTTGTATTTAACAGTTGTAGTTGCCCTGCTAATTAACACAAATAGTCAGTGAATAAGTGGGTGACCTTCCCTTGTTTAAAGAAATGTAATGTATGTACTACAATTGTTTTGTGCATTACATAATGAGGGCTGCCCTGGATTTAGTTCAGTAGTTATTTTTTAAATAAATGTTTGGTTTTGTATGCCACACAGATTATTACTACTACCTTGGTTAAGGTTAGCAAAATGGTGCAAACCAGTTTAATTTTTAACTAAACTCATGATATTTTCCTTACCTAAAAATTATAGCCTAACAGAAATATTCCACTATTATTAAATAGCATTTTGTTTTTGGATAAAAATAGGCGTAATTTCGGTTGAGGGTTGGTTCTTTGGACCTGTATACACACATTCACAAAATGTGTCTTAATTGAGAATTTTTACCAAAAGTCTGAGACAGATGGCCACTTGTTTACAGCCAGCTCTGTGCGTCAGCTAAAACAATCAGAGATACAGGACTAAATAAAAGCACTCATTTCTAGTTGTAAGGACACATCTACGTAAATGTTGCGGCTGCATGCTAACACTTATATTTAAAGAATATTCATTAGCCATGTTAAACTGCTGATAAGGAATCCTTTATTGGAATTATGACAGTATGAAGTATATTTTGTGCATGTAAATGTAGTCAAATATTTTTTGTGATTTAGCAAATACGTCCGACATGTTGTGAATGTTGCCTTAATACGTGGAAAATGTTACTTAGGTGTCATTACGTTTTTCTCAAAACCTTTTTGCTTTTATAAATTAGGATAAGATTGAGATGACTGGAAGTGTTTAAAGCTAGAGGCTGTTGTTTGGATTCCAGCCATTGCTACTGAGTTCAGTACCTGAGAGATGCATTAAATATTCAAAGATAATGGACTTTTGTTAGAGGTGTTGATGCAAGGGTATGTTAATTTCAGAGGATGAATTGTATTGTATTTCAGAAGTTTCTTTCACACCAAACTCCTACCCACCAAAAAAAAAGTTAAACAAACCTGTACATGATCCAAACATGGGGGATGCGCTGTGCTCAATAAGAAAAAAAAACATGAATCAGGGGATGTGAAATCACATGAGAATTGAGTTTGATAGCTCCTCTAGGCTGAACTAAACATCTCAATTACCTCGGGGGGGGGTTGAAAAAGTACTGCAGTAAAGAGCCGTGGCAGATACAATATTGAAATGGAATGTCAGTGGAAGAAAAACCCGCTAAGCTTATATTTGATTACATATTTGATGGGGCACATACACAAGTACACGCACAAATGCATCAGGGCTACTGTAGTGCCTGCTGCCATCCACACTATTACAATCATCAGCCACATATGGAGCTGCTGTCTCGCCTGTGGGGGATAGGGCTGTAGAGCGGGCCAACGGGAGGAAACCGAGAGGACCTCGCTACTCAGAGGTGATGAATGCTCTGCTGCTTATGGAGCCTCCTGCAGTGCATCTGTGAGAGCAGATGAATGGGGAGGAGAGCACTGGTAAATTGGGTCACACGAACATAGCGTTTCTGGGTAATGCGGTGAAAGCGCTGGAGGAGTGCAGTTGGGTGGCTGCACGTGCGTACAACTGGGGCAGAGCCGCTCCAACTTCTCTCCATTTCACTCTCTCGCGCTCCTGGCTTTATTGAAAAGTTACGCTTTTAATTTGCAGAAACATCCTGAATGTTTTCCTATTTCACTCTTTCCATTTCTCGATGACACTCCTTTGATAATAGTCACATAAACGGACCTATATAAAAACAGTATTTTTTGCGTTGATTTTGATTTATGATTGAGGTCTTTTTTGCTGCTTTTGCGGATGGTGGACAAAAATAATAATACTAATACATGCTGTATCAGGTAGATATTTAAATTGAACTTGTTATGTACAAAGGCAGGTTGTCAATAGCTGATCAGAGTCTCTGTCCAGACCATTATTACATTTTACACTTATTTTTTGAAAATTCAACAATAATTTACTAATAAGTAAATATTTAAAAACAAAATGTCATATCTTTAATGTGTAATACTTAAACATGTTTTTATCAATCTTTGTTTCAGAAGTTAATTCCTCCAACATATATTATATGTTATGCCTAAAAACAGCGATAGAAAAATGAAACACCTGTTGACATTAAAAACAAAAGGTTTTATCATGTGTCGTTGCATTTATCGTCTCTCCATTCCCTTTTTTGCTCCCTGTTCCAATGCTTTTGATGACTAATCCTGTCCTTGGTGTAAGACGGACAAATGTATCCAATCAAATGGGATTTGGGATGAGCAGCTAAGCTATCCCATTATGTTCTGTAGAAGTACACTTGACCCTATCTTTTCAAATATCTATAGAGTATATCCAGCAGCATCATGGATTGGAGGTATTAAAGGGGTGTAGACGGACAGTCCTCTGAAGCACCGTATAACGTATAATGTTTATATCCTGAATGATTGGATTGTTATTTATTTCAATGGGCCTTTAAAAGGAAACTGAATGGCATTATTTTAATGCAAGCAGCTTTCATAGCAAATTAGCAGGATCTACCTTTAAAGAAAATGTGTAATGTCAATCATTGACACAAACACATCACATGCCAGCTTCCATGTTTGGCCAGAGTGTGTATATGCCACATCATATTACATCACATGAGCTTGGCATGTTCATTGCCCCAAGACATCTCGCTGCTCTAATTCATTAGTTTCGGGTTGTGGAAGAGTCTGATTGGGCGTGGGGGGGGGGGGGCCGGGAGTGACGGGGTGATGGGGGTCCTTTACCTTGGCACAGATAAGAAGACAAACTAGATTTGAGGGCGGATAGATCTTGTCGGCAGCACACATCGCCTCTTGGCAAGCAAGGCGAGGTCGATATTGAGCGGGAGGAGGATGGAGGGGGGGGGGGCTTTCTTACCTCCTAAGATTTACAGTATCTGGACCTCTGCAGCCTCATACTTCAGTGAATGGATGAGCATTTCATACGGAGCCAACTGGCGCAACATGAGTTGAGCTGAAGGTCATTGTGACTCATTCCCAGCTTTGGAAGGTGGGTGGCTTGAGACCTGCTAAATGTATACTACCGATTGGTTTTAATAGTACAAAGACGACTGTGGAAAGGCGGTTGCGACACAAATGCATGGTGCCAAAGACAGTTGATAGTACAGTAGTAGGGAGTGGGTACAGATTGTGTAGAACCTTGAGGCATATGGCAGGGCGCCCCATGCCTCCCAGCTAATTGAGTCCTAATGAATCACTGGTTTGGCATGCTACACGTCCCTTGTGATGGCTGGTGTCATTGATGCATTGAAGAAGCCTAGTCCTCTGGAAGTGAAGCGGGCAGTGACGGCTGCTCGGCTGAACGCGGAGGCAGGCCCACACTGCCGGCTTCACACTGAACACTTCACTCACTCACCAGATGTTACAGGTCAATTCGCAAGCATTACTAGCTACCCGGCTCCACACAATGGAAATAATTGTCTGATGGGCTGGCAATTCACTGGCCCATTTGATTCCAGTAACACTCTCTATAGTCCTGGGGTCGCGGCCTCATTGTCAACTCAACAGGGCCAGGGACACTAGGCGTGGAAACACTTGGTAGTCAATGGGGCCTAACTGCTGTTGTGGTACAATTTACATATATACTGGTAATTGACTTAATTACATATACATTGGAAACATAAATTAAGCTTTGACCACAATTAGCAAAGATTACTATGATTGCTCACATCACTTTTTCTAATTTAAACATATGTCTACTTTGATATGGTTTCATCCTTGTAAACAGAAAAAGCCCAATTAATTGCATACAGTAAGGGATATTTGAAATAATTGATTTAAAGTATAAGTTCCACAGTATAAATGGATATGAGAGTTGCGAATTCCAGCCTCATTATAATTTAAATCATAGACAATATTTGTTCTATTTCCAAGTGTAGGCCTATTTCTATTATTGTTTTGACTAAAACAGGTCCAGACCAAACATATTGGAAAGAAATGTCTCATTTAAACATTTTCCAATTTTAGGTTTTATATGTTGCACATCCGCTTAGTCACGTCAGTGAGAGAGTGAGTAATAAGTGGGGATTGTTCCCATTCTATCGCCCTGTGTGAGGTCTGTCCAAACTCAATACTTTATTATTGACAGAATGATTCTCTTGGAAGATGCTTGAGAAAAAAGGTAATACATTTTTGGACATACACTTATTTGCTTTCTTTAGATCTTTATGTTAGAATTGACAATGCTTTCACGACATTACACAAAAAATGGAGCTAAAGCAAATGGATGTTTTATCTTAGAATAAAGACTGGAAACAATAGTAAACAGCTCGCCTGGCCTCTGTCCAAAGGTAACAAAATCTGCCTACGAGCACCTCTAAAGCTCATTAACTCACATTTTATATGCATTGTTCAATCTGTCCTAAAGTGCACAAAACAACGTTTACATCAATAAGATGCCAGACTATTTCTTGGCCAGGATCAGTGGCGAGGCAAGAAATGATCCAGCACATAACCTCTTTAAAGCAAACTGTTCTTTGACTTTGATTCGCTTTCTCGACAAGACTTACACTGAACAAAAATATAAACGCAACACTTTTGTTTTTGCTCCCATTTTTCATGAGATGAACTCAAACATCTAAAACATTTTCTACATACACAAAATAACCATTTCTCTCAAATATTGTTCACAAATCTGAAAAAATCTGTGATAGTGAGCACTTCTCCTTTGCCGAGATAATCCATCCCACTTCACAGGTGTGGCATATCAAGATGCTGATTTGACAGCATGATTATTGCACAGGTGTGCCTTAGGCTGGCCACAATAAAAGCCCACTCTGAAACGTGCATTTTTGGTTTATTGGGGGGGTCTGGGGGGGTCCGAAAACCAGTCAGTATCTGGTGTGAGGGTTCGGGTTAGGGTTAGGGTTAGGGTAATGTTGTGAATCGAGTGGCTCATGGTGGTGGTGGGGTTATGGTATGGGCAGGCGTATGTTATGGACGATGAACACAGGCCACTCGATTCACAACATTACCCTAACCCTAACCCAATCCTAACCCTCACACCAGATACTGACTGGTTTGCGGACCCCCCCAGACCCCCCCAATAAAGCAAAACTGCACGTTTCAAAGTGGCCTTTTATTGTGGCCAGCCTAAGGCACACCTGCGAAATAATCATGCTGTCTAATCAGCATCTTGATATGCCACACCTGTGAGGTGGGATGGATTATCTCGGCAAAGGAGAAGTGCTCACTATCACAGATTTTTTCAGATTTGTGAACAATATTTGAGAGAAATGGTTATTTGTGTATATAGAAAATGTTTTAGATCTTTGAGTTCATCTCGTGAAAAATGGGAGCAAAAACAAAAGTGTTGCGTTTATATTTTTGTTCAGTGGTAGATAAGAAAATCCTTATAAAAATAAAAGTATTCCCCAAAATGTCAAACTACTCTGAGCTTGTTTTACAGCTTTTAAGTTAAGAGACTTTGCTTCTGACACATGGTTGCCGCCACCCTCCCGTTGCACTCTCAACTTCAGATGCACCTGTCATGTTGATTTCACTCCCAGTGGAGCATGAGCATCATCCAGCATCCCGCATGCTCCGCTATCTGAGCAATCCTCTCCTTTTGTTCAACGGAGTCAACCCGGATCACCTCTGACCTGCCACTGCCAGGGGCGACATCTCCATTAATGAGTAGACTGGATGTGATAAGGCCACCAGCAAAATGAGAACTCAGACACAATCTTGTGAGCTCATTAAAAGCTACTTTTATGAAAGATTTAGGCCACTCCGGCAATCGTGCGTCTAATGCTGAAACGCTACATTGAGGTTGGCGTAACCCCCCTGTTCGTTAGATGCATTATCTCAGAGCACTTGGGAAATCTTAAGGGAGTTCAAGTTGAGGTAATGCCAATGCAGTATGAAAGGAACAAACAAATGTGAAACACGGATGCCTTTCAGCAATACAAAAGGCAAGAGGTAACACTAAGGAGAATGGGCGAGACAGCCCTATGGATCGCAAGAGTTCAAGACAACAACAGCCCAAATGTTGTCCCTGCTTTGTTGCAATTGTGCTGGGACAACAAACCAAAATAACCCAACCACTTTCACCATTTTACAATAATTGCGAAAGGGGAAAAGGCATTACGGTCTTAATCGGATAAGATATAGCTCACATATCCACCCACAGCTTCTGCTGTCAGGAGCTAAATTAAGTGTCTTGAGTCCACTGAGACACAACAAAGAAGCCCATACTGGAGAAGTTAATGCTCTCTAGTGTTTTGTTCAGCTCCATCTTAAGCCCCCCAAATCACACTGGGCTGCAAAGAACTGTTTTGGGATGACAACTGGAAATCGTAATGTATGCTTGCGTGTGTGTGCACGTTCACCAAATGTATCCTACAATCGAGCCAGTGAGTGCAGCTTAGGATCTGTTGCAGAACATCCTCTATAAGCAGATTACTATAGGCAGTTTGGACCATTGGCAGGAGTCACCGATGAACTTTGGCACCAATGTCAAAAAGTTAACGCCGAGCTTTGCATACATCCCGACGAGCAGCGACATAAACACAACATGTGGCCATTTGAGCCTCTGGGCAAGATGTGGTTAATTTCATCAGCATCTCATTTTATAGCTGTGATTTTCCACAGCAATAGCCGAGGCCATTTCCCATTGAGGCCTGGTGTTACATGAGCACTCATTGGACGCTGATAGACATATGGCCAAGCACTGAATTGTGCATTTGAACTGGTCATGTTGGCTTATAAAACCATTGGGGGATTTGAATAGGTTTAAAAATAATAATCATGAAAGGAAGGAAGGGGTTAAACACCCTATAACCACACAGAACCTAGTGTTTTCATGTTATTGCACGCTAGTCCCTGTTTGTGGATATCTAACAGCCGCCAACCTGCACTGCAGTCATAAGGAGATCAACTGATAATGCTGTAGCGACTCACATTGTTTTCACTGGTAAAGTATGGCCCAACCTCTGGTTCCACCTAAGATTTACACCATTAGTTCTGATAGCACTGATGCTGTTGTTTGCAATGTTTTTCACTGTTAGCACCATTAGCTGCTAGCCAAGGTATTGCCTGTTGCCATGTTTAAAGTTGTGTATGGGCAATCCTTTAATCATATCCCCTGCATTTCAAATTGAAAAACTTTAAGATTACCTAAAGAAGTAGTTTTTTTGGCAAATAATCCATTTTGCTTTATATTTTTTTTTTTTCAAAGAGGTAATTATAAGTAATTAACAGCACTAGGCCTACTGTAAATACTTTAATAATGTCAATATATGGTAACATAAAATCTAAATCAAATACTTACAAAAGTAAAATGAAAGTGAATTAAATAGTATGCTAATCAAATCTATGGCCAATGAAATCGATCCATTTCTCATCGGGAAAATCCAAATGTGGGCGCAACAACTGCATGCCCTAACGCAGTTCAGACCCTCTACCATGATCAGACGAATCCACAATTAGCAGGATTCTTTTTTATCACCGCAGTGACCCATGATCGTTAATAAAGAGCGAAAGCCCACTCCAGGCCCTGTGCGCTGTCTGAGGCAGCCCGGCTCTGCTCTGCCGGTCAGCCCGGTGCCGCCGCGCGCTCCCATCCACAGGTCCCCCCGCTGCAGCCCACCGAGCATTTTCGAACAGTTTCTGAGCACCGATCAATAAATGTATCAACAAATGCGTCATCATCCACTCAGCATCAGAGCCGGTTAAGCAGTCGATTGAAGATGACTTACTGGTGTTGCAGCAGGACATCTCTTCATTTGAATATTTGTGGAGGGAGGGAGGGAGAGGGGGGGGGGAGACGTGGCTGGAGAAGCTCAAAGCTTTTCCTGATACTTATCTGCACAAAAAGCAACATAACTGAGGGAAGTCATGCATCGAAATCATATTCAGAACCATATTTCCAATTATTGCGCAATTTCAATATGGGACAGCAGCTTATTTGACAGGCGACCGGCGTTTACGCTTTAAAGGACTCCACGTTCACATCCACCAAGCAACCATCGATGGTCATCCTCATGATCACAATTTCTGATCTCGTTAGGTTCATTTTCATCACATATGAGACTGTTTCTCAGTCATCCATAGCGGATGCTCCGCAACCCATTTTCATTCCGCGGCCAACGCATCCTATCCATAAATCTTGACATGTCGCGGAGCTGCCTCGCATCCTTAAGCAGCTCTGACACTTTCACCGCTTTTTAAAACACTCCTTTAATAGCAGAACTGCACTTACCTTTTCTTAGCGGATGCTTCTCCGGAGTGTCCCATTTATGCGTTTTAATCCACATCTGTGTCCCCTTCATTTGAGCGCTCTATTTTCCCCCCAATGGGAGAGAGAGAGAGAGAGAGAGAGAGAGAGAGAGAGAGAGAGAGAGAGAGAGAGAGAGAGAGAGAGAGAGAGAGAGAGAGACAGAGACAGAGACAGAGATGGAGAGAGAGGCAGGGAGCGTGCTTAAGAAAATCCATTTGTTAATTCCATTTTCCAAGGTGAAATCACATTGCCTCGCTTTTTACATGTTCAAAATTCTTCCACAATGCTAAGATCCGGTGAAAAGCTCTATTTTCTTTTTTTCCTGCCCCTTCTCTTCGGCTCTGAAGTTGCCTGGTTACCTCCGTTTCTCATTCAAGGAGGCTGAGGGCTGCATACAGCGACCAATCATAGCAGCAGGCGGAGAGATTAACTATTTCTTGGCTCCACTATTCTAGACTCCGGCAAAAATGAGGAGAGTGGGCGGGGTAACTGGGCCCCCGGTGACAGATTTTTTTTTTTAAATGCACAGAGAATAATGTAGAGAGAGGAGATCCGTTAGAGGGAGAATGTGTGCAGGGAGGGGGGGAGGGAGGGGATTAAACATTTTTCGAAAAAATAAAGGATTGGGTGGAGGGAGGAGGGACCAGTTGCCACTTCTCACTACAACAAAGATGTAAGAGAGTGATATTCCAGCCTCGCAGGATGTTATGCAAAATGACCCTTTTACTTCCCCTTCAATGGACAATAGGTCTTAAAGGAGCCGGGATCAGTCTCTTATCTGAAATCCCCCAAAAAGCAATCCATCAGGGTAATTGATCGCCCCCCTTTAACCAGCCATCCGTCAAGCCAGCGCTCTCCCTCCCCCCACCCCGTCCCACCCCAGCCTCCTCATCATAGGCCGTATCGATTCCAATTCCCCCCCCCCCACCTCCAGCTGGGGTGAAAAGGTGTAGGGGAGTGAGCCGGCATCAATCTGTGGTACAAGGCACGTGGGGGCATGATGACCCCCCACCTCGAAGGGGCTGCTACATCCAGGTCATGCCCCCACACCTCACACACACACACACACACCTCACACACACACACACACACACACACACACACACACACACCTACTGTATGAAGGCCCTGACCTTTGTGAATGGCCCCACACCAGTGGCTTCAGACTGGCCGCAACGGGGTGCAGCGTAGAAGTGCTGGCGCATTATGGGGAAACAGTCGGGGGTCCTAAAAGCGAAACAACAAGCTTCTCAAACAGATAGCAACCAGTAAGAGAGGTGGGGTTGGCAGGGGGCACTTTGCAAAGGGGTTGTGCACGAGACTGTCTGGGACATTCCGGCAGATCAAAATAAGTGATTGTTTTTGTTGCTTACGTCTTCATTCTTGTGTTTTTTGAAGTTATTTCACATTGTGCATCACTAAAGGATGTCCGTCATATCTGATGATGCACCAAAGAGTTCACACGTGTTGAAAAAAAGTAAAGTTTGTTCTTTTCATTTTGTAGTTGTTTGTGTTGCAGCTGCTGAGTGTGATTGATGCATCGCTGGCGTCAATCCATCCCACGGATTACAAATGAAAACAACAGTGTTGGGGTGCCCCCCTCCCCCACTGCCGGACAAGTGCAGTGTGTGTTTACAGTTGTGTATGCAACACACACTTAGCGGGTTGATTGACATGTATCTCTTGGCTTGAGCATGGCTTAATCCCGCTGCTTTCACAGATAGACTCGGTCTTCCTCTTTTTGTCTGGTTTGACCGGCATAGCCCATTATGCGTTTACACACACACAGACACAAACACACACACATACACATACACACAAAGTACAGTAGGCCTACCATGTCGTTTTGTTTACTGGGGAGGGAGGCTGCTTTGTGGGTTCTAATCCCCTCTGAAACCTGCCCTCCCCTTAGCGGCCACCCCTGACACTGTGTACACACAAACAAACACACACACACACACACACACACACACACACACACACACACACACACACACACACACACACACACACACACACACACACACACACACACACACACACACACACACACACACACACGCACACAGGACTCTACTCTTTGGTTATTAAAAAAACAAAGGAGGTCAGTGTCAGGCAGCTGGATCCTGTGAAGCGAGCACTAATCCACATTTTCAAGGCCCACAGACAAAAAGAAGCCTCACAGATGAAATGTTTCACGAGTGACGCATCAACCCATCGCTGTGGTGCCACCTTGTTCATCCATCCATCCACCCACCTTCACAACAACAGAGTATGTATGTTGTTGTTCAGGCTCTTAGTAGGTTGCATTAATAGCACAAATAAAGAGGGGAGGGAGGAGGGGGAGATTAGATTTCTCTCCCCCTCCCTAATCGTATTCCACTTCTGCGAAAGGCTTTGATTTCCATGTAGATGGAGCTGCGTTGATAAGGGCGGGGAACTGCCCTGGAGGAATGAGGCAGAGCGATAAGTTAAAGCGAGCAGATCCTCATCCAGACAACAACAAAAAAAGACAAAGAGGAGAGTCATCACCCCACATGGCGCTTAATCTTCAATCCAGAGATTACCGCAGTCAAAATTCTCATCGCTGCACCCTGCCAAATGATAAGTCATCTCCCAGAGGAGAGGTGGTTAACTGGTTCACCCCACCCCCCTGCGGAACCTTGGAGCGAAAGCTGATCAATAACTAGTTCCTGGTTTCAATGACAGAGGAGCAGCTTTGTGATCACGACAAAACATACGTACTACAATGGCAGAAAACAAGCTCAATGAAGAAACACGACGCACCAATTCGCTATTTTCTAAGCTTGTAACATGCTTAAGACTTGACCACTAATTAGGACGTCCAGCTGTATTCTTGACACAAGAAAACAGCCACAGAATGAGCGTGTTATCGACGAAAGAGGGCCGGTTTCCCACTATTGTGCTACGTTCTATGCTAATGGCCTGTTTTAATCAAGTCAAATCGTATTGTCGTATCAGTGTGTGATTAGCATTCAGAGTGGGGAGAAGCCTGACTCCGATAAATGACATGCGACTATTGACCCCGACCGCTCTGGCTGCTGAAAAGTCCCGCTCTTTTTATCAGTCTCACCCAGGTCTCTTCATTTCCTGTAGCAGGGCTCAGCATAATGTGCTCCAACACCAGCAGGTGTGGAGGCCAAGCTCCTCAGGGGACGAAGCACCTGTGTTAAAGCAATGCACCCATGTTTTTATCGTTGGGAAATAAGCAGTTTGTTCAAGCCAACCGTCATGTCATGTATACAGCACTCACAAACATATGCCATGCTAACAATTGCTTATTGCTAAACCTAACCCTAGAAAACAACAAACAAGTGAAGAGAAGTATTTGGAAATATTGTAGCAGCATGAAAGATTAATAATGCATGATGTTCCTAAAAAAGTTTTAAAGATGCACTAATCATTACATTGGAAGGACACCTAATGAGCATGTTTAACGAGCAAAGTGTTGGTCGTAGTGACGCACCACAGGTGATAACCGGAGACAGGCCAATGTTCCTTGAGCCCCTAATCCTTTCAATCCATATTAGGCCCAATATTCCGTCAATATCTTCGTTGGCCAATGGAAACAAAAACTCACATACAGCGACAAAAACATTAACACATAGGTAGAAATGTAGCGATTGCCCATTGATTGAGCAAACCTATAATCCTGAAAGCCCAATGTTCCACTGGACCAAGAACCCAAATATCTCCAAATCCCTACAACAAAAGAAGCAAATTGCTTACTATGTGCAGAATTCCTGATTTCTTTCCCTACTATGGTGGAGGCATGACCCACCCTAATCTGCCTCTGATTGGCTAGCACTTGTTGCAGTTGTTAGTTGGGGTAGTTGGGTGAACGAATGACGAATGGGATGTTAGTGTAAGAATATCAAAGTGGAATTCTGATCCGAGGGAACATAGAAACAATGTTTGAGGCATTTTAGCATCTTTCAGCTTGGTTGTCAGGCCAAAACATTACAGCTGTCTTTGGGGTGTAAAAGATCTGGTAAACATAGTGAGCACTGTATGTAGTGTGATATTAGAAAGACAAAGTTAGCCTCTACATGATCAAAATAGTGGAGCATTGAGCGGTTAACAAGCCAGTCTGAAGTTTGTTCAGAACAAAAAGGCAAGAACAGACTAAATATTAGACTCCCATTAATCAACATGTCTCCAAATGAAGGTAGTGTTGTTTCTTAGCCGTTAGTTAACACGTTCCCCAATATCACCTTTTGTGTTAATGTTTTTACAGCTGTTAACTGCTACCAAAAATCTAGTTCTACTACTGTAAGCAACTTTCTATCTTAAAAGACTAGATGTTTTGCCAGCCGCCTTCCTTTTTCCCTCTCAGTTGTCACTTGAGATGATTTTGAAAAAGCAAAATGTTAAATAAGCAGAAGATTAATGCAACCAAAGAGCTCTGAAACATATGCAGTGCTGATGCTCGCCAGGTTTAAATATGTGTCTGTGTATGGAGGCACTCGTTTAGCTATGTGTGTGATGATCTTATGTGAGTGTTAAAGCCACAACAGCAGCTCATTAAACAGATGAAGCAAGACCAGCTGTCTTATCAAGGTCAGGAAGGTCTGGAGAAAATCCTGCTCATAAAACACAGGACAATCAGACCATGGAAACTGCGATGTAGCCACTCTACTTTCTTTCAGAAAACACTCACATCTGTGTCTTTGTTCTAACCTTGGGTCTATTGAATGTTCCTGAACATAGTGGTGGAATTTTCCGAACATCAGCATTAAACTGTGATTTTTGTCAAGTGTGAATGCACCATTCCTATAAAGCTATGTCAACTCTGCACTCTCCTGTAACGGGTTAAACTGATTGTGCAGTGCAGTGTGTAAGACTCGTGCACTAGCCAGACGAAACGGGTCGTATCCGCTACAGTTCTCTATCATATAGACGGTTCGGCCACACGAGGTCAACCCGGAAACTCAGATAATGATAACTGATCCCAAGGTGGGTAGATCTGCGGACGCAACGCTCTGGGGGGCCAAACGGCTCCGTGATTACGCCCTATACGATAATTTCCTAATAACGAAAATACTGACGGGCTGTCAGTGGGAGGGGGGGGGAAAGAGAGACTCTGTGTATTATTGTTATATTATTATATAGAGTTGTTATTCATTTGTTTTAAAGCTCAATAAATAACAAAGAAGACCTTTGACCGGCACTTTTATAATTTTGTCCGGAAGATTTCAACTTTAACGGACATGTTGACTGGCGAAGAAAAATTCTAAAGGAAACTCTGCCGCACGGTTCCCTCGTCCCTTGGAAGAGGCGGAGAGGTGGGTGTTTTCATCTGCTGGACTAACCGGGGAGATTTACAGCAGGAGCACACGCTTGCCTCTGGGAGGGAGACAAAGAGCCAGCGCCCTGCCTCTCCCCACCTCTGCTGCTAAATCCACCGCGGAGAACGACCATGGCAACCATGCATGCTCGGGAAGTCTTCTTCGCTGCTTTCGGTGTATTTTCTGGCGGAAGTACAGCGCCACTTACAGGCCCGGCATATGTACTACAGCGTCTCCAGCGGTCGAGCGGTCTCGTGTGGACGGACACGTTTCTGGTGCCGATTGCGTGTGGACGGAATACTTTTTTGATTTCGAATTTGGTTATCTTCCGTGTGGCTAGGGCTAAACGCAGCATCAAGGATGACGAGGCTCAGGGTGTCACTGTTTATTAGCTACTGATATTAAGTCACAAGAACAGGAAATAAAGCAGATGGACAATGACAGGTGCCAGTTTTCATTTTGGGAGGGAGAATGCAATGCTTTTATTTCCATCTGCTAAGATGCATTTGTAATTAGGAGCGTTATCACAATGTGGCTACATTTCATCTGCACAGTATTTGGATACAGAATAGTGAATCTTCTGCAAGTTATTTGGAGCATCAACATCTAAATTGTGTAGACATTTGGCAAACCTCATGAGCTGTTTACATACAGTTGTTCACAGAGACCACTCCACATTTTTCTTAAATCATAAACTCTACCTGTGGTAGCCATTCCATTCCAGTCTGTTGAATTCCAACACAGATAAATAGCCAGTAGTTTAAAGAATTAAAAAAAAAAAAAAAATGTAAACCAGAGAAACTGATAATGCTGCAGTGGTCTCTTAATGTTTTTCAGAGCTGTATTGTTTGCCCCCATCATTAATGCCATTTTTTGTTTTGTGTCAATGGCATGTTGAATGTATTGATGTCATATGTTATTGTATGCATGATATACAGTATTGTGCACTTTTTTCAAAAATATTAGGCAACCTCTAGTTCTTAATAGCAGAGCATGTCTTAATCTTGCATTCTTTCATTTAGCCAGCAGGGGGCGAGTCCTCTAGTTGGACAAATAAATCAGAATGTGAAGAAGTCTATAGAGAGGCGAAGTCCATCCCCTTCCGGGAGCCTCAATGGGACCCCGGAAGCGGAAAATTATACATTGAAGTCAATAGAGAGAGAAAAGTTATCTTTTGATCCCGTTTGAATTGTGCCACGAATGACACATATGATGTTTGTCAATCTTAAACAATCATTTCCATGTAAAAAAAGTCACAGTTTGTCGTAAAACTGTTGAAATATAAGACTATGAAAAATACGCAACAAGAAAGACTACAAATCCCAAAAGCATGGTTGCGACTCGCAAAGGAAAGAAGAAGAAGAAGATCTCGCAATTAAAGCAAAGAAGAAGAAGACTGATTTATTCCCTCCAATAAATATAAGAGATTGCTCCAATTCACTTTTACGAGATGCCTGTGTGCTTTGTAACAGGTTGTAATCACAAAAGTTATCATACCACTTGCTCGTTCTATCGTTTCCCGTCTGATGAAAGGACCAGGAGTCGTTGGACCAAACATATCAGGTAATATACATGTTTTGCATGGAACATAGTCAAGTTAGCTACCTAGCTAGTAGCGAGCATGTTAATTAGCATTACATTACATCAATTAGCCTTGTCATTTGTATTAGCCTTAACATGAAGTAAACCAAAATGTTAAACAGTAAGAGTAGTCATGATGGTAAGAATTTCGTGAAACATTTGAAGAGTAGCCTATCGCCCCCTCCACCAGGTGCTAAGGGGGCGGGAGGTAGGCTAACGCCACATTAGCATCAGCGATCTTTTCTACTTAATGCTATCTGCACAAATGGTTAACATTGAATATTAAAATATCAGGCAGTTCAGGGAGAGTCGAAGAAAGGAAGGCAGGCAGCTTTGCATGACATTCTTCTGGACGTGTTTCATTGTGATGATAGTGAGAGTGAGTCAATCTGTTTGTTGGAAAGACAGTAGTTGAGTGATTACTGAGAGAAAATTATTAAAAGAGATAATTATTCAGTGTTGTTACTTTAAAGTGTTGTTACTGACCTTTTTCTCTTTTATTTTCTTTACCTCACCTGTAACTGCTGAGACCGTGAGGAACATGCACACTGGACTGACCTGCTCTGGCAACCTGATTTCCACTGTATGTAATAGTATTTGGTTATGGTATATTATTTATATACATCAAAGGCACAATGTACCCCCCAGAGACACACATGTATTGAGTGTGATATTTTGCATTGGTCATGTGAAATCATCTTTACATACTAGAAAACTGTAGGAGCGGCAACTTGTTTTGAAATTGAATTTTTAATATCCGAAAATAAAGTTGATCTGTTTTCTTTATTCTTCTCGCTTCCCAGCTCCATCCCTCACCATTCTCTGTTCCTGCAGGTCCTGCTTGCTAATCAATGCTCATATTTTTTTACACAATTACAAATAAAGTCAATGTATTAGGGATGCACGATATTGTTTTTTTGAAACCGATACCGATAACTTCCTGCTTCTCAAGACCGATACCGATAACCGATAATAATATTATATATATTAAATGTACCTGTAGTTTTTTCCTTGTTTTAGCCCTGGGGTCGTCTCTGGCAAACTTCTTGCCTTTTTCAAAAGCCTCGTCGATAGGTAAAAGCCCCGGTGCCTTTGCAGCTGGCTTTGGATTCGCCGCTAGTTTAGCAGCGCAGGCGTCTTCGTACGCTTTAAACACACCATCATAGCGATGGCGATGTTTCAGGTGACTAATCAGGTTGGAAGTATTATAGCTCGTTGCCTTTTTCCCTCCTCGTGGAACTTCTGCATTGCATTTGTTAATACAAATAGCAAGCGAACTACCTAACTCTGAAACTTTGAAATAGTCCCATACTACCGACGACATGTTTGTTTACTGTCCTGGCTTCACGGCCGCACACCATTTACGTCACAGCCAGGCATGAGTTAGGGAGAGCTGGATTTGTGAAAAACTCCCCTCTTCCTAAACCACTAATACCACAGTACTGGCAAAACGGGAGGAGCCGAGTGAAAAACAAGCGCCCCTCATCCCAAGCCACTCACACCGCAGTATTTTTTTCTTTTTTTTAACCCCAAAAATATATTGTATATTATCGGGGCTATTAATACTTTTATCGGGATGACGTCATAATTCCTAATATCGGGCCGATAATTATCGTGCACCACTACAATGTATTGTATGATATGAAGTTGTGCTTCATTCTGAGTCAATAATAAATTCATTGTGCACCGACATCCATGTAGCTGCCCCCCAGTAAGATGAACCAAGCAAAGTTGACACTCAACATACAGCTGTGCTCTTAAGTTTACATGAAGAATTTGTGAAATATTGGTAATAACAGGTTTAAATGATTATTTGTAATTAATTATATAATTGTCTCATTGTAGACGAGCAGACAGGGAGCCAGATGAGAAAAGCAGAATATGCAGCTGCCATTTTCCACATGGAAAAGAGAAAGGGCCAAGTGTATTTGAGTGGACAAAAGAGAAATCCCAAATACGAAAAATAAAATGATACAATTTACAGATATGTATACAAATATATATATATATATATATATCCTATATATACCGTGTATGATGTAGAAGGAAGTGGGATCGATAACAAGTAAATATAGAGTTACATACAGATCCATGTTACAGCAAAAGATGGAATAACTAAGAAGCACGCAGTATAATAATAATTACACGCAACAATTAAATAACTGCTCAGCATCTCCACCACAATCCCAATCTGCTGTGTCCTGTTTTCCTCCCCTCTGCATAACACCCCATCACACATACGAAACACAACGCAGAGTCCGAGGGTGTTAAGAGTATGTTTATTTAAATGTCCTCTCTACTGGCCAACACATATGCTGGGTGTAGAATTGTTCCAGGAGGAGGAGATTTCCATGCCATGCAGGGTCTTTGGGGATGGGGATGATGATCGCCTCCTTCGTGGTCCACAGTAGCAGAGACTCCGGTCTGTGATGTGCAGCTGTTATATAATATACAATACATTTTTGAAAAACATTTGATCAACAAAAAAGGATTTGGTCAGGATCTAGAGTCAGTGTGTAGTTTATTCATTAATCAATGCTCTCTACATTAGGAAAACACATACCAGTGTACCAGAGGGAGTCACACACAGCTGTGCCTAGATAACCAAACAAATTGACAAGATAACCAAAATCCTTGAATCTACATACAGCAAATGAAGTCAAATGACACAACGAGATGTAAAAAGGAGATCACACATATAGTCGATATAAAACTGGCCGCTTCAATCTGAAGAGCAACTAAAACAAAACACGGGAGTGTATCTTGTTCTTGTGAACACTAATGTTATCCACAGCATACACAGACACCACGAAATTCTTAAGGAGAAAACTAGTTGCTAAAACAAAACACGTTAGTGTACCTTGTTAGCTAATGTTAGCTAGCTGACATTAACGTTAAACATTGCACTCATATTACTCACTGAAACCTTGTAAAGCTGGTCCCGCATGCTGGCTCTTACAGAACCGACTAACTCCCCTTTCGTGTATGTACAGCTCTCAACATGCCCAGACTTGTAGTGATTTTCACCTCGTTTTATACTTTTTCGCCTCATTCTGAAAGAAACAGGTGAAATTTGCTAACGTGACGGCCATCTTTTTGATGGTGACGCGTATTGTGCGAGACCAGAGACCTGTAGTTCACTGAGCGGTTTCACACAAAAAAATGTGTAACTTCACAGTTTTACGACACATTTTTATTTTTTTGACTTGCAAAGTGTTCTTTTAATTTGACAAACATCATATGTGTCATTCGTGGCACAATTCAAACAGGATCGAAAGATGACTTTTCTCTCTCCATTGACTTCAATGTATAATTTTCCGCTTCCGGGGTCCCATGGGTCGGAAGTAGATGGGCGGGACTTCGCCTCTCTATACAAAAATGACCCTGCTTCTCACTAGAGGTATTACCTTGGTACACATTTTCAAAAAGGCAAATGGTCTCAATAGTTTGACATCAACTATTTTCAAGTGTTTTCCACAACAGCTAAAAAATAAGTTTTGTAAATAGATCAGAAATAAGTGTTAGGTATAGGGTTGTAAGCTTGTTATTGACTGGTCTACTACATGGTGTTGTTACATTTGGAGGGCTCTTTGGGTGATTTGTGTTTTACACAGTGTGTTAAAGTTCTTTAAAGGTAATTGTAACATTTTGTAAACATGTCTTTGCTCTAACATCTCGTGTCACTTCTGGTTTTAAAAAACAAAGGTATAAGATGGCGACGTTCAAAATGCCACACTTGAGTCTTCAAAACAGTAATCCATAAGCCGATAAGCTTACATACAGTCCAAGGCCAATAGATGTTTAATCACTTATCTGGCGTAGCCTACATACCAACAAGTTGATCAATCAATTTCCAGTGACAGGAGTCTGAATACTGAAAGACACATGTCAAAAAGTGAAGTAGTACTGTCTTTGACCCAATCAGCAACTCTGAGCACACTACAGCTTCTTTGGGGTACCATGGAAACACAGGACACCCTGCCTGTGTCCGGTTTGTCAAAGAGGTTCTTTATTTTAGCGAGTGCACTGAGTATTTAGAAACCCCATCACACACAAGCACGTATTGTACAGGCTCTATCCACCCACTCATCACTGTGATCAAATTGTCACAGGGGGCCCCGATGACAAAGAGAATGTGACAGTATGTGATTTATTGTGTCAGAAAATAAAGTAAAAGAGGGTAATTGAGGGGTAAGTGGAGGAAACAAAGTTTGCAGGTGTCAGCGTAACTTTGTCTGCCATCACAAGGCGATGATGAATTTATTCATGGTTGGGTGACGCTGCCAAGTCAAGGACAAACACCATATAATTACCCCATAAATGTAGGAAGCGATTAATTCTAAATTCCAGCTATTAATTAAAATATGCAAATAGACAGCTATTGTTGAAACATGTGACACAGTTAGCAGAGTAAAATAAGTTTGATGGGAGCTCAGTCACTTCCCAATATTAGCAGGCTAAAAAAGAGCCAAGGACTGACCCCCCCACACACACACACACACACACCTGTCTGAATTGCACATTTGCGCATCACTGATTTACTGAGCACATTTGGGTCCAACTGTGGGGACTCAAGCAAGCTGACTCCTTCAAAGCAGAAGAAGAGTTGGAGAGCCATTACAGATTTAATTGGATTTCATTTCAACCATGTGAGTGGAAAAAAGACTTGTCACCACCCTGGAGAAAATGGAGCCAAAAAGTACAATGATTGTATTTACTGCACTGCATAGAGGGGGAGTGTTTGTGCATATGTATGGATGCGTTTCACACTGTGCGGCTCAGCGTGTGTGAGTGTGTTTTCAGTGTGCTGTGTGGGTGTATGTTGCACATCTCAATGCATTAATTCCAAAGACACACACAAAAGTGTAAAATGAATCTATAGAAAGAGGAATAAATGGGTTTCTCTGATGTTCTTTGAGATGGAAAAATTGAAGACAGTAAATACAGGACAGCAGTAAAACCACATCTACAGCCTCCTCTCTCCACTTTCAAAAACAAGACTCACAAATTGTACATCATGTCTGTCACTGCATCACTGCAAATTATCCATCTTGACATTTTGCTTGGATTCCAAAAACGTCAAACAGAAGCTGTCAGAAAAGCCCAGAAAACATTATTTCTCTAAAGGACAATATTTTCTTTAGATTTTCAGAGAAATGTTGACAGTAGCAATCAAAATAAAACTAAAATGTTCATTTTATGACTTTGTTTAATAATCTTCTACAAGATTGTTGTAACAAAACGAAATGCCTTTTTCAGGAGGGTATCATCTTTAGTGATTATTTTGATATCAGAGGTGAAAGAAGCACTCCGATTATACAAAAAAATGTAAAAGGAGCAGTACTATGTTGTAGAAATACTCATTGTTACTGAACTGCTACACACACTTAAGTTATCTCTGCTTACAGTATGTCCATTAAGCTTCATAACACTCAAATGTATAGATGTAAATGTGGCTATGTACAATATACAGGACTGTCTCAGAAAATTAGAATATTGTGATAAAGTTCTTTATTTTCTGTAATGCAATTAAAAAAACAAAAATGTCATACATTCTGGATTCATTACAAATCAACTGAAATATTGCAAGCCTTTTATTATTTTAATATTGCTGATTATGGCATACAGCTTAAGAAAACTCAAAAATCCTATCTCAAAAAATTAGAATAGTTCCTCAGACCAAGTAAAAAAAAAAGATTTATAACAGCAAAACACAATCAAACATTTGAAAATGTCCATTAATGCACTCAGTACTTGGTTGGGAATCCTTTTGCACGGATTACTGCATCAATGCGGCGTGGCATGGAGGCAATCAGCCTGTGGCATTGCTGAGGTGTTATGGATGCCCAGGATGCTTCAATAGCGGCCTTTAGCTCATTAGCATTGTTGGGTCTGGTGTCTTTCAGCTTCTTCTTCACAATACCCCACATATTCTCTATGGGGTTCAGGTCAGGGGAATTTGCAGGCCAATCGAGGACAGTAATGCCATGGTCAGTACACCAGTTACTGGTGGTTTTGGCACTGTGGGCAGGTGCCAGATCATGCTGGAAAATGAATTCCTCATCTCCATAGAGCTTTTCAGCAGACGGAAGCATGTAGTGCTCTAAAATCTCTTGGTACACAGCTGCATTTACTCTGGGCTTGATGAAACACAGTGGACCAACACCAGCAGCTGACATGGCTCCCCAAACCATCGCTGACTGTGGGAACTTCACACTGGATTTCAAGCAACTTGGATTTTGCTCCTCTCCAGCCTTTCTCCAGACTCTGGCGCCTTGACTTCCAAATGAAATACAAAACTTGCTTTCGTCTGAAAAGAGGACTTTGGACCACTGTGCAACTGTCCAGTGCTTCTTTTCCTTAGCCCAAGTCAGACGCCTCTTCCGTTGTCTTGAGTTCAGAAGTGGCTTGACCATGGGAATACGGCTATTGTAGCCCATTTCCCGGACACCTCTGTGAACAGTGACTTTTGATACCTGGACTCCAGCTTCAGTCCACTGTCTTTGAAGCTCCCCCAAATTCTGGAAGCGACTCTTCTTCACAATGCTGTTAAGGCTGCGGTCATCTCTCTTGGTTGTGCAGCGTTTCCTGCCACATTTCCCCCTTCCAACAGACTTTTTGTGGATGCGCTTTGAAACTGCACTCTGTGAACAGCTTGCTCTTTGAGAAATTTCTTTTTGTGTTTTACCCTCCTGATGGAGGGTGTCAATGACGGTCCTCTGGACAGCAGTCAGATCAGCAGTCTTCCCCATACTTGTGATTTAGTTTACTGAACCAAGCTGAGTGTTTTTCAAGGCTCAGGAAACCCTTGCAGGTGTTTCGAGTTAATTAGACGATTCAAGTGATTCGTTGAACACCCTACTAGTATACTTTTTCATGATATTCTAATATTTAGAGATAGGATATTTGAGTTTTCTTAAGCTGTATGCCATAATCAGCAATATTAAAATAATAAAAGGCTTGCAATATTTCAGTTGATTTGTAATGAATCCAGAATGTATGACATTTTTGTTTTTTTAATTGCATTACAGAAAATAAAGAACTTTATCACAATATTCTAATTTTCTGAGACAGTCCTGTATATGTCGCTTTTGTCAGTATGTGTGTCTTTGTATATGTACTGTGTTTATGTACATAAGTCATGTTTTAATAATGTTAATGTATTTTAACGTGAACAGTGTAATGTAAGATTTTTGTTTTCACAGGATTTATTTTTGCAGGGATAATAAAGTATATCGTATTGTACCATTTCGTATTGTATCATGTCATATCGTGTCACACTATGTCGCACGTTATCATGTCGTATTGTGTCTTGTCGTATCGTACGAGTGAATTCCTGCATTCAAAATCTTACTTAAGTAAAATGGTACTAAAGTATTGGCATCAAAATATAATTAATTACCAAAAATGTAAGTAATCTTTATGCATAATGGTCCATTTCAGAATCATATATATATAATGACTGGATTATGAATGCAATAATGTGTCTATCACAGCTGGTAAAGATGGAGCTCATTTTAAGTACTTTGTATATTATCTTAACCTAAAACAGGGGTCTGCAACCTTTTTGACCAAAAGAGACATTTTGCTCCTTTTTCCCAAAACATTTTTTGTCTGGAGCCGCAAAACATATTTCATAGCTTGATAGCTAATAAAGTTGTATTTATTGTTATATCATACAAAAACTACAGTTTTTTTGCATTTATTAGGCTATTTATTACATTATATACAACTGTTAACCTCTAATAAGAAACAAAGAACTCCTATAAGGAGAATTACAAATAATACACAGGCCTACTTTAAAATAAACTAAACACAGCACTTGGGGAGTCCTCTGCACATTTGAAGGAAAAAAAAAAATTATTAAAATGTGCCCACTTTGAAATAAATAAAACATATAGCTGCACCCTAAAAAGAGTTAAAGGTAGAGTAGGTAAGAATGGAGAAACCAGCTCGAGTGCGCTAGAATTTGAAAATACACAACCGGAAAAAATCTGCCTCTTCCTTCAGACTTCCTTACAGAGTCCGTCCTCCAACACACACGAACGCACACATGACCAATGAGGGCACGAGATAAGTTTGTGCACAGATGGAAGGCTGACAGGCAGGTAGGCCATCCAGTTATTTTAGCCGGGCCGGCTAAAATTATTGGTCGTGCTTTTTACAGCGCTACGGCTTCCAGAGATTAATTTGTGTATGTATTTATTGTCAAAGCATTTAATATATTCATTGCTATCGGTACGTTAAGAGCATTCCATGGAATATAACAAAAAGTTTTTTCTGAAATAAATGACATACCCCATTGAATTATGACTGAAGATCGTCAGCTGTCTTCCTCTCCCGTGTTGTTCCTCGATGCGTAAAGGCTGCAGCACCTTTGACAACTTCTCTCTACATATCAAACATACCGGTAAACCAGCATCGTTTGCTGTGAAAGCATATAACTCTGTCCACACAGAATTAAATCCTGTGTTCCTCCGGTACTTTTCTTTGATTTATCCATAGTTCGCTCATCGAGCCGGGGGTCCCCGCACGAGCGCCTCCAAGAAAAGGCGCTCGCGCGGGACCGTAGCAGGATGTGACGCATATTTTAGTTGACCTAATTAAAACCATTTAGTTTTTTATTTATGTGTCACAGTATCACCTCAAAATACAAGATACGAAACATTTTCAACCATGCAACAAAATATAAATAGTCCTACAAATACTTTTATTTTATTTTATTCTTATTTTTGTCTAAGCTCAAGGGAGCCAGAGCAGAGGGCTTAAAGGGCCGCATGCGGCCCGTGGGCCGCGGGTTGCCGACCCCTGACCTAAAATAATATGTCAATAAATATTTATCAGTTGATTTATATTTTATATTTGCCAATAATCTGAAAGTGTCAAGTAACTTAAGCTGTCAGATAAATTAAGTGAAGTGAAAAGTACAATATCAGCTTCCAAAATGAAGTAGAGTATAAGAAATTATAAGATCAAAAAATGTAAATACTCAAAAGTAGAAGTACCTTCATTATATTCCACCGCTTGACATAAATGCAGCACATTTTCGAAACTGCTGTAAGTTGTAAACAATTCATATTTTCCTGAATTCATGCCACATGGTTTCACTTTTTTAAAAGGAAAACAAGATGTTAAGACTCAATCCTGGATAAAGGACATGCTGAGATGGGTGTGTTTTGCAGTATGGCACCAAGATGTGGGTCCTTTGGGAATGTGTTGCTCCGCACAGGGAGTCGAGAAGGGAGTGGAGGAGGGCGCCTTCGATTTTCCATCAAGTGCATCCAAATGCCTTCAGACCTCCCTCTTCACAGCCCTGACAGGCACACCTACAGTACATACACATCATCACCCTCCTGTGCACATGCAGACTGATGGCTGCAGCTGCTGCACACCTCTCTGTGGCTGACTGACATATATATTTAACCACCCACACAGGCTTTACATGACACACGACATGCAAATTGAGGCACACTGACACAGACAGACGGGGCTTTTCCGCTCATTGTTCCACGTGTGCGGGGCTGCCCCCGGAAAATCAGTAGAGATTTGAGGGAGTTTTAACTGGTGCAGGGAACCAGATTGGAGGCTTTGATCGTCATGCTGGAGTCAACCTCCCAAAATGTTGACTATGGGTTATTTAGAAGCTGGAGGCTGCTTTAGACCAACACAAACACACATACAGACTTTTCTGGCATCGACTGTCTGGGTTTCCCTCTCCTCCCAACGCCTTCTCATCTCCATCCTAAATGTGCCAAGCTTTTGTTTTCGAGAGTTTTTTATCTGGAGCTCGACAATACACAGAAATTATAATAAGGCTCCTCTTCTGATATTTTGAGGCTCTGACCCAGTTTTGATTTGTTCCACGGGGGACGTTGCATCGCTTCAAAACACAACTCTAAAATCCTAATAAACAGTGAATCCCCTCTTTAATTGCAGTAGAAGCATTCCCAGCATAAACAAGTGAGGTTTGAAGGTGGAATTCACCAAGGTAATACGATATGTTCACCCTACATAAGAATAAAACAATATCAGATATGAGGAATCAGCCAGATTGAGACAGGTGTGTCTTCAAATTAGGATGTGAGAAACTGAGGGAAGCAGTGAGTGACGGAAGGATACACAAAGTTAGAAGAGTGAACATGAGAAATAGGTACAGAAAGAGCCAGATGGAAGTTTGCACATTCTGCTAACTGCATGTACTGTAGCGTGACGCGCGTCAGTCGCTGTAACCCGCCCGATGAGGAACGAGGCAGATGCATAATGGTGTAGGAGAAGAACTCAAATGTCACTCGGTAATAGACAGCCTGTTATATTAATCCCAGTCAGGGCCCTCCTTGAGACTCACACATCCTTGAGGAGGAGTGTCATAAAAAAATAACGCAGTAAAGAGAACTGTGTTGCAATGCAGCATGAAAAATGCCCTCCATCTGCAGTGACTCAGCCAGTGAATCCAAGGTAAAGAGGAATATGTTTGCCCTCTCTCCTTCTCCTCTCATCTCCACGCTTCTCCGTCTCCCCGTCTCGCTCTACACACACGTTTCAGTTCATGGACTCACTCAAACACACACACACACACACACACACACACACACACACACACACACACACACACACACACACACACACACACACACACACACACACACACACACACACACACACACACACACACACACACACACACACACACACACACACACACACACACACACACACACACACACACACACACACACACACACACACACACACACACACACATCAACGTGTAGACGGCAAAGGGAGGCACTTGCTTTGGCACATTATCAAGGCCTGCTTACATTCATCGGGTCCTGTGTACATACGGATTCAGTCACTGTCCTCAAATAGACATATGAATTCATGCATGCTTGCTCAAACAATCACCACTGTCTTTCCTTTTCTAGATCAAACAGCAGCAGATCTCCCCCCCCCCCCCCCCCCCCCCAGTTGGCTAATCTGTTAATTCTCGTTTGCCAGGGTGAGACAGAAAATAAGGACGATGACGGCCTTCTACGTTAAAACCTCCGGCTATCGGATCTACGTGGTGAGACCGTCTATTGTTACAGGGCTTTCTAATGTAAATAGGCAGTGTACACAACAATCACTACATGCTACTGTCCTAGATAGATACTACTGTGCATTGCAACAACATTAGGCACAAAGACATATTTATGCATGACTGAGTACACTCACATTCATTCTTTGCAGTAGACCGTAGTGAGGCCAAGGCACATGCATAAACAAGCGATTTCTCATTGAGGTGAAATTCCAAATGTGGAGAGTTTCCTATTTCCTTCAGTGGAGGCTTTTATGGTATTTCCACAACAAAAGCCTCCACTTCTTGAGATCAAGAGAGGATGTCAAGGAAAATTCATAAGCACTAACCAAAGAGCTGAATCAGTTTGCACTTTTGGCAGATGCATAGCAAACGAATACAGCCTTTGATTGAGCCGATGTAAAACATTTTTGTGAGGTCAAGGAAAGATATGAAGCATAATTCGTAGAGACTTAAGAAAATAAAACTGCACTGCCAAAAGAGATTCTTTTTTTAAAACAAGTTTTTAACGCATAGAAAACTAGTGAAGAACAATCTCAATGCTGTATAATTCAATTAAGGGTTCCGTCCAAAACGGTATGATGTGACGGGGTCAGTTTTAATGGGATCTGATGTGTTTTTATATTAAGTATTGCTGTGTTTTAATTTTGGGTGTGCTTGTAGCAACATGTATGTAATTTCCCACTGCCCCTGAACTGAGCACCATGGAACGGCGGCAGCAGCAATCAGTGAGGCGACGTTCCGTCGGGA
Organism: Notothenia rossii; assembly: GCF_949606895.1. Classification (NCBI taxonomy): domain Eukaryota; kingdom Metazoa; phylum Chordata; class Actinopteri; order Perciformes; family Nototheniidae; genus Notothenia; species Notothenia rossii. Next base: position 53,248,489 of record NC_136907.1, on the reverse strand, counting down.
AATGGACGTAGGGTCCGTGACGTCACCCATAGGATTCTGCAGAGTTGCCGAGAAGCCCTTAGTAGGCGGAGTCGGCCACTAACGGTCAGAGTTCAACTCCCGCCTTCTCCAGCCTGCTCCAAATAAGGGCAAAGAGGCGGAGCCGAGGCGGGACCTGCTGCCACCGAGCTGAAAGTTCCAGAGCTAGCTGAAACTACCAAGCTAAACTAACATGCTCCCCATCTGCACACTGCAGTGGCATTTTACGTTTCTAAGGTAAGCGGACATGAAACTATTCAGCAAAACTATAAATATAACTATAAAGTTATTGAGTTTTTAGCATAATACTTCAGAATCTTAAAATCCCTTAACGTTTGTATGCAATTGTGCTAAATTCAACACTGGAATCAAGCAAATATTAATATGTTTGCATGACATTAGTTATTTATATTTTGATATCACTTAATTATACGTTTAATACATTTAAGTCAAGCTAAGGCACATGTGATGGTAGCTTGTTAGTGCTCTTACCTGTGAGGCCTCCTCCAAACAGCATAATAACCAGACTGTATCATTAAAACTAAGTACCAGTTCTAGATCCTTGACTTTTGAAAAACAATTCAAAAGACAACATGTATTTAAAGACCAATCTTTATTTGAATGTGCTTCTTAACCTGATATATTAGTTATACAGTAATAGTATTGACAATCTAAAAAAATTGAGCAACTCAACAGTCAACTTTATATTTCTTATTGTCTAAAGCAGTGGTCACCAACCTTTTTAAGCCCAAGATCATCGACCTCGGCCTAGGTGAAAGGCGAGATCTACCTATTGCAGAATTGAGTGAAAAAGACGGCCCAGACAATGCTTCCAATTTGAGGCCTTTTATATAGGCTGATTGCATCTGAATTACTGTTACAATGAAGGCTCCATAATCAGCTCACGGCATATAGGCAGGGGTAAAGTGCTATTGGGGGACGGACCTCACCTCACCTCCTCAAGGGGGGTCCAGGGGGATGCTCCCCCGGGAAGATTTTTTTTTAAATATTGAAGTTGAAAGCATCAATCTGGTGCACTTTGAGAGCAATATGAAGATATCTATGGTTTCATCTCTCAGCACCCATATGAAACAGAACTGTAAACAGATTTTCTTTTTCTTTATGGATATTTTACAAATCACATTAAACTGTATTCTTGTTTTACTGCCATATAGTATTTCATACCTGTTTTTCATTTATTCTCTTATTGTTTGTATAACTATAATGATCATATGAAGGTGTGCCGCGTAAATAATCTTTTGAATAATTTGTGACAAAACTGTTCTAAACACTCAAGAGTCCTTTAGCTCACCTGAGCCCCTCAGTCTGACAGGAGAGGACTCTCCTCCAGCTTGTTGTGGAAACAGCTACTTATGTCCGTTAGTGCATCTAGCTAACCAGATGCTAACATCACGGTCCCCGCTAGCACCGGTCCCTCCCTCTCTCTCCCTCTCTCCCTCTCTCCCTCACTCCCTCTCTATCACACTAAATGCGCTATCGCCACACACACACAGAGCCGAGCTTGAATGACACAAGCACACGTGTATTTCCATGCAACTCTCTGATTGGTCTGGTGTGTTGCCTCTGTTGCGTTCACTGAACATGGGAAATTACAGACCTGCCGTCGTCTCTTGTGTCATGATGAGGTTCACGTAAAGCACGGTTAATGTATTACATTATTGAGGTGTCTCAAATATACGTCAATCAAGTGGCACCTGCTAACGCGGTGGTGGATGATAGGTTTACATCTAAAAACGTATTTTTCAAACATTATTATTTTAATTTAATTTTCTTTCTTTTGTTACTTTTTTTTTTAACGGTCCGCGATCTACCCGCACCACACTCGCGATCGACCGACTGGTTGGCGACCACTGGTCTAAAGCATTTGTTATTTTCATTTTCCCCCTCTCATATTCAGTGTGGACGGATTGAGACAGCGTGGTGTCCAGAAAGCTGCAGAGAGCTGTGATGGACGTCCTTTCTGTTGGTTTGGAGAGGACTGAGGGTCTTTCCTCTGTGAGGAGGTCCAGGCCTGATGGAGGAGCCCACGCTGGGCAAAGCTGATACCAACTGCACAGGTCTAGTCTGTCACTTTATTTGACTAAATGTGTTTACTTTAATAGTTTTACACCTTCTGTCCATATGTGCTTTTTATTTAAAACATGTTTGATTAAGTTTTGGTTCACATTTCAATAAATTGTATTTGTATTTGCACTCCTTTTGTCGATTATTCTTACTGAAAATGTTAGATTACATCTGACTGAAGATTGGCGCCATTTATTTGTGACGTTGCAAACTCTGCGGCACAAGGGATGTGAAGCTCATAAAGCGAGGCAAATAGAAATAATCAGCTGATGGAGTGTAGATGTGGAAATAGGTGCATTCAATCAGCTGACTGTTTTTACAATAAAAGTAGTTTACTGGTCTTAAAATCTCATACTATCAGCTTTTAATTTTCCTCTTGGATGTTCTTCTTGACCCTCAGAGAAGGAGCAAATGTTGTGTCTTTCAGGCAGGTCCTTTCCTAACAAAAATGACAGGAAACATAAAACATTATTGCAGAAAAAGTGTGTTATTTATGAAAGCAGTGTGTTTGTGTGTTTAGGGGCTGTAGATATAATTATTTTGTAATTGTAATGTTTGTTTTTTATTTCAACAGTGAGCTACAAAAACAATCAGATTATGAATGAAAAGTATGAAGTTCATCAACATTGAAATATATGTTAACTTATTATCAAAATAATATTTAACTGTTATCAAAACGTAGTGCAACTGTAGAAGCTTGCTCTGTTGTCTCACTGAAAGAATAACTTTTACCACGTTTTTTACAGACAATATTGAGAGATAAATAGTAGCAGTTCTCACTATGCGTTAAATATCTTTGCCTTTAATACATTAAATTAGAAAGCTGACAAAATCATATTGCTTGTTAACATCTAAATGTAACTTTTTGCACAGAAAAAACCCTCAACTTCACTGGTGTGTAGGTGACCTAGTATTGTTTAATGGAATGTATATCAGTGTATTAAAGTCAATACTTTCTTGATTTTTTGTACAGTATGAAAAAAATAGTATTTGTACCTGTGCTGAAGTTCACTGCTGTGAGGAGTCCAGTTCTGTCTCTCACTCTCTGGTCCAGCCTGTCTGCATCACCTGGACACCTTAAACAAACAGATATATATGTAAAGTACCATGTGTACAAACAATATAACTGATTCTCCTCTGTTGAACATGTTGGATTGTGTATTGTCCGAGTCAGGGTCCTTTTTATTTTACTGTAACTTTGGAAGTTGTGTTACCAATGCTTACTGTTTATTTGATACCAATTTGGTAATGCAATTCATAAAAACAACAAGGTTTGGGTTTGTTCTTCAGATGACTGTGATGTTAACGTGTAAGCTCAATAATGAACTCCAGCTCAACCAACCATATTGTAATATCTAAGTAATCCTCTTGAAATATGACATTAATAATTGTAATATACACACATCTTGTTGTGAGGTTGATTTCACATACACTACTTTGACATTAGCTTGTCTACATACTTGAGCATAGCCAATTTAAATTAACCTTAGCATGCATACAGTTCCTACCTACATAATAATCATCTCTCTAAGTTACAAGGATGACCTTATTTTATCAACCTCAAACAGAAGCCGTTTGTTCAACAGTATTATCCCACTTAACGCTTAACACTTGTCTATTTCATTTTAACCTTTATAAATATAGTTTATGATTTTAACTTGGAGGCTACTATTAGCATCGTTAGCACCGACGTAGCTACTGGCTTACACGCTAACCCAAGCCGTAACATTAATTACGTAGTTGATTAAAATCATTAACACATAAATAAGTACTCGAATTTCACTTACCGCAAAACCGCATTCATGCACCGTCTGTTTCAACCGCAGAGCGAGTCACAATAGTCCGATATATAAGCATGAAGAACAAACAAACACGGCCGGGGGCAAGTTGTGTTCCCTGGATGAGCTGAACAGGCAGAGTGCCTGTAGCTTCACGGAGCAGCTAGCAGAGAGACAAGAAGCTAACAGCAGCAGTCACTTCACAGAGCCGTCACTCAATGTGACCACGCCCTAATTTATGCAAAAACTTTAAGACCTAATATAAATAAAAGGGTCTTGTTAGAAAACAATTCACTCACAGATCCATAATCATGAAGGTGGAATCTAACTATATTCATAATAATATTTATTGCATCCATGGGTAGAAACATGTTTTTTTCTGCTGTAAAGTTGGGCATTTTAACATGGGGGTCTATGGAAATTGCTCCTTTCTGCAGTCAGTCCCTATCGGCCAATATATGAACTGCAGTGTGTGCCACTTCCGTATTGGCGTCCCGGCTCTTCCACAGAGTTTGCCGCTTGGTCGGGACGTGTTCTTTGGTGTCAGTTTGGTATGAGGTGTGACTTGTGCCAAAGAACAAACTCACTGAGCTCACTAACGTGTCGATCGCCGTGACTATGCCGCGAGAGAAGTAACGTGACACTCTCGTCGCCACCCCTCTCGTCTGAGAAGCTACGTGACGTCTGCGTCTGAAGTTACTTTACTTTGACCTAATAACCCAGTAATGTTACAGCTACGCAGTTGCTGTTCAAGTGAGACTCTATTTCAATATAGTTTTGGTATTCAAATAATGTTACACCCCTTGTATGCCCTGAACGCAAAAACAACCAGAGACAAGAATATATATTTAAATATGTATTGTTTTATGTTTAGTTGACAAAATAGTCACTGTGCTACATTTTGCTGCACTCAAGCATACATCTGAAGACAAGAGTTGTGTCCGCCTTTGGCCACAAGGGGGAGTATTGTATATTTATATTTTGTATAGATGTTGCAACTATAAAGAGCCTTGGCAATACTATATGTAACTGAGGTCGTGCTAATTGAATTGAGTATGCCTTTAAGTGAGCTGTCAGGAGGAAACAAAGGTTCACCAACACATTGCACTCTACTGCTGAGAAAGGCTGTACAAAGACGTGAAACAATGTGCTGCAATGTCTGTGTATTTTTGAAGAATGCAAAGTAAAGGAAGAAAGTAATAACTCGCACTGAGTCTTGATACATAACGTTATTTCCTTATTTTCATTTGAGAAACACTATCCAATGATGTATTATTTCTGTGTTACACACACACCATTACTGAATTACCTACAAGGACGGACAAAACAAGGACAACACACATGATTATTTTTCAATTACAGTATATTTATTTAAGTAACTAAATTGTGATATCAGTTTAATCAGTAATGTATGTAGTGTATGGGTGTTATGTGTCAGTATATCAAGCAAAGAGAGATAGAGAACATCTTGAATGTTATGCAATAAAAATAACTTTATATATTATAACAGATAACAAAATGTAAAAAAAACTATTTACAACATTCGAAATAGGAACCAAAAGACAACAGGCTCAGTGACCAGAAACCGACAAAACATGCCACAATCTTAATAAATATTGCCTGATTTGCAAGTGTATGAAATATACAGAAATGCAAAGAAAGGGGAAGCGTTAAACTCTAAACAGAAAATGCTACACAATCCCAAAAATCTGACATACATATTTACAAGAGATTTACTGGTGAACAGGAATCTTAAAATTAAAAGGCGATGTACTTTCCAAAAGCATGGACTCTTGCAAAAATAGTCAAGCTTAAAAATGTCCAGGTTCTGCTTGACTCATGTTACAAATTGCTGTACGAGGAAATGAGCAGAGCCCCGATAGAAGTCTGTAGAAAGCCACAAAGAAGAGTTTTCCCTCTGAGGCTGAAACGCAGCTAGCCAGGGCAGTGGACAGACGCAACATGGAGAGGAGGGTTCGGGCGGAGAGAGAGAGAGATTAGGCACATTTCCATTATTAATACAAATCCAGAAACGAGCAATTAAATATTGGCTACATCTAAAAGAAAGTGACCCCCACTCCTACCACCACAAAGCCCTGCAGCATTAAGAGATGAACAAGTATGATGAGTCCACTCTCTCAGCTGGTCATGACACTCTGTTCACAAACCGGTTCACACTGTTCTGCCTCAGGACCAGTCTGAGCCCACAACTATTAGAGTCAACCAGATTATAAGAAAACACACAAAAAACGACCTCACTTATTGGAACACTGAGCGCGTACTTTGGGCGCACATATGATACGTCGCCGTGAGATCTGACGTCTGACAACGTCGTGGCGCCGCCTGTATTGTACGTCAACCCATTCAAAATGGATGGAGGCGTTGGCGTACGTTGACACGTCAGTGCTCCGCTCAGTTAGCTTAGTTATCTGTTCTTTGGCACAAGTCACACCTCATAGGTTGGTGTGTAATGCCCCTTTCACACCAACGCGTTTTCAGCTCCGGCTCGGAGCTGGAGCCTGAAAAGTAAAAAGCTACAAAAAATTGTCGGTCTAGAGCAGGGGTCGGCAACCGCTGGCACGCGGCACCGGCAATTGTATTTTCGGATCTTGAACGAGACCGCCGCCAGAGCGTGTCTCCCCGTTACCTGCAGAAGGAAGCCATGCACGCAACGCAGCCCCGCTCTCTTTAACTCCAGGTGACTTTCTGCCGCTTTCCTCCGTGGCGCAGTGCTGATCGTTTCACCACAGAGGAAAGCACTTCACTAATTGCAGTACCCATAAGGAGCTGTACAAATGCCGCAGTTTTTGCGTGGCTGTTTATTTAGTTGAAAGCCCAGTGGCGATCTGGTCATCTCTGATCGAAATAATATGCTACAAAGGGGCGGACTGGCCATCTGTGTGTTGAACTTTCCTGTCGGCTCCCAGACCATAGTCGAGGAAGGCAGAAGCAACAAGCTTCAGGTTCAATAACCCACTTTAGCTTAAATGACTGGAGAGAGGCGAGCTCTTCTTGGGAGGCCTTTGCATTTATTTAGCTGTTCTTCTGTTTCACAAAATACATCACAGACCTCTGTTTTTCTGCTTCCTCGTTATACTTCCAGAAACATACACACGTTCCCTCACTGTCGCTCTACCATCCACAAACACACATGCACAAGCCACACCCCTCTCTCTCTCTTAAAGGGACAGCGATCTCATCTCACTCTGCATGACCCTAATATCATAACATGTGTGCTCTGGAGAATCATAATTATTATTATGCCGTTTAAACCAATTATTTAAATGTGTTTGTTAAATTCTGCATCATGTAAGTTGCGCTGACAGGTCCACACACTGCTTCCCCGCAGCGAGGCTCCACCGCCCTCCTGTTGACAGTTCACGAGTGTCAAGCTCCCCAATCCCCCCCCCCCCCCCGTTGATGATTCTCGATCGTTGACACGCTGATACATTTTTTTTTTTAAATGGCACTTCATATCAAAAAGGTTGCCGACCCCTGGTCTAGAGGCATGAGCTTCGGAGCTAAGAGGCGGCGTCGCTTACGTCGAGGCGTGCAGGAAACTAAACCCACCTCCCCTGAACATGGGTCGACTGAAGAGTCTCGTCATGCCTGCCTACAAGCAGTAGTGCTGAGCAAAGTGACTAGAAGGCAACCACACACTTATAAAAAAAAACACACTTTATAAAGTCAGGCAACACTAACAAGGCTTTGTGTGATTCTGTTTATTTGCACCTTACTTTGACCATCCGTTTGCTGTTATTGATCATTTTGGAGAGCAGGCAGACGTTTTGTTTTGTATTATAGCAGCTATCGGATGGAATCAATACATGGGCTGCACAGGTTGTCATGTCCGACTATCACAAGTAGAATCATAATGAAAAATACGCCGGTAAAATGTGCCTGTAGAAAACGGCTTATGCCACAATAGGATAGCAATAGCAAGTAGTCAGTTTACCTTCGGTTGCTATGCTAACATCACCCATTTTATACCAGAGACACTTTAATAACAGCGTTGTGATGCCAAACAGCGTCAATTCAGACTGACACACATTCACTTAAGGGGAATTGGGGATATGTATCAGCTGCTTGTGTGACAGTCAGACAGTGAATACTTTAGAGAGGCCGCTCTAAAGTATTAGCTAACCCGGAGCTAACGGGAGAATAAACTCCAGTGGAAGAGCAGCACTGCAGCGGTCAGTAAATGCAGCTGAAACACATTAATAAACAATGAACCACGGCACTCTGGAGAAAAGTATAAGCTTGGAGAAGTCGTTATTTGATTTAATCTGACTTCGTATGATTAAAAGCAACACGATCATCGACCCAACGCAGTCCCCGTTGTTGTGACGTCATGACGCAGCAGCGGCTGCACCAGTCGGGCTCTGGGTGGTGTGAACAGAGCGGGAGCAGAAAAGGGAAACCGGAGCTGAACCAGAAAAGCTCTAGCTCGGAGCTAGAACGGGAAAAGCGCTGGTGTGAAAGCCGCATAAGAGGCTTAAGAGGAGCGCAGGATTTAAGTAGCAGAGCGCAGCACGAGCAACAGAGAAGGCAGGAGGCAACAAGCATACGGGAAAACACAGGAAGCAACGAGCCCACGGAGATCAGCAGCAACAAGCAAGGCCAGGAAGCAGGAGACACTAAAGGCCCGGACACACCAAGCTCACACCAAAGAACTGACACAGACGGACCTCCTGCGTTTTGGCCATGTTTCACACCGCAAAGACTTCAGCCGACGGCCAAGAAGCACGTACGAACTGCGCATGCGTGAGTGGCAATAACTCTCCTTACCAGCAGGCGTCTGTAGTTTGAATTCGTCCTTCAAAAGAGGCAACAACCGGAAGACAGACTGCGTGGTAACCGAGAGAAGAAGAACAGACTGCGTGATATAAACAAACAACAAATAGCGTGTGCGTTCCACTTTCACTCTACAGCGAGAAGCCCATGGTGCTTACCCTGTGTCGAGAGCTTGAGTTAAATGAAATCTCAGATTTGCCTTCTTAATAGTTTGTTTGGGTCCCTCACTTCCGTTTCGCTTCTCATGCACTGATTCGCTAGCTGAACAGCCAATCAGAGTGATTTATTTTGCCGACTGCCTTTGGCCGACTGCATGTTGAATCGGCGGGTTTTCGGCCGAAAAGGCGTTGGCACGGCTGAAAAGACACGACAGTGCGGGACACACCAATCAGAGTAGGGCGTGTCGACGCTCATCGTCGGCCTGGCGCCCACCGACGGCCAAAATTGGCTTGGTCTGTCCGAGCCTTATCATCCAGGAAGGATGAGGCAGTGGACTGTCTGTGACGGGCAGAGGCGGGCAGTAAGGACGATTATCACCAGCGACTCCAGTAAGGGGAAGTGACGTGGGGCAACAGAGGGGTGTAATTAGCCGCTTTCACACCAAGTACTTTGCGGTACTTAGTTCCCAGCACTTAGTTCCCCGCACTTAGTACCCCCATAGAACTAAGAGTCGCTCGTGTTCAATCAATCAATCAATCAATGTTTATTTATATAGTCCAATATCACAAATGTTACATTTGTCTCAGTGGACTTCACAGTTTGTACAGAATATCAGTATGACAATACGACGCCCTCTGTCCTTAGTCCCTCACATCATACAAGGAAAAACTTCCGGAGAAACAGTTTAAAGGGGAAACATGGGAGAAACCTCAGGGAGAGCAACAGAGGAGGGATCTCTCTCCCAGGACGGACAGACGTGCAATAGATGCCGTGCGTTCACACCGGAATAAGCTCCTTGAGGGAAGATTATGCAAATGAAGCCGCTGATGTCACTTCTTCTTCTTCTGCTTTGGGTTTACTGGCAGGCCGCAAACAACTTCACGGCGTACACTGCCACCCGAAGTCCCCGGAGTTGGGGACTGGGCTGGGGCATTTTTATTCTATTTTTAACATAATAAACTGTTTGTGGTTCTTAACTCTGCTCACCCCTGATTTTAAAGAACCTGTGTAGCCTTTTAAGTAGGAGTCCTAGGCTCCTTTTAACGTAGGTGGCGTTGTTGGCAACTATTATAAATTCTACCCTTTTTAGTCTTAGTTATTTTCAAACCTCGCCACAATTACATATACTAAGATGGTTGTTTTCAAAGTATCCATAGTGTAATATTAAAACAGTGATGGTAATTTAAATGTTACTGCAGGAAGGAATTGTTGGAGACCATTATCTCCTCTGGTAAAGGACGTTCCATCGACTCGCAGTGAGATCACGTTCCCAATGTGGAGAGTTCCTGGTACGTCGGACCATTTTTAATGGGTTACAGGACAATATTTCCACAGTGAAAGCCTCCACTTCTTGAGCGGATGAACATTTACTCTGATCGAGGTCAAGGAAGGATTCGAAGAAGAATACCAAAGGATTTAGGAAAAGAAACCCAAAGTGCTAAAATAATCTGATTGCATTTATGACGGATGACGGGGCATGATTTATAGAAAACGAGTACAGTACCAAACTTAACGCTGTATAACAGTATTACATCGACTAAGAAGAACATTTGTTTAAATCTGCAGCAAGGACTTGTAGGACAGCATTATTCACTTTTCTTTGGTTTGGGGTTGTTCCAATGAGTCCTATGATAAAGGAAATACTTCTGAATTATTTTACCCATTTAAGAACCTTCTCTAAAAGAAGCATTCGACAGCTGCATTGGTATTCAAGAAACCACTTTAACTACATGAGCGTGAATGGAGGCGTATCAGAAGTTCTCACATGTTTATTCCCAGGATGTGTTGCCTGCCCCCCTCGCCGTGAAAGCTTTGCAGATTTTTTATTTTCAAAGCGATCCACCTGTAATTCAAGGAGCGACTCCTTGCTTGCCGGCTCATGTTGCATTGGAAATGGGAGCATTTCTGAAGATGATATAGGATACTGTCATACGCACTCTGCCAGTTTGAATTATATCCTGTTTTTGATCTTCTTCAGGGGAATGACATTTACCTGAAACATGCAGCAGCCATGTTTATTCATTCATGATTCCAACATTATCCAGATCTTCTGTATCAGTTCAGGGGTGTTCCTCTACAGATTGAATGACTGCAGCTTTATGACCTCCTGGACTCTATCGCTATTGCTGGAACTTCTTTATCTGATTACCAGTGAGAGCGATGATACATTCTGTCCAACACTTTACCCAACTGACTATTGCATCATTTAAGTTATGGACCCACTGCAGACGTGACATGGAACGTGTGCAGGAGATCACAGGAACTGGAGTACTCCAAACCTAACATGTAGATCTTATTTCCGAAGAGACATTTTGACATGTCATATGCAGCATTTACATCTCCCATCTTCAAGACAGGAATTATGAGCAGCAAAGTTGGAAAAAACTGAGACGGAGCTATCAGGAACCTTTGACAGCGAAGTTATCTCCCATTTGAAGAAAGGAAATACAGATGTGTCAACAAACCTGTTTCACAATGGTCCAAAAGCCACATCTGCTTGTAGTTACATCTGAATAGAGCCTATTATTAACAGTAATACAGTTGATTAAAAGAAGCTCTACTGTTTGTATCTGGGTTGAACTGTAAATCCACATAAGTGGCTCATTTAGGCTATTTAATGTGACTGCAAGGATAGCATTGGAAATAATGCTGGAGTGCTACCAAGTCTTCCTTTTCTGCTGACAATGCGTGAATGCAGCAATAGTAGGAAAAGCACAAGTGTTATTAATAAACATCAACATACAATGGCAGCGTTCTATTCCAGTAAGCCTCTATGCATTTCATTATATCACCATGTGCTTATTGACTTTATTTCCCAAATCCAGGTCCTACAGGGAAGGAAGTGTTCAATAATGCAATCTTTTATACAGCTTCCTTTAATGTTAGGATCTAAAAGCTCCATTGTTGTTTGAAAAGGTCAAAATACAGTTATTTTGAGCAGTGCATGTTGGATCCAGGTTAAATGGATAAAATAACATAAAAGCTACTAAGCCCTGCTCATGCAGACCATGTGATCAAAGCTATGAAAAACACTAGGAGACGGACTATGGGCTGGATATTTTTGTCCAACTAATAAGTCTAAGGGTCTAGTATTACATTTCCTTGTTACTTGTTTGACATAATGGATAATATGTTCGGTTCAAGCAGTTCAATGTACGAGCTACTTACGAAGCTAAGGCTTAACAGATATTCTACATGTCAACCGTGCAAATTACATTTACGTTTGAAGACCATGTGATGGGGTTGAAAGTTCCAGGAAACCCTAGTATAAGGACTTTAAGTTGGCATTGTTTTGTAAAATTAGACAAATTATGGTTAAACTAGAATATCTGCTTCGAGTTGTTTGCCTCCAACATTCAATCAAGTTGCATTTCACATCCAAAATATCATAACCTCCTTATTTTATCCAATTAAATGAGTGAAATTGTGATAATATGCTAATAATTTATCAAGTTTTGGCTGAAGTTGTGTTCTGTGAGGCTACAGTTAGCTTGACTTTTGTCCACAAACGTACGGGCCAAATTTGAAGAAATTGTCTCATGTAATTCCTGAGATTGGAAAATAGTGAGGACAGACGTCCTCCCAAAATCATAAAGACTTCGGCCAAGGCGGTTCCCGGAGCAGGAGAATAAAAATGGCAATTTTCTTTTTATAAGATCTTGGTTATATTTAACTACCATTTGCATTTAAATAACGATATTTTCTAACCACACATTGGCTTACTTGGGTGGCAATATTACATATGCACACACATGCACACACATGCACACACATGCACGTACATGCTTAACTCCTGTGCTAGATTAAATGACACCTCCCCTCCACTGGCACACTGACACCCTTCCTCAGATTCAAATAAATACACAATCGTGCACTTCTCATAAGAGCACATGCAGGCGAGTCAGAGAGAGAGAGAGAGAGAGAGCATGACAGCCTCGGCTGTGGCCTCACTCATCCGTGGCCTGCTCCGATGCAGATGTGCTCTCTCCCTCGTTAACCTCGACCAATGGGAGATGCCCGCGCGCAGCTGTGCAGCCGACACGCCGCTCTGCCTCACCAGACTGCGGCGCTGGCACGAGGAAACCCAATGGCACCGAGACAACGCATCCTCACACGCTTGGACACATGTACGTACACAGAGAGTACACACACACACACGGCAGCAGGGACTTGACTGTGTTTCCAAACACCTCTGCTGCACACTGCGCTGCCTGTATTACACGCAGTCACCTTGTTCAAGGCCAGAAATAAATAGGTAATTTATTGACAGGGGCCGCATCCCTGACTACATTCAATTACACTTCGCGAGGGGGCTTGTAGAAATGTATATAGATTCCTATAATGTTTCACAGCGGCTCTGCATCCTGCCGGGCTGCAGCTACAAGCACCACCGCTCGCTTTACAGTAACCATAGCAACAGGTTGGGGCTACCAGGGCTTTGAGGGGAGGAAGGTCAAGGGTTGGATTCTGTTCAGTGGAGAAATCAAATCTGCTCTTTGCAAAGACAGCAGCTCTGAAGATTTATGTCCTGCAGGAGACGAGTCTGTGGTGAGCGTGGCTTCGGGGGGGTTCAGGCTGCTCTGACCCTGGCTAAAATCTGCTGCCGATGCCCACTGTGTCCCAGTCCCCTATCCGTCTGATCCAGAGGCTTTCCTGTCTGCTGAATCAAGATGTTTTCATCTGAGTCTCGGAAATGTTGGATTTATTCCAGGTTTCAATCACTTTGCAGTCTGTTGATTTGTCTCTTTTTTTTCTTCCCTCTTTTACTTCAGAAGCGAGCCCACAGGTGGTCGCTTACTTTACCGTAGCCATGGCAACTGCCCACGGAAAGCAGTCGGAGAAAGAAGAAGAAAAAAACACAACAACCTTCACTTACCTTTAGAAGGGGTCAGCTCCTCGGATGAGCGTGGGCAGTTTAAGTACGTTTTAGGCTCTCACAGACCTCTGACTCGGAATTAAAAAAGGACACTGGCCCCCGGTGTCAAGCCCAGGTGGGTCCAACCATTCCCCTCAAGGCCGGTCCACAGATGGACTGAGCCAAGAGGGGGAGATTGGTGGGGATGGAGAGAGGAACTGGGCACAGTCCTGGCACGGAGGAGCTGAGCCATCTGCCTGTCAGGACTGCTCCGTTTCAGACCCCTGTGCTCTGGCTCTCCGGTGTCCCCACCACAGATGGACAGCCTTCAGAAAGGTGTTAGTCATGCCTGGGCTGCAGCACAGTGACAGTATGAGGGCCGCCGCACAGCCTGGCTCCCGTTAGAAACCAAGGCTGAGCCAAGAGAGGAGGGTGGAAGGGAGAGAATCAGTTGTGTATTTGAACAGGTTGAAAGGGGTTAAGACGCAGAGCTGGGACCTGTCAGTAACTGATATTTGCTCAGAACATTAAGTAAACGTGGTGCGGATACTAGATATTAAATGTAGCAGCCACACAGCCCCACCGCCTCTCTCCATGCTCCCTTTTGTCCTTGCTCTTACACCCCTGCCTTCCTGTGTCATTTTCCTTTTCACTCTGTGTGTTCCCATGTAAGCAAATTCAATGTTTGAACCATGGATTTATAAAGAGAACTGGATACAGCGTTGGAGGAGGGGGCTTTTTTATTCCTATGACTGTGGCTCAGTGGGACTTAATGCCAAAATGGCCTGACTGTAGAGATTAACATTTATCAGATCATTCCTGGACCTTACGCCTTTATTCCCCATCCATGGGGTCCATTAAGCAACTTTGAGTCCTTGAAAAATGCTATAACTAAACAATGTATCATATTGTTATAATAGAACATGTGCACTGGTGTATTAATCAAGCCCCGCCTCCAATTTGCTATCTAATTTGAAAATTAGATACATTTGTCCATTAGCAAATTGTACCACTTTTGTCATGTCTAAGAAACTTATTGTGAAAGTTTATTCTTTATGATAGTTTTGTCATGTCCCTTTGTCCTGTGCTTTATGTTTATTCCAATAAGTAATTCTCCCTCTCATTTCAGGCCTTCACGCTCCCCGCCCCTATCTGTCTCCTGTGTCCGTGATTGTTTTCCCCGCCCTGATTGTTTCCACCTGTTTCCCCTTACCCTGTGTATATATTGTGCTAGTCCCCTCCTGTCCATTGCCAGTTCGATTCCTCATTTAGGATACACGTAAAAGCCTACTCCACGGACATATTACGTTCCTCTAAGCTCATGATCATAGTCCTTGTTTTTCCTCGAAAGAGTGTTATTGTTTTTCCCTGCTTTGACTGAGACAATACCAGTAAAGTCTTTATTTTGAACACTACCTGAGTCTGAGTTGAGTCATGCATTTGAGTTCATGCCTCAGAGTTCACCCCTTGACAACTTTCAGGGCCTACAGTTTTTTCAAGAGGACATATTCTGATAATGTTCAGGTTCATATCTGTATTTTGTACATCTATTGTTATGTTATGTCCATGCTTTAATGTTTAAAAAGGTTGTTATGTTTCTCATACTGTCTGTGCTGCAGCACCTGTTTTCACCCTCTGTCTGAAACCAGATTGGTTAGCTAGCCGGCTCTGTTGTGATTGGCCAATCGCTTACAGATGTTTCGGAAATGTCCTGCCCCTTAGCATACAATATGTTGGAGTGATAGCAAATAGAAGCGCAAGTGTTACATAGTGATGTCATTATTTTGAGGAAGCAAACAAAGTCCAATTGAGGCGTTTCAGGCAGGTGTCGGAGAGAAACTCCCTTTGGAGGGAACTTTGGGCTTTTAGCTTTTGCAGACAATTCACATGCACAAAAGGACTTGAACACAGAGACACATTTGTGTTCTCACCTTGCTTGGCTACTGCCCCTGAAGCCTTCCATCCATCCTCACACCTCTGTCATTCCCTCACTTTGACTTTCTTTTTGACCTTTTTTCCCTCCTCCCGTCGGTGTCAATAATCCTTTGGGATGCAGTGCAGCATCTCTGCCGGGGGTTTTCTGGAAGTGGATTTGTAAAGAGAAACACCAGTAAGCCTCTCTTCCGCCTGTCTTAATGGCAGATTAGAGCCCTGCTCCAGCATTAAGTCGACAAACATACAGAGCCATGGTGGACCTCCCAGGCAGGTACAGGAGGAAGGTGGAGCAGCTCGGGGAGAGATTCGACATCTGTCAGAAAAGTGGGAGCAGGAATCGGAGGTAGAAAGAGGGGGGAGGGCGATGATCGTAAAATAAACATAAGCTGCTTAATGTACCACCTGCTAATTCAATTTTTCACAGGAGAAAAAACAGGTATGGTATAAAACACACATGAACCCCCCCCCCCCCCGTGTTTACCTTTTCACGGTGATGATGTCGTGACGCTCGAAGAGGTTGACCTTTTTCAAGACATTCCGTTTGATTGCTGCTCCTATCAGCGCAGTATTTGTTGTGAGGGGGGAAAAGAGCATATATGCAGTAAATATCACATGACACAGACAGTAGTTTTAATGGGAAGTGAAAAGGTTGTTGTAATCATAACATGGCATACCATAAAATCCTAATAGGGGTAACTTTAAAACTGACATCCTTATTTAATGTTGTTGTATACGGTTTAAAGAAGTAAATGCATATATTGATTTAAAGTCTTTTTTCATATTTTTTAAATACACAAAGTACTGAATTCAAATTATTAGATGTTTATTTTCGAACTTCTATGAGGAAGTATTTTTACTCCAGAGAACTTTGACAGAGTATGGCTAGCTGTTTCCCTCCGTTTGCAGTCTCTATGCTAAGCTAACAGGCTGCAGCTTTATATTTACTGTGAAGACACGAGAGTGGTTTTTACTTTCTAATCTAACTCGCGATAGATAGCAATAAAGTGTATTTCACAAATATCAGACAACACCATGTTTTACTCTGTAGCCTATTGTGTTTCTGGTTGGACAACAAAGGAGATTTTTAAGAAGGAGCAAAAAGGGGCAGAAGCAGTTTGTTGGGAATGAGTAAAATTGATTCACTAAACCTGCCCCCCACAAACCCCAGCATGAACTTAATCAGAGACAAGTCCAATAGAGCATCGTGTTCCAAATAGAAAAACAAGATGGAATTGAGAAAAAAATACAGAGAAATATTTATTTTTAACCATAGAGATGGATTCCCAGGAAATGTTCAATAGACATCATGATGTCAAGAAGTGAAGGATGATGCCAATGAGGGAAATGTCTCAACAATTATTAGATGGATTTCTACTAGAGGTGATTCTTTAGCTTTTCCAAGGTCATTACAGCATAATGCGTAATACTCTAACAATAGAGGAATCCATCGCTTCCAATTACTTGCAGAAACCTTCTAGAAATGCAGGACTATTAATTACAAAGCATTTGGTCTTTCAAACAGAAATAATGTGTTTATTGAGCAAGTTCAGATCACAAGGTGCCATTTAAGATGCATGTGGACACATTTTTTACAATGGTGGAGATGCGTTCAAATGCCAGGTGTGAACTGAAATACTAAGAGCTGTCTACTTGTGATTGGATTACAAAGGATGCATACTAATGTCAATTTCTAACAGGGTTTTAGACATGATTTATTTTATGTCTGTGCATGTTATTGTTTATTCTAAAACTCAATACAAAAAAACCAGCTCTGGGCTAATGTTGCCATTGTGTTTTTATGGAGGAAGCCGTGCTGCCAGCTATTTGAAAGTGATACCCTCTTCGCCACGCACCGCTCAAAATGCTTGCCAAACACTGCGCCCAAAAGGTACAATTATTTAAACTTTGACCTCATTTACCGCTGACCTTTCATCGCACTACCAATTAGCTGACAGCTATATGTAGCGTTTCAAGCTAGCAGAGAACGTAACCTTAGTAACAAAACTTAACTAGCTGTTTTTACAGCAAGGCTCTGCGGCCAACCTTGCAATAAGCAAAGAGCAAGTTGCGTATCATGTGAATGCAACTTAACACTTAAATTGTATCACGTTAGAGAGTTGGCATATCTTACTTTACCAAATGTATTTGCATTGGTTGAAATTATTATAATTTTTGTTATAGCCACATTTTATTTTGTACCCAAACAGCTGTCACATATGCTGATTAAAACAAGTTTGATATATGTATGTCAAGCAGACCAAAAGCGTTGTTCAAATTAAGACATTGTTTTTGATAAATGAGTCCCTTCTCTAGCTGTAACCTTTAATCAAACAGGATCATGGTATTGTTTGGGAGCATGTGGGCTGCTGAATGGAGCTGTAACTGATCATCAGTATCACCACATCCCCTGCCCCGCCCCATCAGACTGCAGAAATCTTGTGGATCATTACTTACAATAAGCATATAATAATGACCCATTTTCCAGACCCAACAGTGAGAAGCAGCTGCCTTCCTCTGCTGCTGGTGCAGATGATCAGCAGCTGGATGTCTCCGCCTGGCCGCTGTATGACACAGTCAGAGGGACTAACCTAACCTCTAGGTAAGGTGGGCTGACAGAGGAACAGGACCGAGGGCTCGTTACTGGGTCAGCGCTGTGAACCGGCACCGCGGCTCACTCATCTGACCTACATTACGCTCCATGTAGCCTGGGTCAGCTCCAGTGTATAGAAGTCTCTAGACAGAGTTAAAACAAACATCAGATCTGCTACAGTACTGCGGAACTGAGAGGGTACCTCATTCGTTGATTTACTTTACTTGCTCATAATTGTAATAGCGAGAGATACAACATTACTGAAGTTTAGAAAGACACATTTTGAAAATAAAAATAACATACAACACATTTGATTCCTAAGGTTGCATTTGTAAATAGTCACTTTAAGCGGCCAATTGCACTTTTGGAACAAACTCTGTTGAGCGCTGTTGGAACATGCAGTTCTTGAACATATGTCTTCAGTGATTGTAATGTTATGTTAAAGGTCACCTATTGTGCAAAATCCACTTTTTCATGTCTTTTATAAACATTTGTCTCTGTGTGTCCTCCTGATCCATTTATATAAAAACCTGCCTGTAAATGAGCTGATCAGATTTTGGCCACTTCATGATGTCCTAACGATGTATTGGCTTCTGTAACCATTAGCCAATCAGCAACCAAGGTATTTTGCATTTGTTGATGTTGCAAATTGTGCTGCTGTAATTCAAGAAACATTTCAGAAAGTATTGAAGCTAGCCAACTAGGTTTAAGTGTCTAACTCCTAACGTTAGCTATGACCTTGTCACAATTATCTGTTACAATGTCATCCTAATTGACAAGCAAGAGGCACTATATTAAGAATTGTATATATTGATAATAATATATTCCTCAAGAATTTAAACTTGTTTGTTAATTCATTTAGAAATAGAACGCTTTGTTTCTTAGAAAAACACTGTTTAATTGTTAATCGTTGCATAGGGTAAACAAACACCCAGGAATGAGAGCTTCTAAGCATCCTGGCATTTATTGGAATTGTGTTGTTTCTAGTTACTGAAAAGATAAAATGTTGTGGATTAAAGTGAAGTACTTTGTTTTTGTAGATTTAGTCAAGAATCTGACAAAAATGGCCAAAATGGAAGTACATCCATACCTTATTTACTGGTATGCTGCTTTCCTCACTAGTAGAGAGCAACTTGTGAAGGTTAACAAAACCCTGTCATCTGCCATCACAACCAATGTAGGGGCCCCCCAAGGCTGCGTGAGTTCAGCTGTGCTCTTTACTCTCTACACTGATGATTGTCGTACCAACACACCAAATCAAGTCATCATTAAGTACTCTGATGATACTGCAATAATATCTCTGCTCAGTAACACAGACGACCCCGAGCTGCACCAACAGGCTGTACATCAGGTGGTTGAGTGGACTGATAACAATGCTCTTGAGATCAACACCAAGAAAACTGAGGAAATAATCTTTGGCTCACAATCTGACTCCCATAAAGTCCCCATTGTCATCCATACAGATGAAATCAAGCAGGGAGTTTCATATAAATACTTGGGTGTAATGATTGACCATCTGCTGTCATGGAAGGATCACATTGAATATCTGTGCAAAAGGACAAAACAAAGAATTTATTTTCTCCGTCGTCTTAGGTCTTTTGTGGCGAGCAGAGAAATTCTTCTGTTGTTCTTTACATCTGTGATCATGTCTATTCTGCAGTACTGCAACACTACCTGGTACAAATGTTTGTCAGCAGCTTTAAAATCAAAACTGCTCCACCTGTTAAAGATCAGCTCAAAGATTGTTGGTCAACCCTGTCAGAGACTCTAAGTAGTACGGAGGGAAAATATTTTCGTTTGGATTACTGGTCTGGGGGAAGCTCGCGAGTGTATGTATGTGTGTGTGTGTTTGTTTATGTTTGTGTTTGTGTGTATTGTGTTTGTTTCCCGGGGAAAACACTCACGAGAAACACCGGCTGTTGTTATGGCTGCTGTGACGTCAAGTTACTCCGTTCTCCGCTTGTAATTATGCCGTTACAAGCTTCAAAGTTGTATTTATCATCTGAATTTGCCAAAACAAGTTTAATATTCTGAAAGCCAAGACGTTGTTTATTTGAAATCAGATGAAAACAAACTGTAACGGACCTTGCCGTGTTATCTATGATCACTATACGCTTACATTCATAATTTCAGCCGGAGGGTGGGGGGCGGCGCTAAGGAAGAGCAGAGTGGCGAGGGACAGCTGCCATCTTCCCTTTACAAGCTTCAAACATGTATTTATCGTGTGATTTTGGAAATAAAACTTTCATATTCTGAAAGCCAAGACTTTGTTTATTTAAAATCAAACAAAACACCCGAACCCCGAAAAACTATTTTATTTATGCGAATCCAGGTTTATTTTTTAAATGAGCCGTTGCGACTTCCGACTGATTTCGATAGAGCGGGTCACATATGTCTTCTGTGAAGTCTGACTCTGTTATTGCCTCTTTTACTAAACAATGGGTAGCAAAGAGACAGTAAGTCTTGGCCTGGATATCTGCTGGCGACACCTTAAATATTGGCCACCAATGGCTTATCGTCATCATTCTGACAACCAAAGTGTTCGGAGATCGATGGCCAATTGATGAAAGTACTTGCATTTGAAGTATTACGAACTAGCTGTGGCTACATTCAACAGAAAAATAAAAGCTCTTTGAGTGAGAACTCAAACACAACTGTATCACCTTGTATCACCATAACGAAGAGAATGAGACAAATATCTTCAAGGTTATTACTTTAAAACCGACAAAGATGGATAACATGGCGATGAAGTTATTTAGTGCAGAATCCACCATTTACAAGACTCCCCCCACTACTTTGTCTTTAATTATATATAATACACTCCTTCACATCAGTGCTGTGATCAAAAGGAAATCCATATGGCATTACGCCAAAATGAGATGTGAGCAGCCTTATTTATTCACAGAGGAAAGATCAGTGTAGCCTCGAGTCATGTTGTGGTTTGGACACTTTATTCTGTGTGATACCACAGCAGACAGATTTATCTGGGTTGTAATGTGTGGTTCCCATAGGGGGAGGAGTGGGACACGGGAGAGTGAAGGAATTATGAGTGTGATGTGGGAGGACGCCAGAAATGGGAAGCTTTTAGTCTTTGACTGAAGTATCTGGTTTCTGATAGGGTTTGAGATGCAGGTGTCCATTTGGGGCTATTTTATTCTCTCCATTAGAGAATTCAACATTAAATTGGCCAAAAAAAAGTCTCACTTACTGTTGCTTTTCTTGGATGTGCCAAGGAGCATTTTTAAAAAGAGCTTAAAGTTTGTTTGGTATAAGTACAATTTCATAGTTAATATCAACTAAATGGCTAAACCTTAGCATGAACTGAATCAGTATTGTCTACAGACATCATGGTGTCAAGAAGTGGAGGATGAGGCCTCAAGCACCCTGTTTGTTTAATAGTGAAATGTCTCAATTTCCAGAATATTTCTAGAAATGCAGGACTATAATAGTGTTGTCTTTTGAAAGAGAAATAATGTGTATATTGAGCAAGTTCAGATCACAAAGTGTCATTTAAGATGCATGTGCAGCCATTTTAACAATTGTGTAGATTCGTTCAAATGCCAGGTTTGAACTGAGATACTAAGAGCTGTCTACTTGTGATTGGATTACAAAAGATGCATACTAATGTCAATTTCTAACAGGGTTTCAGACATGATTTCTTTGATGTCTGTGCATGTTGTTGTTCAATCTAAAACTCATTTTAAAAATAGGAAAATAAACTTTTCCAAGGTCAATATTTGTCACAATGGTCAGGGTCTACGACTCTTGAATTACCTTTGTCTAAAGCTGCATTCACATTGTAAAGGGTCTGGCTCTATCCTATTGGATGTGTTAGATCAGGGGTGCCCAACCAGTCGATCGTGATCGACCGGGAGATTCCCAGTCGAACGTGAGATGTGTCTAAAAATAGAACAACAATATTCTGTTTTATCGTTAATGTCCTATAACATAATCTTCCTCTGCCAGAATAATGCACTTGAACGCATCAAAGCTTTGTGATTAGCGTGACCCCATGTGTCGGGGTGTGGCTGGTGGGCAGTGGGCACTAGTTAGCTGACGTTGTCCGCTTTGTCACTACCCGATCTGCACCCCTGCCTGATCTGCACTGCGCATGTGCGAGATGGTCCTACATACGGCAACTCTTGACACAGTGGCTGTTTTATCTCGTCAGATTTGTTAATATTATTTCTCAGTTAGTTTATATTGTCAAGACCGTGTCTGCCATTTCCTGTTTTACTTTGTTATTTCCTTTCTCATTTCAGGTAGTTCGACTCCTACCTTGTCAGTTTGTACACTGACCTGATTACCTGCCCCGCTCTTATTGTTTGCACCTGTGGAGTCCCTTGTATGTGTATATATTCTGTGTGTTCCCTGTGCCAAGTGCCAGATCGTTTTTGAACCTTGTGAATGGATTACCTTGTTTATCACCGCAGTAAAAACCTTTTTTGAATCATCTTGTCTGGAGTCGTGCATTTGGGTCCTGTCAGTTTTTGTGTGCTCCAGTCGTAACATTACGATCTGGCCAACAAATGGATTCAGTCGACTCCCAAACCCTGAGAGTAGCGCTCGGATCTCAGGCTCAACGCCTGCAACAACAGGAGGAGGACATGAAGGCCTTAAACTAGGGAGTGATGTCCCTGACTAACAGCCAGAGTGAGTTTCGTGGCGCAGTTACGAAGCAAATCAATCACCTGGCTGAACGGGTCCATAATGTACTTACACGTTTGGATAGTGTGCACGCCGCTCCTCCCGCCGTGGCTGCCCCAGCCCCAGAGACTACAGCTGAATTTCCCATGCCAGCTTCCGTGATTCTTCTTGCTCCTCCTGCAAAGTTTTCAGGCGAGTCTGGCAATTGCAGTCCTTTCCTAAAGCAGTGTGACCTGCATTTTACCTGCCAGCCTGCTGCTTTCCCCAGCGATCCAGCCAACGTGGCGTTCATTGTGTCCCACCTCACGGGAAGACCGGAAGCCTGGGCTACGGCGGAGTGGCAACGGAAGTCTCCGGTGTGTAAATCACTAAAACTATTCACTGAGACTATAAAAAAAATCTTTGACCGAACCACACCGGGGAGAGAAGCTGCCAGAGCCTTGACACAGATCTCCCAGCAGAATCAGAGTGTGTCTGACTACGCCATTGATTTTCGTACTTTGGCCACGGACAGTGGTTGGAATGAAGACGCACTATATGATATGTTTTTCAGCGGACTCAGTGACTGTGTGCGGGATCTTCTTATTCCTCTTGATCTTCCGCCGGATTTGGACAGTATGATCGCCTTGGCTATGCGCACGGACACTCGGCTGCAAGAGCGACGGAGGGAGAAAGCCAGGAAAGCGTCACCTCCTGCACGATCTCCACTACGACCCGGATTTCGGACCCACAATCCCTCCTCTACCGTGAAACCTGCTTCATGGAACACAGAAGAGGAACCCATGCAGCTCGGAAGGGCCAGGCTGTCTCCCGAGGAAAAGCAGCAGCGTCTCCAGGAGCGTTTATGTTTCTACTGTGGGAAGCAGGGACATTTCCTGGGAGCCTGCCCATTAAAAGACGGGGCTCACCAGTAAGAGGGAGGGTGCTGGTGAGCCAACTGACAACCGCAGATTTCCCTTCACGTTCCATGACCCAGGCTGAGGTTAGTAATAATGAGCACAGCATAGCTTTGAAAATATTTGTAGATTCAGGGGCTGACGCTAATCTAATGGACTGGGGGTTAGCTAAGCTTTTGAAAATTGCCTCCGTGCCATTGACTCAGACACTTGAAGCTAGCGCTCTTGACGGTACTCTCATGTGCAAAGTGACTCATATAACCAGGCCTCATAAAATAACTATTGATCATGAACACACAGAGCATATGACTTTCCATCTGTTTGATTCTGCACAGCATGCAGTAATTCTGGGCTATCCCTGGTTGTGCAAACATAACCCCTACATTGATTGGCGGACTGGTCAAGTTTTGGGGTGGGGAAGCGAATGCTCTCATTCGTGTTTCAGGGGCAAGACGGCTGAAACTGTTAGAGAGCCCATTATAGACAATGAGAGGGAAGATGAAAATAATCAAGACTCAGACTTCCCCGACCTTTCGAACGTGCCCAGCTGCTACCGAGATCTCAAGGAGGTGTTCAAAGACTAAAGCTACATCCCTTCCTCCTCATCGCACCTATGACTGCGCCATCGATCTCCTGCCTGGGTCCCCCTTTCCCAAGGGAAGACTGTACTCTCTCTCAGCTCCAGAGAGAGAGTCTATGAGGGAGTACATAGACGGCTCTCTCAAAAACGGGCCTCATCCGTCCCTCGTCATCTCCCGCCGGGGCTGGTTTTTTCTTCGTCGAGTAGAAAGATGGATCCCTGAGACCCTGCATCGACTACAGCCCCCTAAATGACATAACCATCAAGAACAGGTACCCCCTCCCGCTTATGACCTCAGTGTTTGAACTTTTGAAAGGTGCTAGAGTTTTTTCAAAACTTGACCTGCGTACCGCTTACCACTTTCAGGCTCTCATAAATGATGTGTTGAGGGAGTTTTTTAATCATTTTGTTTTTGTCTATCTTGATGATATTTTGATTTTTTCCCGTGATGAAGATTCACACGTTCCGCATGTTCGCCAAGTATTAAGAAAGTTGTTGGACAATCAACTTTATGTAAAGGCTGAAAAATGTGAGTTCCACGTCAGTTCCACTTCATTTCTGGGTTTCATCCTGGGTCCTGACCAGATAATGATGGATCCTGCTAAAGTGAGCGCTGTGGCTGAATGGCCCACACCCTCTTCCAGGAAAAAAGTCCAACAGTTCCTTGGATTTGCTAACTTCTAAAGGAAGTTTTTTTATTTTTATTTTAGTGCTATTGCTTCACCTATGCACAGTGTTGGGCAAGTTACTTCCAAAATGTAATATATTACATATTACTTATTACTCTCTTTTGAAAGTAATAAGTTACACTACAATATTACTGTCTCTGAAATGTAATGAGTTACACTACTTTAGTTACTTTTTAGTTACTTTCACCAAAATAACCGCAAAAGAATGGCTAGGTATTTTAAATGCTAAAATGTAGTTATTGTACATCCAGTGAAGGGCAATGTGGTATAGCATAACAACTGTAGGTCCTTAAGGCTACTAACAACTTGTATTACACGGCTTAGTTGAATACTCAATTCTGATTGAAAATTCTTAACATGTGACAAGTTGTTAATACAGAAGTGCAGGCCACTGTCAAGGACTATAATGAAGATTTCTAAGGAGGATCAAGAAAGAGAAAGGAAAAGAGGATAAAAGACGGAGCGCTGGACGTCAGATAAATCACCAGAAGAAGGCAGAGAGAAAGTAAACACTAACAGGACACGGAATGGGCTCTGTAGTTTGTTTAGTATATGGCCATGTACAGGCCCGGTTCCAGAACAAAATGAATCAGGGTGCCTCTGAGATTACAGGGGGCGCAGCAGTAGTAGGTTTACATGAGCAATAGTGGCCGGCAACAGCAATGAAAAATAGCATTGATGGTCCCCAATGAACAGATTATGGCATTTGTTATCTTTTGAAACCAAGCAAGTGAGAACATTTCAAGTGAGTTAAAAGTGCAATCCTGAAATATTTCATATATTACAAAGTGGGCTATGGCAAAGAAAAGCACAAAATCTTCAAAACTGTACTGATAAAACAAATGAGAACATATTGTAAATCAAGGCAAATATGATTTGAACCAGCTCATGGTATGAAATGGCAAACATTGAAAAGCAAAAGTATTATTAAAACCATGTACTACATCATCACCTTGGTCCCATCTCTGGGAAGAGAATATTTACTTTGCTTAAAAACTGGTATCACATCATCATGTGAGGTTGACTTTGTGACCTGGAGAACATTTCAGCTGCAACATTTGCTAGTTGATAAGCTTGGGATATGAGATATTTTTGTAGCCATTCGTGGTGAAGGCATCTGTGCTATTGTATGCATTATTTTTGACCCAACATTTATACAGGCATGGCAGAATATGGCTCTATTTTCACATGCATATTCCATTGTCTATTTTTATACCACGAGCTGCAAAATGACCGCCTAACCCCACTGTACAGGCGGGTACTTGTATATACATACCTGGGCAGGCTCTGTTTTGCCGTGGTATCCTGGCACCTGCGGGCCGCAGAGGGGCGGCGTAGTTTCGGGCGACGAAGACTGCTGCTCCGGGGGCGAGGGCGGCGAGTCAGGCGGGAGTAAGCTAGTGTCCACAACGGAGGGTAACGTGATGTCCCCATCTGACCTGTTGCTACTGTCTGCAGTAAATGCAGTGTTGCTGGCGTTTAGTGATGGTTGCTTTAACCATTTTGGTATTTGATTATCCACAGATGTGTGTCACTGCTGTGGAAGCGCTTTTTTCATTTTTCGCTCTGTTCTCTTTTTTGAATAGAGGGTGCATAACATTAAACTATCCCGAAGATCCCGACGCGAAGCCTGAAGGGTAAACACACCAGGTTTACTAATCTACCCGCACAATTTGTCTGGTGTCGGAATGTCTCGCTATGTTAGTACATTCAACAAAACACCATTTAATTTCGGGTTAAAATGTGTTGTAACTGCGTTACTGAGCATTGTAACGGGTAATATATTACCCAAATTTCATTAGTAATGCGTTACATTACTTCGTTACAACAAAAAGTAATATATTACTGTAACTCCGTTACTTTTGTAACGCGTTACACCCACCACTGCCTATGCATGTACTCACCTCTCCTTCTGTTCAGTTTGTTTGGGCCCCACAGGCAGACCAAGCTTTCCAGAAGTTAAAAAAAGTGTTCACAACAGCTCCAATACTTAACATCCCGGATCCTCAACGGCAGTTCACGGTGGAGGAGGTGGATGCCTCCAACGAGGGCATCGGGGCGGTCCTCTCACAGAGGGCAGAGAAAGACAGTAAGCTCCATCCATGTGCCTACCTTTCACATAAGTTGACTGCTGCTGAAAGAAACTATGATGTAGGCAATAGAGAGTTATTAGCCGTGAAGGTAGCACTGGATGAGTGGAGGCACTGGCTAGAAGGGGCAAAACAGCCATTTATTGTGTAGACAGACCACAAAAATGTGGAGTACATAC
The DNA here is from genome assembly GCF_949606895.1 of Notothenia rossii. Classification (NCBI taxonomy): domain Eukaryota; kingdom Metazoa; phylum Chordata; class Actinopteri; order Perciformes; family Nototheniidae; genus Notothenia; species Notothenia rossii. Next base: position 53,221,194 of record NC_136907.1, on the reverse strand, counting down.
GCAAGGCTAAGAGGTTAAACTCCAGACAGGCACGATGGACCTTATTCTTCAATAGGTTTAACTTCACTCTCTCCTACCGTCCTGGCTCACAGAACGCCAAACCAGACGCGTTATCGAGGCTTTTTGACCCAGAGGCTCTTTCCAAGGAGACCGAATCCATTTTACCGCCCACTCAGGTGATAGGAGGGGTGACATGGCCAATAGAGTGGCGAAGTCCCTCCCTTTCCGGTGGACCTCCATGGGACCTTATATCGGAAAAATAATGTATTGAAGTCAATGGGGAGAGAAAGATTATCTTTCGATCCCGTTTGAATTGTGCCACGAATTACACATATGATGTTTGTCAATTGAAAAGATAATTTAAAAAAAATGTAAATGTGTCGTAAAACTGTAAAGTTACACATTTCTTTGTGTGAAGCGCTCAATGAACTACAACTCTGGTCTTGCACACGTCACCAACACCAAGATGGCCGTCACGTTGGTACATTTCACCTCTTTCTTTCAGAATGAGGCGAAAAGTATTAAAAGAGGTGAAAATCACTACAAGTCTGGGCATGTTGAGAGCTGTACATACGGAAAAAAGGGGAGTTAGTCGGTTCCGTAAGAGCCAGCATGCGGGACCGGCTTTACAAGGTTTCGGTGAGTAACACGAGTGTAATGTGTAACGTTAATGTCAGCTAGCTAACATTAGCTAACAAGGTACACTCTCGTGTTTTGTTTTAGTTGAGAACGAGCAAGAGGTACTATTACTGGTATGATAACAACCTGGTACAAAGCACACAGGCATCTTGTTAAAGTAAGTAAGTACATTAAGTAAATGTATTTTTAGCTATCTGGAGGGAATACATCAGTTATGGCAGCACTTACGCGACTGGGATTTGTAGTCTTTTCAGTTGCATATTTTTCATAGTCTTATATTTCAACAGTTTTAAGACAAACTTTGAATTCTTTTACATGGAAAGGATTTTTTAAGATTGACAAACAACATATGTGTAATTCATGGCACAATTCAAACGGGATCAAAAGATAAGTTTTCTCTCTCCATTGACTTCAATGTATTATTTTTTCGGAATAAGGTCCCATGATGCGGAAGTAAGTGGTCTTGACTTTGCCACTCTTTAGAGGCTAAGGTAAATCGAGCTTTAGAGGGAAAAACTGTACCCAGCGGTGGTCCCCCTAACCGCCTCTTTGTTCCCCCATCTGTTCGCTCTGACTTGATTATTATTACAGGTATCAAACGAACTATGTACATGATAAAGCAAAGGTTTTGGTGGCCTAAAATGGAGAAGGAGGTTACTGAGTATGTGGCAGCCTGCACTACCTCCATCCATCCATCTTCTCCCGCTTATCCGTGGTATGGTCGCGGAGGTAGCAGTTCCAGCAGAGAGCCCCAAACTTTATTTTCCCTGGCCACATCAACCAGCGCTGACTGGGGGATCCCGAGGCGCTCCCAGGCCAGCGAAGAGATATAATCCCTCCACCTGGTCCTAGGTCTACCCCTTGGTCTCTTCCCAGCTGGACGTGCCTGGAACACCTCCCTAGGGAGGCACCCAGGTGGCATCCTAACTAGGTGCCCGAACCACCTCAACTGGCTCCTTTCGACGCGAAGGAGGAGCGGTTCAACTCCGAGTCCCTCCCGGATGACCGAACTTCTCACCTTATCGCTAAGGGAGACACCAACCACCCTGCGGAGAAAACCCATCTCGGCCGCTTGTACCCGCAATCTCGTTCTTTCGGTCATGACCCATCCTTCATGACCATAGGTGAGGGTAAGAACGAAAATGGCGCGGTAGACAGAGAGCTTTGCCTTCTGGCTCAACTCCCTTTTCGTCACAACAGTGAGGTAAAGCGACTGCAGTACCGCTCCCGCTGCTCCGATTCTCCGACCCATCTCACGCTCCATTGTTCCCTCACTCGAGAACAAGGCACCGAGATACTTGAACTCCTTCACTTGGGGTAAGGACTCATTGCCTACTTGGAGTGGACAGTCCATCGGTTTCCTGCTGAGAACCATGGCCTCAGATTTGGAGGTGCTGATCCTCATCCCAGCCGCTTCACACTCGGTTGCGAACCGATCCAGTGAGTGCTGAAGGTCGCAGACCGATGAAGCCATTAGAACCACATCATCTGCAAAAGGCAGTGGTGCAATCCTTAGTCCAACGAACTGCAGACCCCCTCCCCCACGACTACGCCTCGAAATCCGATCCATGTATATTACAAACAGGATTGGTGACAAAGCGCAGCCCTGGCGGAGGCCAACCCTCACCTGAAATGGGTCCGACTTACTGCCGAGGACCCGGACACAGCTCTCGCTTTGGGAGTACAGAGATTGGATGGCCCTGAGTAGAGACCCCCTCACCCCATACTCCCGCAGCACCTTCCACAGTGACTCCCTGGGAACCCGGTCATACGCCTTCTCCAAGTCTACAAAACACATGTAGACTGGATAAGCGTACTCCCAGGCCCCCTCCAGGATCCTTGCGAGAGTAAAAAGCTGATCCGTCGTTCCACGACCAGGACGAAATCCGCATTGTTCCTCCTCAATCTGAGGTTCGACAATCGGCCTGACCCTCCTTTCGAGTACCTTAGAGTAAACTTTCCCGGGGAGGCTGAGTAGTGTGATGCCTCTGTAATTGGCACACACCCTCTGATCCCCCTTTTTAAAAAGGGGAACCACCACTCCGGTCTGCCACTCCTTCGGTACTATTTCCGACTTCCACGCAACGTTGATGAGACGTGTCAACCATGACAGTCCCTCAACACCCAGAGCCTTCAGCATTTCTGGGCGGATCTCATCCACCCCCGGGGCTTTGCCACTGTGAAGTTGTTTGACGACCTCAGTGACCTCCCCCCGGGAGATTGGTGTCGATCCCCCGTCATACTCCAGTTCTGCCTCTAACATAGAGGGCGGAATTGTTGGTTTCAGGAGTTCCTCAAAGTGCTCCTTCCAACGCCCTAACACTCCATCAGTTGATGTCAACAACGTCCCATCCTTACTGTACACAGCTTGGATGGTTCCCTGCCTCCCCCTCCTGAGGTGTCGGACAGTTTTCCAGAACAACTTTGGTGCCGCCCGAAAGTCCTTTTCCATTTCTTCTCCGAACTTCTCCCACACCCACTGCTTTACCTCGGCCACGGCTGAGGCTGCTGCCCTTCGGGCCTGTTGGTGCCTTGCAACTGCCTCGGGAGTCCCCCGGGATAACAAATCCCTGAAGGCCTCCTTCTTCAGTCGGACGGCTTCCCTGACCACCGGTGTCCACCAGGAGGTTCGAGGGTTACCGCCCCTCGCAGTTCGTTTCCCAGTTTTGGAAGGAATTCTGCAGCCTGACAGGAGCCACTCCCAGCCTCACATCTGGTTACCACCCACAGGCTAATGGTCAATCAGAGAGGATCAACCAGGAACTGGAGAATCTCACAACTTGGAGCAAGCAGCTGATATGGGTGGAGTATGCCCACAACACCCAACCTACATCTGCCACGGGTCTCTCCCCTTTTCACTGCGCCTATGGTTACCAACCTCCTCTTTTTCCAGAAGTAGAGAAGGAAGTGACTGTACCGTCAGCACATGCCCTGGTGAGGCGGTGTCGCAGAGTCTGGGCAGGAGCTCGCCAGGTTCTCCTGAAGAGTGCTGCTCGCATGAAGAAGACATCAGATCGACATCGTCGTCCGGCACCTGCCTACAGACCCGGGCAGAAGGTTTGGGTATCTACAAGAGACCTACCCCTATGTGTGGCCTCCAGGAAGCTGGCTCCGTGGTTTGTGGATCCGTTTCCCATAACTAAAGTTATTAACCCGGTGGCTGTTCGCCTGCGCCTGCCCAGATCCTTGAGAGTCCATCCTACCTTTCATGTTGCCAAAGTCAAACCGGTTCGGGAGAGTCGTTTGGTTCCTCCATCCAAGCCCCCTCCTCCCCCCCGGATGTTAGACGGCGGTCTGATATACGACGTCAAGAAACTGCTAGCAGTCAGGAAGAGAGGACGCGGCCGACAGCAGATTTGTTAATATTATTTCTCTGTTAGTTTATATTGTCAAGTCTGTGTCGGCCATTTCCTGTTTTACTTTGTTATTTCCTTTCTCATTTCAGGTAGTTCGACTCCTACCTTGTCAGTTTGTTCACTGACATGATTACCTGCCCCTCCCTTATTGTTTGCACCTGTGGAGTCCCTTGTATGTGTATATATTCTGTGTGTTCCCTGTGCCAAGTGCCAGATCGCTTTTGAACCTTGTGAATGGATTACCTTGTTTATCACCGCAGTAAAAACCTTTTTTGAATCATCTTTTGTCTGGAGTCGTGCATTTGGGTCCTATCCGTTTTTGTGTGCTCCAGTCGTAACAGTGGCATTTGGCAAAGCAGAAAAAGAACACTCAAAAAACCTGACATTATTCATCTGAACGAGAGAGATGAGTTATTGTTATTACAACGTGACTTCACTAGTGTTTAACAACCCCTTTTATTGGGTCCTTTTATTGGGTTATTGTCAGAATAAGTGAGAAATGGATTTAACTTCTGTTAGAAAGCTATCATACATACTGAAGAAATATTGACTGTGAATGTATGCAATATGAATGGCATTCATCCAGGGTCGGCGTCATGGGGGGTCATTCGCGGGCCATGCCCCCCCAAATGAGTCACTGTGCCCCCCAACGCAGGGTGGGCAAGCCTTGCCACTTTGCCATTTTTTTTTTTTTAATCATATAGCCTAAGTGAAAACGTTCCACTAAAGGTTTTTTGTGTGAAATCAAATAAATCAGAAATAAAGAATACAAATATGATACACAGCCTAAGGTGTGCTCACTGCTGCTCTCTGATTGGTGTGTTGCTTGACCAATGACCCCCGACCTTTGTTTTGTTATCATTACGTGGCTGTGTGTTTAGATGAAAGCCCAGTGGCGATCTGTTCATCTGTTATACTAATCATACAGTAAAGCCATCGAAAATAATATGATATACAATACAGTACAAGTAGCCTACTTCTGGGTCTCTGAGTTTCATTCAAGCTCGGCTCTGTGTGTGTGTGGCACGAGCGCATTTGGTCAGTGCGCGAGCGGTAACGTGGAATATTGTTGTTAGCATCTGGTTAGCTAGCTATGCTAACGGATATAAAGAGCTGTTTCTACACCAAGGTGGAGGAGTGTCCTCTCCTGTCAGACTGAGAGGATCTTATAACGTTAGCTCAGTGAGGTAAGGACTCTCTCAGTGTTTAGATAGTTAACTTTAGTGTAGGTTATCTCAGTGGGCCTCAAACGGTTTGGTCACCATTTATGTAAACAAGTATTTGCGAGGAATAGGCTACCTTTATATGATCATTATAGTTATTAAAGAATACGAGAATAAATGAAAAACGCATATGAAATACTATAGGACAGTAACACAAGAATACAGTTTAAAAGGGGAGTGATTAGTAAAATATTCATAAAGAAAAAGTAAATCTACTTACAGTTCTGTTTCATATGGATGCTGAGAGATGTAGGCTATGCATATATCTCTTCATTTTGCTCTCAAAGTGCATCAGATTGATGCATTTAACTTCAATATTTAAAAAATAATCTTCCCGGGGGAGCATGCCCCCAGACCCTCCTAGAGGAGGTTAGGTCCACCCCCCACCTAAAACATGTTCACATGGATAGGATACTAAATATATTTGCACACTTTTTATATGGTGGCCTATGTCCATATGTTTCTGTTTTGGTGGTCGTGCCACAACCGTGCATGTATGCACAAGTCATAGGTGCGCTATAAAATAGCACTACAGCCCTGCAATGTGTGTGAAAGACAATAGACTTTACAGCATGTTTTTTGAAATTGAAGTTGCGTTGGTATTTGTGTGTTGGTTGTTGACGGCAGTGTGTGCCCCCCCTTGGTAAATGATTGCCCCCCCATTCGATTTGTTCTAGAGCCGACCCTGCATTCATAATTTATATCTAATTACATTAACTGTGAATTAGTGTTAATTTCGTCGACTAAAACTATGACGAAATATGTTCGTCAATGACCTTTTTTTCCATGACGAAAACGGGGCGATGACAAGACGGCACCGACGGCAGTAAACACTAAGCTTGTTTGAGACGCGTTGCGGCTCGCCTCGAAAGTAGACGAGAATAGCCGATCGCAGCCGGGGGAGGTCTCAAAAAGCTCGCCTGAAGTCGGACAGCTCCGAGTCGGCTTCTTCTTCTTCTTCTTCTTCTTCTTCTTCTTCTTCTTCTTCTTCTTCTTCTTCTTCTGCTGCTTCGCCTTCTTCTTCTTTTTCTCTCGGTTTTTTGGCGGATTGCAAACAACTTTAAGGTGCATACCGCCACCTCCGGAGTCGGCTTGACTCGGTTTGCATTTATAAAGAATGCACACATGTGTTTAATTGTTAATGTCAGATATTTACTAAGTAAATGCATTTGTTCCTGCTCAAGATTAGATTCAACTCTATTTTTATTGCAGAGATTACAGGTACTGAGACAACGAAATGCAGTTTAGCTTCTAACCAGGAGTGCAACAAGCAGTAAAGTGAAAAGTAATGTACACAATCTACAGAATAAAATATAGAATGAAGTGAATGATGAATAAACAGTGAGGGGTAAGAATACACTAGATATACACAGCATCCTGTGAGCAGTATGACCAGTGTATATGAATATGCTAAGATATATAAAGTATAAAAACGGTAAGCAGTGCAAGTATAGTATAACATATATAGATATTAACATGATGATAAACATTGTGGAACAATGATGAAAAATGTGAATGGAAGTGGCGACGTAAAACTGACACCAAACAACAACTTTTGCCGAGCCAATTGGAGAGTTTCATCAGCAGCACGGGGTAAAAACCACCAATGAGCGCTCAGCTCGAGATACCAGCGAGTCGTTTCCCATCAAGCATTTCGCCTCCGCAGCCCGTGGAGAAGAACTGCGCCGCCTCGCCGCGCCTCGCTCTCAAGGCTGCGGGCGTCTTTGTCCCGCGAGATTTCAACGTCTCATGTGAGCGAGCCTCCAGAGCAAGTCGGACAAAATGACACAGCAAGACGTTGATCGAAATTGCGCAGGTCTGCGCAGGTCTCGCTTGTCTCAAACAAGCCTACTAACTGCAACGAAATGATTATGCGATATCGTTGACGAAAAGTGACGAGACGAAAATGTAGTTTACTAAATAAAAACTATGCCAAAATCTCTCTTTACTTTCGTTGGCGAAAAATGAGGAGACGAAATATTATCAAAGATAACGTTACATTTCTGATAGTCAGTTTTTCTCCCAGAAGTTCCATTTTGGGTGCTGCGGCAGGGCAGCAGCTATGTGTCTGTGGTGCGCGCGGCGGTACATTTGAATTACACCGGGCAGCGGCACAATGTGAACTGTCAGGAAGACTCGGGTCTAGCTCATAGTCTAACTAACCTTATTTAACAGAAAATAAAATGGCAACAACAGGGCTTGGGAGCAGTGGTCGCACTCGCGCTAACCGAATACCCCCCCGTCAGCGCGAGTGAGTGATAAATTGTGCACTCGACGGGTAATAATGGATTATGACGGAAATGTTACAATCCTGTCCGTCAAAATGACTGACAACGAAAAAGTCTAAAGCCACGTCTGCTTGGGAGAAAGAAACTATGTGATATTTGGGCCCATTTTCGCTACAATGAGGCGGAGAAAAAAAAGCGAATGCATTGTTTCATCAGAAGAGAAGCAATGTGGCCATAACACAGCTGGTAAAAACACCACAAACCTGACCAGATACTCTGCAAAGCTGCTTTTTTAATCGATCAACCTGTGTTTTTCATCAAATAAGGACAAGATATAATCTTATTTATTGATATACTAAAATGATAAATTATTGGTCTTTGGCTAGACTAGTTTGACTGAAATGTTCTATATAATCTGAGTTTTCATTGACAAAAAGTAGACTAAAATAATTAGTTTTCTTTGACTAAAATATGACTAAAATTAGTCGACTAAATCTTGACTAAAATAGTTACTGTTTTAGTTGACTAAAATAAGACTAAAATGCTCAGACTTTTAGTCGACTAAAACTTGACTAAATAAAAACAGGATGAAGGTGACTAAATATGACTAAAACGAAAAAGAAAATTTAACACAGGAATAAGACTAAAACTAAATAAAAAAATAGCTGACGAAATTAACACTACTGTGAATGTCCTTCATTTTATTTCAAATAAAATAAAATAAAAAAAGATTGTTGTATAGATATTTTAGACGTTTATGACTCGCGCATGCACGGTGCAAATCGGGCAGCCGTCTAGACGTTAAATGTCCTATTTGAGTTGCCGTATGGAGTTGTCCAATATGGACATCTCGCACATGCGCAGTGCAGATCGGGCAGGGGTGCAGATTGGGTACTAGTGGCACGCTTCAACAGGAGTGAAAGTCCGCACAAGACCACAATTATGGCAGAAGCAAAAAAGCCCAAAATATATAATTTTCACTCCGAGGATGATTATTTTTTTAAAGTCCATCTGTCTCATCGGTAATGCGAGCGTGGCTTTATCGAAGAAGGGTAATTTAGGAGCGGCATTTTAGAACAGTGCACAAACGCTACGAGACGGAATTCTTATATATTTTTTATATTATATATGCCGGGATCCGGAGTCATGGATAATCCTGCGGTCCTGTGTCCTTGATCTTGAGTCGTGGCTGTGGTCCTGGATCATAAGTATGTATGGATATCCTCGTGGATTCATCTTCCTTTTATACACACAATGTGCATTTCAAAACATTTGGACTACCTATGTTGTAAATGTATTATCTTTTCAATTTACACACGGCATCTATTGCACGTCTGTCCGTCCTGGGAGAGGGATCCCTCCTCTGTTGCTCTCCCTGAGGTTTCTCCCATGTTCCCCTTTAAACTATGGGTTTTCTCTGGAAGTTTTTCCTTGTACGATGTGAGGGTCTAAGGACAGAGGGTGTCGTACTGTCATACTGATATTCTGTACAAACTGTGAAGTCCACTGAGACAAATGTAACATTTGTGATATTGGGCTATATAAATAAACATTAATTGATTGATTGATTGAATTCCCACCTAATTCTGCACTACGCTCCCAAAAGGGGAGGGACCTGAAAGGACAGCTACTGTAAATGCACAGCAGTCCATTTTCACCCGGCCCAACAACAAGAGCAAGGCTGCTACCATAGCACCTTATCGTGTCAGTCACGTTCTTGCAAAACACATGAAGTCTTTCAAAGATGGCGAAGTTGTGAAAGAAGCATTCCTGGAGGCTGCCGGCGTGCTTTTTGGGGACAGTAAAAATAACAGTAGCATTTCAACAGGTTTTTGATATAATAAAAACTCAAGTTAGATACCATTATTAATCAGTTGTAAGTTTTAGTTTGTTTGAACTTACTCATTATAATTATTGCACAAAATGGTATAAGAATGCAAACATTAAGATCTGTTCTGTTTAAATTGATTATAGTCTATTATCAATTCAGGTTAAGAAACTAGTGTTGCTTGCATCCTATTTTAAAGGCATTTCTTTTTATACTCTACTAAAATGCAACAAAAAAAGGCTTTGATTCTATTAATTTTGTCTTTTTTATTGCACTTTGGCCGCAGATTCCTGTGTAGCTTCAGATCTGAGTTGTTTTATTAGTAAGCCTAATTTATACTTTTGAAGCAACATTATTGTTATATAATGGCAAAGAAAGGGTTCAGAGTCTTTTCTTTTTTTCCTGTGTCATATGTGGCAGCACTGTTCAATGTTTCTTGAAAACATTACCCAGTGTAGTATGTGACGTGTAAATAAACTCCAACTCTGTATCAACAACACTGTTGTGTAGCTTCAGTTAAACACTTGTATGTGTGTAGATTAGAAAGAGGTAAGATAAAGGATCTGCAGTATTTTATGTATATGTATAAGTATTTAAGTATTAATCGTACAAAGGTCAGTTTTATACAAGTAGAAGTGTGTATTTACCTGGTAGTAGGCTGTCAGTAATGGCTACGCCTCTCTATTTGGACTGGTAGATCTCGGCCGGCTGGCAACTTTAAAAGTAGCCCTCGGTTAAAAAAAGGTTGGGTACCCCTGTGTTAGATGAACTGCGCAGGATGATGTAGGATTATAACGCAAAAAATACTGTTATCATATATACTGTAGATGCTAAACGAGGAACATTTATATTTGTATTTTTTCTTAGGTAATTATTGTGGCTTCTTTTGCCCAATTTCAATCGTACAGATAATTAAATATTATGGGGAAGAAAGAGGGGGCAACATGCAAAAGGTAGCAGGTGGGATTCAAACCTGGTCTGCTGCGGTCAGGACTCAGCCTGACTGGAGTTACATAACTACAGTAAAACTTGTGTTAAAGGAAGCACGTCACTCACTGGGGAGAATGTTTTACTTTCAAAGCTTCTATTGAGGTTTTCTGAATGAAACTTCGGTCTACATATTTTAAGTGTCATCATCCGGAACTTAAATTAAATAAATCTTCGGACAAACTATTGTATTTAACGGGCACTTTGACACAAACTGGACCATTATGAGTATTTTATTTTTTAAATCGATTTTCTTCTTGACTGAATGTGAAAATGTGCTTATTGAAAGACAGAATACCAACAGATATGTATTGAAGCAGAATATTTAATGGCATAAAAACATCTTTTGAAATCTGGAAATGAATATATCCGTCTATTTTTTTATTTACTTTTGGATGAGGATGTTCGAACGGTCTGTAGTCATTGTAAATGTTTTGATTGCACAAGTTGAATAACAGTATGTGAACTAAACAACATAAATGTAGCCTAATTTTCATCTACAACTGAGCAAGTCACAATAAATAAAAAAATAAATAAATCGGCACAGTATTTTGAGGTTCATTTAGAATTTCCACATCAACGGTATGAATGAAGCCCTTTTGGTACAGCCCTATCCGACTGTGTTACTTGATAGCCCGGATTACTTTTAAAGTAAACACGTGGGTGCATGTGCTGTTGTGCTTGTGCGTCTCCAACAGTGACCTCTATTCCACATGTGTAATTATGTGTTTTGATGTGTGTCTCCCTCCTTTGTGGACTGCCTATTAGAGGGACAACACATGTTTCCCTTTTCATTTGAAAGAGATCAATGGATTTGCACAAAGGCAACCCAATTTAGACATCTCTAACAAAGCTCGCCTTCTCCCCCCCTCTCCCCTCTGTCTCTGTCGTACATACAGTACATTCGCACATTTGCAGGCTCTTTGAGGAAGTGGCGGTTCTCATCCAAAAGCCCAAGCTGTGAGAAAAGGGGATTGTGGAGGCTAGCGAGCGAGGGGACAGAATTAGTGGGAAACCGAGAGGTGTGTATTGAGGTCCTTGGTAGAAGCTTAAGTCTGCCCTGTGTTAAAAAGCTTTGATCTGTAGCCGCTCACCCAAGAGTTAACACCGTTGCCTTTTTAAGGACCTTCTCTCCTCTGCTCCGCTCTGTCAACACTATTTTTTTTTTTTTCGGAGCTCAAATTAGCAATTCAAATCGAGGCTATTTGGATATGCTCGCCCGGCTTCCTCCCCTCGGCTTTCCAGGCAGTTTGACAATATTTTTGTTAAGCCCCATTTCCCACTAACGCAACTGTAGCAACGGGGGAGAGAGAGAAAGAGAGATGGGTAGATAGAGGGAGGGCAGGGGGGAAAAGAGAACATATGCGGCGAGTGTTAGCGTGGGTGTGGAAGGTCAAATAGGAGACAGAGTGGCCCTTGCCATTTGGCGTGTTCTCTCCACTAAGCTAATATGAGGGATAATGACCATTATTGGAATAATATGGTCCCGTTTAAAGCGGAAAGATTCAAATTCATTCAGGGATTATGAAACAGTGCCACCCTGCCATTAGAAGATGAGCCTTTTTGTTTACACTCAGTGGCCGACCTGAAGGACACGATGTACTCTTGAACCCTCAAGCTGTTTCGAGTGAAAAGTTCAGAATGGAACGAATTACTATGTACTGTATGTACTTAAGAGAAAAAACTTCTCTTGAATCTACACTAATCAATATCTACTGAGAGAAAATGGATGAATTAACAATGTGTAACGTGAAGGCGTTGACCTTAATGATAAGCCCACGGAGAATTATCCGCATACAGTGCAGTAACCCTCAGATCTGTGGAGTTATGTTTGTGCTTAAACAAAATCGCTTTGGTTAAAAGCTAAATTCAATGTAATGTAATACTATTCAGCCCAATGTATTGGACTTTGGGCCCACAACTTTAGTGTTTTGGTTCAATCATCAACTGTGTGTTCAGAAGTAGATGTGTGATCTAAACGTTTGAAGAAATTCCCTTGAGGAGTTCCTGAGATATTACGATAATGGGACAGATTTGAGCACAGAGACACATCTGACTATCAAAATAAAGTGGACAAGGGGGCCAAATGTGGGGAAAAGGCCATTAATACTTTCCTCAAATATCAAGCTCATGAGAAAAGACTGGTCGAACCAACGGACCACCAAAAAAAGTACCAACTCTGGCCTTAGCTGGTTCTTTATTACACCCATTGTAAATAATGTCTACATACTGTAATGTCAGATACTTTTGGCAAGAGTGGATCACTTTATTTAACTAACATATTTTTGGAAATGTCTAGGGTTGCCTCCTTAAAGTCGATGAGTGGAATCATCCGTCCACAAAATATCTGTTGCAAAGAACTATGTTTTATTTTGACCGGTTGTACATATCACTCAGCGCTGTCAAGAGTTGAATCTTTGTATTGAACAGCAAAATTTGAATAAAAAGAATGTTGGATTCAGCCCTAAAATACTGTCTTTTTGGAAATAGCATGTGCGACTAAAACAAATAGTAGGATATAAGGACCCAATGGGTGTTATGCTACTTTATCTAAGTTAAAAATAGCAAATACTCTGCTCAAGTGTTTCAACCATGGTTTCAACCAACTGTACCTTCTGGGTTTACCTCGTGATGAGCTCAGTCTAGAGAGAGTAATGAAAGCAGCAGGAAGATCCCATAAAGGGAGAGGAGTTGCACCACAATGACTCTAAACATTACGATTAGAGGTACTTTCAGGCAAAAGGTAAGCACTCACACCCAAGGTTATACTCATTTAAAGGTGTACACACACATTCATCATGCACCAAAGCAGTGAAAGAAGCACAAAACACATCTCACTCTCCTGAGCATATTCTAGAGGACATGAGGGTGAAATGAAATTATTTTTTTCCTCTACCTCTCTGTGTGAGACGTGGGGAAATATGACAACAATAGCTAATGAGGTGAGTGATATATCTCCCTCATGTGAGCGGCCTCGATCCCCAGCTCAGACGCAGAAGCCAAAAAATGTGGCTCGGTTGGCACGGCCCGTCCAATTTGACTCCATCAGATTGTATGTCTGTGCGGCATTATCCAAAACAAATAGAGGGCGGGCGAGGGAGAGCGACAGTTAAATGCTAATTCAATATGTCTCCGTCCCTGTCAGTCAGGTCCGACCGATTAGCGGCGCTTGTTCATCTAAATGTGTTGTATCACCTCCTTGCCAAAATATAATGCGATCCTTTCATGCGTAGTAGGCCTGCAATGCTAAGTCAGCAATCTAGTTAATAAGTCCTTTTCATTAAACAAGCGTTCATTAAACATTCATTCGCTCACTCATCCTCATTTGCATTTTCTCATCATAAAAGCATTCATGAAACATTCATTTGTTCACTTGTTCTCATTTGCATGCTTCCCAATGCATTCTCCAAGGAAGGAATAGGGCAGGAACGGGCGAGGAAAGGATGCAAGAGAGGATGAGGAAGAGGGCGAGGGCAGGAGACGAGGTTGTTATTACTCCATTTGAACAATTTGTCCCGTAAATGACGGTAGAAATTACATTGTGTTTCCTCTCATCGTTATGTAGAAGCCATCGCCGTGTAACAAACAAATTGCCTGTTGCACAATGCGGGGCCGTGATATGATAGCAAATCATTTCTCGTATGAAAACACACAGAGATGGGAAATGTGTTCTTGCTTGAATGACGCACCTGCACAAGCATCCCATTTTGAAGATGATTGGACTGGATAACAGTTAGGTACAAATAATGAATATTGCAACAGAATGCAACGAAGCAACGTGTATGACATTACATTTTCTTTTTGCTCTCCACAACATCGCTCTGGGTGCAACTCCCAGTAGAAACTGTATGTTTTTTTGTATGTATGTGAACGTCGATATGATAAATTGAATACCAATATGCAGCGGCGAGGGAACATCTTTATACGTCTCTAACCCTGGGAGCAGTCTCCATCCTCTACCCTCTCTTCATTACCTTCTCCTCCTTTCCTTTTAACTTGTGCCGCCAGGGGAGACATCAATCTGAGTGACAGCTCGTGTGATCCACCTCCCGGGCTTGGTGGGAGAAGGAGTTGCTGTCAACATAAATATCCTTCCTGGATTTGCGACGGACATGGAGCCGCCATGGCCACCATGAATCTTCATCCATGATCAGAGGCAGAAAAACATGAGCCCATCAGCATGGCTGAAAAACCTCGCCATCACCCACAAACGCCACCCCCTCCTTCCCCACTCCCCTCTGCATGATCAATACTGTCGGTTTAGTGCTTGCTCTTGATTGTTTGCCCATTTTTATTTCCGCAGGAAGATAATGCAGACAGCTTGTCTTGGCTCCTGGTGACTTTTCACGTCATTAAGTACAGTATACCTGCATGCATTTTGATATTTGAGCACCATATAAGATAAGAAGATAATGAAAAGTAATAATATACAATTAAAAAAGTGCCTTGCAAGTTACCTTCTAAACTCAAAAGTCTGGTATTGCCATGTGATGTTTTATTTGATTAGATTACCAGAAAGACCAACATATTTTGTTAATTAATACATTTTTTTTTTTAAATAAGAAGGTTGTTTTTAGCCTTTTAAATAAAAATGTTATTATGTGTCATATTAAAGTGAATATATTTAAATGCAACACTTAGGACTTTGAAAAACTGAGATGGCCTGAAAAATGTGATATTAAAGTGATATTACATTATGATATATATATATATATATATATATATATATTAGTGGTGGGCCGTTATCGGCGTTAACGTGCTGCGTTAACGTGAGACTCTTGTCGGCGATAAAAAAAAATATCGCCGTTAATCTATTCTCAAAGTTGGGTTGGGAGCTGGGTCTATACTACGCAAGCGATGATGACTTTCACCTTGATAATTTAGCGCGGATGTATACCTAGCCGAATTGCACTGTAGGGGGCGAGATCGAGTCTTTGACCTGTGTTTCTTCTACTGTCTATGGATCTGACCCCGGTCAAATCAGCCACATTAAACGTGACATGCTAACATGGATACAGCAGGAATGAAGCCGCGGGGTTTGCTTCAGGGGACATTTATTTTTAAGAAGCTTCCCGATGGAAACCTCGACAAAAATAAGGTTGTTTGCACCTTGTGCAATGCGGAATTAGTTTACTGTAGGAGTTCATCCAGTCTCAAGTACCACCTAAACGCAAAGCATCCCTTAGCTAATGCGGAAGATGCCGGGCCGAGCACTGATGTAGCGCGGGGGAAGACTCGTCGTCAAACAACTATGTTTGAGTGCAACCGAGGCAAGCCCGTCAGCACAGCTCTATCAGCCAAGCTAACTAGTCTCCTCGCTCAGTGGATTGCCACCAGCTGCAGGCCCATTAGCGTGGTTGAAGATGACGGGCTCGAGCTTGTTCTCCAGGCGGCCACAGGTGACCCATCTTACAAACTGCCTGCGAGGCGAACTATCATGAGGAGAATACATGACCAGCACGCAGAAGAGAAAGCTACGAAAGTTGAGAAGATGGTAGAGGCGAGGTCTGTAGCACTGACTGGGGACCATTGGACGTCCGTTAACAACGACAACTACCTCGGCGTTACATTACACCTCATCGATGCTAGCTGGGAACTTCACTCCTTCGCTTTAGGTATGCTACGTTATGTCATTTTAAATTACATAATTTAATTTTGTAGCCTTTTATTTACCACCACGTTATGTTTGCTTCTTGATAATTGCTAGTTGTTTACTACTAGTAGTGAAATTATTCTAATTTACTTTGTCTGTCTTTGTCAGTTTGTGATGCATTTTGGAAACTGGAGATGAGCCCCTGGTCTAATGCACCACCTGGCTTGAGAAACCCGTTCTCAAAGACTTACTTTTAGTCATTATTTGGGTAGCACACATATTCTGAATGCCTTCGGCAGAATTCAAATGAGCCATTTTAATCTAGATTAATCTAGATTAATTCCAAGAATACAGTGAGATTAATCTAGATTAAAAAAATTAATCTATGCCCACCACTAATATATATATATATGATATTAAATGAATTTTTTTTAGTTGTAGCCCTAACTTTCACTGGTATCTGCTGTCAAATGTAATTATACTTTTTCAACAATTGGTGTACAGCATTGTGATATGGACAAAACAAACATAAGTATAACTGAGCCGAGAAAAAAAACTAGAAAACACATCTTTTCATCTTTACAAAAGATAATTCAATCTTGGTCTGCAATACATAGATTTCTGTCCACTTGGGGACAGCAATATAAATTGTACACACAACATTGAGAATGTTGAGAAACTATACATTATGAATCGCCAGTTTTTCATGGTGACATGTACACATAAGTCCTCTTTTTTAGCTCCGATGTTGGTCTCCACCAACTATAATAGCAGCACATATTAAGAGTTTAGTAGCAGCAAAAAGTAAAAAATCAACTTCAAACTTGTTCAAAGATGGACGGCTGGTCCAAACTACATGTCTTAATTTACGTTCTGTTTCAGCGTTAGCATTTCCATATTTTCCTTCAGTTCCCATTTACATCACGTTGCCTTGCTGTGGCAGATTTAATTTATATGTACCGGTAGTCATTTTTCAATTATACACCCAGATGCACACAGTGACATTAATGTCTCAGCTCAGCGGGGAGTGACAAGCCCCTGAGGTCTAATTTGTTAAAGAAACTTAGACACAAACATGACTCCCATGACCAAAGTCACAAAGTTTGCCTTAATGAAATACTGATCTTTAAGTTACGATCTAACAAATACTGCTTATAAAAAAACACTCTGTAACCAATATATGTACACATTGGTTAATCCAAAGTTTTGTCGAATAAAATAATCTTTTGGAACATTTAATGACCCTGAGGCCATAAGAAACCATTCAGTTACCCATATACATACTGTATACAACAACCACTACAGTAAACCTATGGGAGGAATCAAGGCTAACACTTTATCTGCTATATTGTTTGGCCAGGGCCAGTTAGAGCAGATGCAGCTTATTGCACTCCGTCTTCCTCCCTGGGACATTATTAAAGATTACAGGAGATAATCGCTGTGGTATCTTGCCGGATGTCAGGATCAGGAGACACAATATCATCACATAGATCATTTCACTTCGGGAAAACTGGAGCGCTTCGACCATAAGGGATCTGTCCATAAGTCCGACAACTGCTAAAAGATAACACAGCGCTCTCTGCCAGACGTGGCTATAGAGGGCTTTGAGATACAGTCTGTGATACAAATGTGTACAAAAGGACGGACTCACCATCAACATTCAAAACACAGCATTTACATCTGTTTTTAAGAGTTGTATGCTGTTGAATCTTGTTCTCAGCAGTACTGTCTGTAAGGAATAACATCTTGGGAAATTACAAATTAGCATTTCTTGAGATAGATGAGAATATCAATACCCCTCTCATGTGTGTGCGATTAATATGACAGCTAACAGAACGAATAATGAATGGAAAAGGGGGAAACAGTATAAGCTGTGGCGCAGTGGATTAGTGCATTGGTGTTTGGATCAGGGGAGCACAGGTTCAAACCCCACTGCAGTCAGCATGTCATTGTGTCCCTGAGACACTTCACCCCAAATTGCTCCTGTGGGGATTGTCCACAGTATTGAGTATGTAAGTCGCTTTGGATAAAAGCGTCTAACAAGTGACATGTAATGTAATAATAATAAGCAGTATATGAAGTGGAATAAGTCACCATATTGTCCTCTATTGATTATATTGGCTTTGAAGCCAGAAGTCTGCCATTTTGGCTGTCACTATATTAGTTATTTTGCACTCAGATGGTGGAGGTGGAGCTAAGTACAATCAAAAGCTGAACTATACAGTTGTGGACGACTGAAATGTCGAAAATAGCTTTCTTGACCTAGAAAAAAAACACTCTGTGAAAGAGTAAACAATGACAAAAACACAGAGCACCCAAAACACAACACAGTGGTAGCAACCATGCAGTCACAAGGTACCCACACCACTCTAAAACATACCCTGCCTAATTGTCCTTTTTACTCACATAAACTATATACATTACTACACAGCTATAAAACCATACCTGGTCATAAACTGGTCAGGGTTACTGAGGTAAGAAATCAATAAGAAGAAGGTATATATTCTCAGAGACTTCCATGGAATTGTCTTCTGTTTGCAACGAGAGCATTGCCCTCCACCCCCCCTCCCTCCCCTGCTCGATATGAAAGAGAATGCAAGTTTAACAACTATCCTGGCTCTGTCCTAACATGCCAAAACACAAACACCCTAAAGAAAATCTATTTTAACAACAACTTTGGTGTAAAAATCTTTGTTAGTGACATTTATTTCAGTCAATTTAATGTTTTTTTGTATTTAATTTCTTTTCGGATTTAATGTGTGAAAGGGGCAGTTTGTAGGATTTGAAAGCATCTAGCCTTGTGGTCGCAGTTTGCATCCAACTGAATACCCTTACATGAGTGTGAGCTACAGAACGCAAAACTGTTGTGACTCTTTCAGGCAGTTGTTAGCGTTCAACGGTAGCTTGAATGTGAAAAGCATCATGTTGGTTTTGAGCCAGTGTAGCTAAGGGCTCATTATAGGAAACGAAAAACACAACAATGCTACGATTATAATTTTAGGAAAACTTTTCAAATGTTGCCAATAAATCCACCTACATTTTACTCAATGGCCATTTAAGCTTTGTTTTGAGTCCTTATGCTAAGCTAAAATAAGCTAAGCTAACTAGCTGTACTGTAGCTTTATGTATGAGGGGAAATTGTATCCTGCAATCTAAATCTCAGGAACAAAGTGAATATTTGTATTTAGAGAATGATCAACTATTCCACAGGGCTTTATTTAATCTATGAAGAGTTGACAAACATAATCAACCTTTTTATACGAGTGAATAAACAAAGTGATGCACCGTGTACCTAAGACATGCTTTATTCATACTGTATTGTAGGCCTTTGCATCCATGGGGATTTGCAAGTTTATGTTCACTGCATTTAAATGACCTTCCATAGCTGCAGAACCGGCAGCAGAAAACATGTCATTCTCCTCACAGAAAAACACAGGGTCTCTGCCCATCTATCAGTCTGTGCAAGGCAGCTTATCAGGGGCCTATCATTGTCTGAGCCACAGCCACGGACACCTGCTCTGCAGAGTCACACACAGGGAGGAGGGGAGGCCACCTGAATACAAATTAGACTGTCGAGGACAAGGAGGGGCGGGAATGATAGGGGGAGTAAGAGAGAGAAAGGGGAGGGGGTGCAGGTTTTGGTTAGGAAACTAATAACAGTTAATTAGCAAGGATGCTCATAATGCTATCTACTCAAACACCTCCCCTCCCGTGCAAATAGCTGCAGGTCCTGAAGGGAATCATCAACATGATACAGTCACACAAGCTTGCAATTAAAAACTGCCAATGAGAAGATTCCCTTTCTTTGTTGACTGTATTGATTTTTCATTTTATAGCTTTGATATTATTGTTGAAAATGAGAAACAACTGACTAATGATGGTGTGGTTTGTAACAGCAGCCTTAGACAAACACCAGATTTTGTGTGTGAATTCACATCCAAACAGTTGGCCGTTTTGCGCGCCTGGGTTGTGTATCGACCCCAGCTGACTCATAAACACAGCAATCTCTAATTAATATTTTGTTGAGTACCCGGAGCAAGGTCATTATCGCAACACTTCAGCTGTAATCACGGCTGGTGAGCGCAGAAGCCGTACAGACACAGGGTGAGATATAAATATTCGACTCTGTGAAGGCTGTTTGATTTAGAACTACAGCTTCTAGTAGAATATTAACAGTCTGCTGGAAATGGGGGAACCAGTTTGTAACCTCTGATGTCTTTTTCATTGACGGAGGAAGGAGCAAGCTACAACATTATCGTGTATAACAAATCTATGACTGACAGAGGCTGAAATTAACTTTTTGGTTCAGCTGCCAATGGCAGGGCAATATAAAATATTTACCACCTAGAGTTAGTTTTGAAAACATTTGCATTAATAAACCATTGAACTTGTTTTCTATGCAGTGGCTCAGCAGTATGTTATTATAAAATAGTAGTCTATTATCCTGATTAAATCCATTTAAAACTTTTCCCCTCTATTTCACTGGTAAATACAATCAAAGCAGTGTCAAAATATAAATATATTATGATTTTTTTTAAGCAATGCAAACTTGTTCTCTGGTTTCAATGACGATATTTCAACAACTTTGGTAAAGACATTCATGTTTCCAAACGGACGGAAACCTGTTGACTTCTGACTTTTAAAAATACTGTTGCACCATCATGACTTTGAGATTACTGATTCTGAAGGACATTGTCTTTATTATTGGATGGATTGACTTCTGATTAATATTTGGTACCGACATTAATGTTACCTACAAGTAAGGATGACACAGGAAACGATCATTCCATTCCATTCCATTACATTGTATTTAGCTGACGCTTTTATCCAAAGCGACTTACAATAAGTGCATTCGACCAGGAAGATACAACCTTGAAGAAAACAGAATCATATAAGTACATCAGGTTTCATAGAGCCAAACATTTCAAGTGCTACTCAACTGGCTTTAGATAAGCCAGCCCTTTATCAGTATATAAGTGCTTTGTTAGTAATTCAATCGCTCGAAGTGGAGTCGAAAGAGATGAGTTTTCAGTCTGCGCCGGAAGATGTGCAAGCTATCTGCTGTCCTGATTTCAATGGGGAGCTCATTCCACCATTTTGGAGCCAGGATAGCAAACCCACAAGTTTTTGCTGATGGGAACTTGGGTCCCCCTCGCAGTGCGGGTGCAGCGAGCTGTTTGGCCGATGCAGAGCGGAGTGCACGTGCTGGGGTGTACGGTTTAACCTTCCTTACTGAGTAGATGCCGGGTTTCAAAAACATGACGGTACATCTCTTTATTTTTCTACTGAACCATGGGTATCATAAGAACCGTTAGGGTTTGGGACTAATGGTGTCCTGCCGTCCTAGGGGTAATAGAAAAGGAGTAAAAAAGCAAGAAGTCCATCAATTTGACCTATGTAATTCAGTTGAAAGAGCTGGAACTAGGAAGTACTTGGACCTTAAATTGAAATATTTTTGTCAACATTTGTCGAGTTCAACGAAGAGGGGTCAAACTTATCCGATATCTTACTATGTAATGATACATGGACAAGACAGAAGATGCCAAAATCGACATTTTTGTTAAAACAGGTAGCTATTTAAGATTATTTAATGTATTCTAACTTATAATCAACAAATACAAAACAGTGTACAACAATATGACATGATGGACTCTGAAGCAATGCCGTGTGAAACGAAGTATCATATTTGTATTAAATCAGTATCAGCAATCAGTATAACATATTTCATTGGTATGCAAATTAACATAACAAGGTCGGGATTACTGCAGAGATTAATTAATTTAACCAAATACAACGATCACGAAACACAAGCACAACCGGATGTTTTCCAGTTCTTCATAACAGCATTAGTTGAAACAGGCACGGCATGACCATGAACCTTAATCTCAACCAATTTTCCAGAACAAACACAATGTCACCTCCCGCAAATGCAAATCCTCCTATCATCATAATCATCGGAAAAATTCATTAAACCCCCTCCCTGGCCCAACCCCTTCTTGTCTTCACTAATGGCATGTCACATGCATAATGTATGAGAGAAAAATAGGGTTATAGATTTGGTAATGCGTATCCACCTGTGTTGCACAACACGGAGGGGTTCTGTAAGTAAGTACTGTTGGCATGCATTTCAATTTCAAAGTGGATCTGCTCTGCATGGAGTCACCTGATCAAACGTGTCAACGTGGACCATGCATCAGTGACAGTGAAGGCGTGGCGGCCTCACGGGGCCAGGCGGACTTCCCTCCCTATCATGTCAGTCCCGTCATTGATACGATGTGAACTTGGACCATCTGTCCTGCGTTAATTGCACGTGTTGCCATGTAGCCTCATTGGTGGGCTGCACTACAGAGGTACCTTTAATACAAGTCATTTTCTTCCAGCAGGCAGTCACCAATGGTTTTCTTGATAATGGGTGAAAGCAAAAGGTTCATTTATTCCCGGCATGTAAAAACTAGGGTGTCAATGTTAATGCAACGTAGCTCCGGATTAATATAGAAATCTTAATAATAAATGTAAAAAAGCGCAAATTATTTAGCTTATTCAGATATCCTCCCATAATTCCAGCGTGGGTTTTAATTGCATGGCAGTGAAAAGGCAAAGAACTGGAGGAACTGGCAAAAGATGCCTGTATTGAGCTGACTGAAGACCACTGGACATCATAAAGCAATTTTATTGTTAGATCTTAAAATAGATGCAATGATTTCTGAACTAATGGCATCAAGACCGACAATTTTCCGACACTTAACTAAAGCATCGACATGACAAGCTAACTGTCATCTAGATCCGCTGGGGTCACCCTCTGTATAATGTGTGCTAGTCAAGGCATATGGTAGTGTTCTTGCTGCGAGCACTATCTGTTCCTACAGTGGAGATCTTTTCTGCTATCTCCTACTCCTAACTTCGAGAAACTGCGCATGCTTCAGCATAATGCCTTTGCCTCCATTTTTTAACACATCTAAAGCAAATGAGTCTAGTTGCCATCTGTGATCAATTAGTAATCTGTTACACAGTTAGATGTCTTTTACCAATTTGTCATGCATTTTTTAATTTCAACACTAATATTATAAATATTACGTGTTCCCAAGATTCCTAGTGACTCCGGCCTACAGTATGTACGGTTTGTTTCATTTTTTTAATCTTGATACTTGAAGGTAAAAAGGCTATTACAAGGAACTGGTTGAAAAGTGACCCTCCTGGACCAGGTCTTGGTTGGACATTGGAAAAACTACCATGGAAAAACTGAAATAGTAAAGAAGAGATCTGTGAACTCCTGGAAATAATGGACTGCATACAAGTAAAAGGAAAGGTTTTGAATGTGAAGTAGTAGTGTCGTTGTATGTTTTTTTCATTTCCTCAAAGAGTTTTCCAAAAATTCAATGACCGACCCAAATTTGAAATTGCAAATAAAAAGACACTTGTCATTTAAATGTGGTAATGTGTGCTTAATCAAAAGCCAGATCTTGTTCTCAGTCTCAGCCTCTCCTTTAAATAGCTTTTGTTGACCATCTACAAATGCACGCCTCACATTTAATATGCAGCTTTAGAGCTGCGGTAGAGCAGGGTCTGGACTTTGTGAATAATAATAAGTGGCTAAAGGGGAGATTTAGTCAGAGTGCATTCATCTTGCCGGCTCGGCTGTGGGTGACATCGCTTTCCCCTCTAATACTCTCCGTCTTTTTTTCTTCTCTGCCGCGAACAAGCACTCATTGAAAACAGCAGGGGATGTCCCCCTTGACTTTAATATTACATGGTCGAGATGAGGGGAACACAGGGCAGCAGTGAGGAGAAGATATTTTCATGTCGAATGATCAGGGACAATCCCAGAGCAGCTGAACTGAGAGTCAGGTGGTAAAGCCAAGAGGGAGCAGAAAACCGAAAGAGACGAAAGGCAGGGAGGGAAAAAGATAGGAAATAAGACTTAAGAGAAGGGGGAATGAAAAAGATGTTGGGGTGTAAAAGAGAGAGCAAAAGTGCGGAAATAACACAAGAGAGTGAGAATGAAAGAGAGATGTAAGAAGAAGGAAACGCTGTGATCCGTCTCTCTGCAGTGAGAAAAAGGAACAAGGCCGCCCTGATGGAGCAGGGGAATTGGAAACAGAGAACAGCCATCTTCCGGTCTGACAGGTGTCATGTAGAGTTCCACAGTGCATGATGTTGGCTTTCTAACACACACACATATATAGACATTCAGTTCAAGGGAAATGTCAATTGTTCACTGCACTGTACTCAGTTGGGGTTCCTCACAGCACTCAAAATCTGAATAGTGTCTATTTTCTCAGTATAAATCACATTTGGATGTCAGTTGAGATGTATCCATTGACTCAAAATGAAGGGTTAATAGTGGCTTAGCATTGTCCAACAAATGATTGATAGTTGAAATGAACTGCATTGATTTTGATATGTTTATTCAGAGATAGTCTTGTTAATTGCATGTATTCTAAAGTCAAAACCAATTGATTACTGAAACTCAACAACTTTGCGTTAGATTGGAAATGTGGGTGCGCTATGCTAACAGAGGCTAATGTAGCCTGAAGCAGAGACGAAAAGAGGGCTGAAGAAATCAGGTGAGATTTTTTTGTATTTTTACATGGACTATAGCAGCTGAAAGTTGGTTAAATGTTGAGCAAAATTGTGAAAAAAAAAGGTCTGTCAAAGGCTTTTTTTTTAGATCTTAAATGGATTCGAATGTGTTATTGACTGTTATCTATTTTATTATAATTTATAGACAAACTTATTAATTGAGAGAGTAATAACCAAATTAATCGATAATAGAAAAATAATCTCCTGATGGTTCTGGCCAAATTACTTGCGATTCACAATATTGTCCGGATAATCAACAAATATACATAAAATCGCCAAAAATCACACCAATACATACTGGATTGACTGGATCTAAAAAAGAAAATCAAAAGATACACATTTTTTACAGAATCACAGATAGTGAAAATCCTTTTTTGATTGAAAAACAAACCATGTTAAAAGAGGTAATAAATCATAAGGCCCCCTGCATAAATGATTGATGAACGATAATAATGAATTCTTTATTTTTTGAAAATTAGCCTCTATTTTCACTTTTACACCATGACAGCTTTTCAAGTCACTCAGTGAATGTACTCACGATGATCCCAACAGTGAAAATTCCCTGCTCCCAACCTTTTGCTGGTGTTTTTTTTTTATCTTGTTACAAAATAATCCTCTATTACCCAATCCCTTGTTGCTACCATTATTCAAGATTTACCATATTGCCTCATTTGGTCCAACATTGAACCTTAAAATGCATACACATTTAATAATTTGAAGGGGTCCTAGTATACTCACTTTAGGGTTCATATTATATTTTGTTCCTCTACTATGGCTTTCAAAAAGCTCTTTATTTTCCTCATCCTGCCTGTGCTGCAGCACCTCTTTTCACCCTCTGTCTGAAACCAGAGCCCAGTCTGCTCTGATTGGTTAACTGGCCAGCTCGGTTGTGATTGGTCAACCGCTTAGAGGTGTCCCGCCCATTAGCCTATCACATATAATGTGTTGGAGTGCTAGCCAATAGAATTGCAAGTATTACAGAGTGATGTCACTACGTTACAGGAGTAAACAAAAGGATCCAATGTAGGCGTAGGGGGGGGATTGTGTGCGAGTGGATTTTTGTGATTTTATCTTTTGAAGATCATTTACATGCACAAAAACCTATAACACACTACAGAGAAGAGAAAAGCATAATAGGGCCTGCTTAAGCAAAACCATGAAGGGAGCCTGCAGATCGTCCTTCACGCTGCTTTTGGTCCACGTATGTCTCGCTACGGTTAAAAGCAGAATCATGAAACAAAAAGTATGAAACATAAATGCATCCCTTTAGATTTCTGATTTAGCAAAGGACTAACATGCGTGCTGTGTTATTACTTAACAAGGTCAGTTGTAAGTCTTCTGCCACTTCGTAAGAACTGACTCTTTAATGTTAAAAAAGCACAGGGGGGGAAACCTTTTATTAATAAAGTTGTGCGGCTCCTCCTGTGCTTTTCTGTCTGACAACACAGCGTGCAACAGCTTCTCTGTTTCCACAGCACGAGCGGCGGAGGATGCCAGGCTCCTCTCCTGAGAAACAATTAGCCGTGAACTTCAGAGGAGAACAATGATTAGCATGTGAGCGTGCAGAGAGGTAGGGAGGGGGGGGGACTTGAGTTTTCTTACACTATTGATCCTTTACATAACCAGGCACTGAATTACATAACATTTTGTGCACTTAGGATACCCAACCCCCACAGCTGCCCCACATCACCCACCCCAAACACACACACACACTCAATTTCCTCTCTCCCCTGCTCGTTTTCATTGGATTTCTTTTATTTTCCTTCACTGCAGTAACCTCATTTGGACTGCTGCGCTAATTAAAGGGTCCGCAAACCGGAGTAAGAGCCCGCCATATGCTCTTGCCGACAGAGTGTCACAACCTGGAGCATCACACACACATACTGAAGCTGTTAGAGCAGAGCCGAAATACATTACAGCCTTCTGCTCACCTCGGCAAAACATAAAACCCTTTCAATCTCTTTTAATTCATCTTCATTTAACGTGTGTCATAATGTGCATTTATGAGGCTCAACGTGAACTGTGCATTTAATGTAAAAGAATGATGTACGCCGATGATTCGTGGGAAGCACTTTTCAAAACTAAAGACAAAAACGGGTAAGAAATGAATAAGTAACAGGAGGAAATGCATAAAGGGAATGTGAAATGAAGGGTGGGAAAGTGGCGTGCCAGTACAATTAAGTATAAGAAGTCATTTGAAATATTACCCTCAGGCGAAAGAGCCTATAGGGGCCCTCACAGCATAATCACCGGTCACCTTTAATCTTTAGTCTCCATTAAAGGAATGGAGATTCATAAGCATTGGAAATAAGTGTAGGACAGGTGCAAAGCTTCAAAGTCATAGAAAGAATCCTTGAATCCAACACGAAATAACTACAAATGTGGGAAATATTGGCTTACGTAAGAAATCTAAATGAATCAACGTGAAAAAACTGTTATACGCTTCGAATTCAGATTCAGAGGCATGCTGAAATGGATTATACATGAAGATCACTTTTCTTCATCATGCGGGTCAGTACACAGCATGTGAAACAGTAACTATATCCACTTCTATGGCTCTAGTCTACATTAACTTCAATGATGTGAGTAACTGCGACGGGTAATTAGCATACAGATGGGGAGAATAGCCTAAGATGACCCAGTTTTAACGGCCGTCGTTAAAGCCAGCACATTACTGTAATGCCTCTAAAGCTTCTATAATCAATATTTTATATTAGCAATGGATCAAATGGAGACGGCTTGTGAGTGAAGGGGTCGCTTCACACATCAACCGAGGACTGGCGGAGTGCCACTCCTCTCATTGAGTCGTTTTGAGCCACAGCAGGCAGCCATTTCAACTTCCAAAAGTTCAAAAGTTGCTGCAGGTCTCCCTTGAAGAAGAGATCGATGATCTCAATGGGATTCACCTGGTTAAATAAAGGTTTGCTAAGAAATGAAAAACCCAAATTCACTGAACTCTGTCCTTTACCAAAAGCAGAACATTTTTGAAAATACCCGGGGAAGATCGTGGAGCATTTAGCAGGTAAAGAGCTAATACATAGTTGCATTAGTACAATTGTTAAATTCATCCCTTGTGCTAAATATGTTTCTATATTAAAGGGTTTTATATCAAGTGATGCATAAAGCCTCTCAGCTTTCTGATTGCAACTGTATAATTAATATACAGTATAATATGATGTTTTTGGGGTTTTCGCTTCCCTGTAGTGTTATATAGGTTTATGTGCATGTAAATGGTCTACAATGGCTACAATCTCAAAGTTCAGATCACCCATTGCAGCATCCCATAATCCCCTCTGTTTCAGCCCTGTTTCAAAAGTGCTGATTCTCTGTCTGTTACTTTTGATGGAAATAAGGAGCACCTCCCCACGGCCCTCTGAGAGATATCTGGTTCAAAAGAACTCAATGCTCTAGGAGGGGATTCAGGTGATAAGGTGGGGGGGGGGGTCTTTGTTCCTGAAACTTGTAGAATCTCTTTACACAGAGGGCACACATGTTTATATAACAGACATGAACAAGTGGATTTTGCATAAAAGGTGACCTTTAATGTTAGCAAAATAAAACAAATGAATTAGACAACTCAAACTTTGGAGACAGGAAGTCATTATTTCCTATTATTGGCAGCAAAAATGATAGTCATCTTTTTTAATAAGCATCTTTGACGTTACTTGACAGCATAATTGTCAGTGTTAGATAGCTTCTCCAAAATGGACAACAAAGACAATACAATAAACAAGTGATGAAAAGAATATGATATGTAGGTATCATAATATGAACAATAAAACAGTCTTACAAGTTCGTTCATACAGTAGCTCCCAGTTGGTCTTCCCTGTCCTGAACAATAGGTCTTGTTATCTTGTTCTTCTTAAATTACCATAAACTCTGCCATTATCTTTTTTTTCAAAAAATGTTTCTCTTTTATCAGACGGGTATGGGACCTTTTTGCAAGACATGAAAAAATACTTAAGTAGCTAAGGGCAAAAACTGAGATCAAATGTTTTTTACTTACGACATCCTTATTCTCCCTCCGCTTATGGTAATTTAATGCAACTCGTTATTTTCCCAAGCATCCTTTAGCCTAAGTGGTTTTATGAAATCAGGCACAGATATTTCCCTCGAGTTGGTGGAGAACCAAACGCATAGCTAAAAGCAGAGTGAATATTGGATTTGTATCAGCCTTATGGGCAAATACACAATTTCAAATAAATGCTCATGCTTCAAGATGCTTACATCAGTTTTCATATTTTAAACTTGAATTTGTTTTATATGTGAATCGTGAATGTGTTTTAGTTCGGTGGCCGACCAGTGCAAACGCGCTACAACGGCCAATAACACTTCCATTAGGAGAAACGCGCTGCACTTTAAAAAAAGATGTAAACATAAAAACAAAAAATGCCGAAATACATGCAAATGAAGCAACTCATGTTTCTAACTCTTTGAAACATGCGCAAGGTATATTTAAAGTGCTGCATAAGCGAAACCCTACGAACACAAAACACACTAAAAAAACTAAAAAAACCTGGAAAACCAGGGGACACTGAAAGGTGCATCACACAGCTGCCAGAGCGCTTGTTGACGTTTATAAAGTGTTGTCAGTATATTTGAAATGACTAAGTTAGCGAAGTTAGCTGCTTACAGCAGATCTGCAGTCATATCAAAAGGAATCATGCGATCACATTGTTATAATAAGTCATTAAAACGTACATGTTAGGTACGTTTCCAGTGACAATTATGTACGGCTGAACTTGTGTGTCTTCAGTTTTAAAATCTGATAAACGGCTTACAGATTAAAAGTGTAATGTCATTGTGTGTTCAGATATGACCGAAATAGACCGCTTGTTCCTCATAAACGATCCTTACTACACTGTGTGAACGCACATGTCCTCGAAAAATATGGTTGTATTATATAAATGTACTGCATTGTCCCCTAAATGATAACTGCACATCAATATTCATCCTTTGATATACTTCACAGAGTTATTTCATTTGAAAATACAAACTAAGAACATCCTCTGTTCTTAACTCAAAGGCAATATACAAGAAAAAAAAGACTAAAATGGGATACATTTGTTCAAATATCTCATTATTTTTAAATACTTGTAGAAGCAGAACAACTGGAGGCGTTCAGGAACACAGAAAGCTGTTAAGATCAAACAGATTTCACAACATCTCTGACTTCCAAAAAGGAATTTGGCTGGTGTGTTCTTGACTCCAGTTTGCACTGTAGGTGTTTAATCACAATGAAGCTTGAGTCACACACCATAGGTAATTTATTACACTCTAACTGTTAATCTTATAACCTCCCGACCTCCTCACAACCTATTTAACGCCGTGACAGAAGCGTGGCGCACCTCCCCTTCTGCTGGGAGGGGGGTACAGGAGAAAATAAAGAATGAAGGGCAAATAAAGAGGCTTTTCTCTCATATGTACAGCTCATGTAATGAGGGTCAAAGTGCCCTCGGCTACCTAACTGTACTGACAGGACACATAATTGTATTCATAACGGAGGGAGGGAGGAGTGGTAGCTTTCCATATCAAAGAGCATTTTGTTTGAGAGGCACATATTCAAAATTCCACAAACTCAATATTCTCTTTTTGATTAAAATTCAGAGCGTCTGCCCTGCCTCTTTGCCTGATTGGTGTGTCAAGGGGGTTTTCAGACAAAAGGTACTGGATTCGGCTCCTCGAGGCAATTGCCAGGCTTCGAGTGTTAAGTGCAGAGGGAATCTGTGGGGGAGCAGAACATCTTCAGACGGGTGAATCCCTGATGCATTGCAGGGTTCGTGTTTCTCGCGGTGTCAGACAGAAGGCTTGTGTTTTAGGTTTGATCCTCTTTGTGTCACGGTGCCAGACTCATAGGCAGCGACGGCCCTAGCGTGGCAGCGCTCACTCCTCCGCAGGATTTCCACTCACAAGAGCAAACGTCTATCAGATCAGACACATTAAGAAGCTAATTGTCCCCCTTGGGCTGGTTCATTATCTGAGCCAGTGCACAGAATTCAGTGAAGCAGGAGGAGAAATGGAGGTCACGGCAGGCTGACACATAGTAGCATGGTCAGTGGCTCTTTAAACCACAGAGAGGCATCAACACAGACAGCTTGGTTGTACCGAGCTTCCACTCTGTGCCTCTGTAAACAAGAAAATCCTTCCATGAAATTACCAGCTACAGTTTGGACCTTTTTCCCTTAGCACATAACCTGCTTGCAAAATATTTGATTGAAATTTTAATTCACTTCTGTCTGTTTCCTCAAAAAGGTATAGTAGATTTTATGTTATACAACATGTCTGCTTTTTTTGCACAGAAAAAGGACTTCCATGCGTGCATAAGCGTAAAAATAGTTTTACATTGCTCGAAAATACAGAAATACAAGAACAACACTGCAATGTGGCTGCATACTGCCGGCTAGGTCTAACAAGTGATGCCTCTACCTCTTCTGCGAAATTGGTTATTTTAACCAAGAAGAGAGTCCATTTCATTTGGTTGCCTATAATGGCAATGAATCCACTTTGCACATGTGTCATCATAGTGCTTGTCTGCCAGAAGACTTTTACAAGTTTGAAGCCAAGACAATTGTTCCCAATATTACTAAATAGCTTGGTTGTTTCTATAAATTTTAACCAGATGAAGGTTTTTAGCCATCCAACTTCTGGATATCGAGTTATCTGAGAAACAAGCTGAGCTTACATTACCAATGAGATCTACCCATAATTCTATATCCGTCTAACAGCATTAGAGATGGAAAAGAGTTTAATCTGCCGTACTGCACAGTGATTTGAGGGTTAGGGTTAGGTTAGGGTTAGAGTAATTCGTTAAGGTTAGGGTCGAACAACGACAGCTTTTTGTTTTGGAAAGCAGGAAACCTCTGCTTTTCAAACAAAACCTGGTAAAAAAAAGTGTCCTGATTAAAAACACTAAAGGAGTCCTAACCCATCGAAAACTGACTGCTACTTCATGTGGTTGCCCCCTCTGTTACACTGATTAAAAATATAAACGCAACCCTTTTGTTTTTGTTCCCATTTTTCATGAGCTGAAATCAAAGGTCTAAGACTTTTTCTATGCACAGAAAAGGCCTATTTCTCTCAAATATGGTTCAAAAATTTGTCAAAATCTGTATTAGTGAGCACTTCTCCTTTGCCGAGATAATCCATCCACCTCACAGTTGTGCCATATCAAGATGCTGATCAGACAACATGATTATTACACAGGTGAGCCTTAGGATGGTCACAGTAAAAGGCCACTCTAAAATGAGCAGTTGGCATGCCAACTGCAGGAATGTCCACCAGAG
This sequence comes from Notothenia rossii, assembly GCF_949606895.1. Taxonomy (NCBI): domain Eukaryota; kingdom Metazoa; phylum Chordata; class Actinopteri; order Perciformes; family Nototheniidae; genus Notothenia; species Notothenia rossii. The sequence goes on along the minus strand of NC_136907.1, from coordinate 53,189,477 downwards.
CTGTTGCCCAATAATTGAATGTTCATTTCTCTACCATAAGTCATCTCCAAATATGTTTCATAGAATTTGGAAGTACATCCAACCGGCCTCACAACCGCAGACCACGCGTAACCACACCAGCCCATGACTGCCACATCCGGCATCTTCATCTGCGAGATCGCCTGAGACCAGCCACCTGGATAACTGATGCAACAATCGGTTTGGATAACCAAAGACTTTATGCACAAACCATCTGAAACTGTCTCAGGGAAGCTCATCTTCATGCTCGTCGTCCTCACAGGGGTCCTGACCCACCTGCAGTTCGTTGTCGTAACTGACTTGAGTGGGCAAATGCTCACCTTTGATGGCGTCTGGCACTTTGGAGAGGTGTTGTCTTCAGGGATGAATCCCGGTTTTCACAGTACAGGCAAGAGGGCAGACAGAGTGTATGGCGTCATGAGCCGCTTGCTGATGTCAACGTTGTGAATCGAGTGGCCCATGGTGGTTCTGGGGTTATGGTAAGGGCAGGCGTATGTTATGAACGAACACAGGTTAATTTTATTGATGGCATTTCTAATGCACAGAGATACCGTGAAAAGATCCTGAGGCCCATTGTTGTGCCATTCATCCACCACCATCACCTCATGTTGCAGCATGATAATGCATGGAGCCATGTTGCAATTCCTAGAGCTGAAAACATCCCAGTTCTTGCATGGCCTGCATTCTGTCCGGACAAGTCACCAATTGAGCATGGTTGGGATGCTCTGGATCGGCGTATACGACAGCGTGTTCCAGTTCCTTCTAATATCCAGCAACTTCGCACAGCCATTGAAGAGGAGTGGATCAACATTCTACAGGCCACAATCCACAACCTGATCAATATGCGAAGGAGATGTGTTGCACTGCGTGAGGAAAATGGTGATCACACTAGAACGTTTCTAGTAGAAGCTGACTGGTTTTCTGACCCCAAGGCACACATGCTCAATAATCATGCTCTCTGATCAGCATCTTGATATGCCACACCTGTGAGGTGGATGGATTATCTCGGAAAAAGGAGAAGCGCTCACTAACACAGATTTTGACACATTTGTGAAAAGTATTTGAGATAAATAGGGCTTTTGTGTACATAGAGAAAGGCTTAGATCTTTGATTTCAGCTTATGAAAAAAGGGAACAAAAAAATAAGTGTTGCGTTTATATTTGTGTTCAGTGTAGTTTTCATTGATAGACTCTAATGGCAGAGAATGACATTAAGTGTTCTATAAAACCTTCTTTTAAAAAGGCATAGACCGGATAAGAGCTTTTCTCCTCCAGGAAAGCCAGTGTTTGCCATGTGATGAGTTTGTTAACCTTACACTGTGCACATTAGTCTGTATTATCCAACAACTCCAGTCCTTTGAAAAGAGGGAGACTCTCTTTTCATAGGGGAAAAAAGCCTTTCTATGTGCTGTAATGGCAGCAGGAGCAGCGTTGGACGCCATCCAAGTGGAGACGTATTGGCAGGTGAACATGCAATGCTATTCACCTCATCCTCTGTGAACACACAACAGTCCCTGCCCCCCTTTGAGCCCTAACAAATAACTCCTCTTCATGGGCAACGTGTGTCTTTATTTCCACACACAATTGAGTCATGATGGGATTATCCATTGTGTGTACAGCTGCAGTCACAGGATTAGGGATGACTAGGGATGATGAGAAAAACACAGTGCTACCAACTGCACAGCACCAGCTCCACAAATGCCAGTGTGGAAAGCCACCCCAAGACCTGAGATCATACCATAGGTATTATCAACAGATGGCAATGTTTATTATAACGCTTTCTGTGGAGAATGTGGGCTCTAATACAGGAGTTCTCAAACCTCTTGGTGCTAGGGTCCTCTTGAAATATAGAATTAATTTCCAAATGACCCCCTCATTAGCATAATGTTGATTAAGCACAGGCTTTATTCCACATTTAATTGATTCAAACTATTTGTACTGCAATGTTTTTCAAATGTTATATATTTGTATAGTTATAAACCCATTTGAATTAGATTTAAAGAATGTTAGAGACATAAGTCATAAAACACGGAATTAGTTATCATTTTACCACTTCTGGTTCCCTTTAGTTATACTTGTTTATAGACTAACTTGAGCGATAATTAAAAGTCATAAAAGTGATTTAATGTGTGGATTTTTGGGGCGAAAACAAAAATTATGTTATGCTATATATAGCAATGAATAGATAAACATTTGCACTGAAATAATACAGTCTTCAAAAACCAAACAAAATGATATATATGTATATCAATATATATCAATATATATTGAAATACATATGAATAAATCAAAGCACTATGCTCCAGTTCAAAAAAGTATAGCCAATGTGGAAGTGCTTTAAAACGTTATCCTTCCTTAGTGTCAGCAAGTCCAATTGTCCAAAAGTCTATGAGAAAATGACCCATCTTCTGGATTGGTATATTAACTCAGTAAGGTTACTAACGACAACAAGTGTCAAGATCATATCAGAATTTATATTTGGCCAAAGCTAATAGACACTATGTGTGTTTTATTGGCGCAAATGGTCACCATCTGTAGATATACACTTTACAGTTATCGTAAATTATTCCGGACCCCAAGGCAGTGTACCTCAGATGCCGCTCAATTGTCAAAAAAATATCAAAAGAAAGAGGTTTAGCGATGGAAGTAAACATTTCCAAATGTGGCAACAATACGTTCAAGACACTCCTAAATATCTGAATAGCATGTGCTTCTGAGTGTTGTGAGCTCATGTGAGAAGACAACATATTTTCCCTCATCCCAAGCTGTCAGCCCTCTCTCTGCTGTTCATACCTTTGTGACAATAATCAAATATTTGCAACACTGGGTGTGTGTATGCCTGTGAATGCCAACAGAGTAGGCGAGCGGCGACTGTCAGAATTGACACGTGATGACTGGGTTTGCAAGACACACCATTATCACGACTCTCACACCTCAGGCAAGTACCTTTGTGTGTGTGTGTGTGTGTGTGTGTGTGTGTGTGTGTGTGTGTGTGTGTGTGTGTGTGTGTGTGTGTGTGTGTGTGTGTGTGTGTGTGTGTGTGTGTGTGTGTGTGTGTGTGTGTGTGTGTGTGTGTGTGTGTGTGTGTGAGAGAGCGAGGAGTGATAACAGGGTACACCTCATGTTCACGTGCGCCTTGTAAGACAGAGCTGCACATCTCTGCAGGCGGATGGGCCTCGTACAAGACGGCAGCGAAGCCGGCATCATGGGAACAAACGCTGTTATTACACCTCACGACAAACTGCTAATTTAGTGTAATTCTAGTCAGTGTCACAACAGCGGCGATGTGCATTTCAAGCGCTGTCATCTTTTTCAAAGGGCTGTGAGCTAAAGGATACACAGCCGAGGAGACGCCGTTTTTTTTTGGGTGATGCGCTGCTCGTACGACGCCCCCGACCCCGGCGAGCTCGAGTCACGCTGAGAGGCAAGATGTCAGACATGTCGGGTGATTGGCGGGGACAGTGTCCAGCCGTCCCGTGCCAGCGAAAAACTATCGTGTGTGTGTGTGTGTGTCTAAATCCTCTCTAGAGTACAGCAGGCGCCAAGGGAGAGACAGTGATTCACACTGTAATGGGAAGGAGAGAGAGAAGGATTGAGAGTCACTCATTATCACACATGTGCCCACATCATCCCCCTCCTTCATTACCGCCCACGCCACCCACAGAAACTAAGAGCCTGTTCACGCCGCACACATGACAGCATATGAAAAGAAATAGCCTCTACATCAGTGTGTCACAAGGGCTTATCCATAATGGGAGAAGCAGTGAATCAAGCACTTATTCAGAGCAGCCCTCCTGTATAATACAGTGCTCACAATTACAGTTAGACATTCAGAGAAAGTGGTTAAAAGCTTGGGCAAATTATCATGTTTCAGTGTCTACACACTGATTCTCGCAGTGACGGATCACAGCGTGCAATATTCCACAATCTGGGTTTCACATGTTGAATAGGAAATGCTTTTTTTCTGCCGGCTTTCATCCCGTCAGTAAGTTATTTCTCAATGCATAAGCAGACTGCTGTGTTAATGATGCCAAAACAGTATTAATAAGCCTGTGTTGCAGAGTGAACATAAACGCAATTTCCCCCCCACCAAAAAAACATCTAACCTGCCTGCAGTATAGCAGCAGCGTGATGGAACTTATGCTCCACACAGATAGAGAAGCTTTGGCGTGCAATTACTGAATTAGTCGAGAAATTAATTTCAACCCAGTGAACTGACACAGAAACGCACTGAACTGCTAATCTGGGAGCAGGAGGACTAGAAATCCTCTGGAATTTAAAGTTTAATGGATTAATGATGTCAAGGCTCTCGAGTGGATAGGACTGTAGCACAAAGTAACTCCGGAGGACTTCAATTGCTTATGGTGTATGTCAGAAAGCAACCCTAAGGAGTCTACAAGTACACTAGCTCCCGACCCACTTGTGTGCAGTCTTAACTACCCATGATGCATCAGAGCTATTGTCTTTCACTCAACCTGGCTTTTCCTTTTACTCAGGGTCCCTGAATAGCCTTACAATACAAGTAAAACATGTCCTGTGTTTTCTAAATGGCCCCCACCCGAGGGACACTGCATTGTGTAATGGTACACACAACATATTGATCAGTCGGTCAGCGTGCAGTGATTAGTAATAGCCCAAACCCAAAATAAGTCCAAGACCTCATTTTGATTGGCCACCCGCACAAGCAGATTAACGGAGCGTTTTAATGAACTTGGACCCGAAGTGCAGAAAAAAACGGAATTAATCATTTTGGCACGAGAACGCTTATTAGAGAGCCCATTGTCTTTTTATTTAAGCACAGTTAGAATGTTAAATAACCCACATTTAGCATTCTGTCTCTATGTACAAGCAGCTACACAAGATCTGACTGTTGAACAGAAAATAGCATTTATTGGCCCGACAGACAGAAGGTCTCTATGGGAGCAAACACATGCACACATGCAAACTCATACACATCACAAATGTATATATACATACCACATGCACAGAGATGAGACCATGTGGTCCACAAGAAAATGCCACTCCAGATTCCATAAGAAGGTTTATAAAAGGCATCTATGCGAGTGGAGGTTCTTTCTTAGGCTTTAGAAAAATACTAGAAAAAGAGTCTACATGTCTACAACTGTTGTTTATTTACAGAGCGGGTCATTTAAGGATTAGAGCGCACCGACAATATAACACCAGATCTAATCATCTTGAATCTAGCTAGCCTAGCTATAACAAAAAAAACTAATACCACGAAAACAAAGCAGCAATCACGTGTCCAAAAGTGAAGCCAAGCAGAAGTGTCTCTAACAGCATTCTTTCTTAGTGTCTGCAAGGGAAGTCCAATTGTATTGAAGTCTATGAAAAATGTACCTATATAACGACTTGATTGACTATTTGGGTAAACATTTTCCTTTACATTTGATGGTCTCAATTGCTAAAGCAAGTCTTCTTCAACACAGCCTGACAATGTTTATTTTGAAAATGACCATCCAATTTAGAGATGAAACAGCAGGATACGCTTCAAGGTGTGTCTAGGTCAGCGGTTTACAAAGTGTGAGGCGCATATGTATGGGATTACCAAGGTTGGTAGGATTTATCCACTTTACAAACTGTAAAGTTCCCTGAGAGAAAAGTACAACTTGTGGTATTGGGCTTTATAAATTTATGATTGATTGGCTTGAGACCATGATTGTCTGATTGCTGTGAAATTGTGCACAAACAGTTGTTGAGTTGGATCAGTCTGAACCAAGGTGTTGAACCTGCAGGGATGTTTTCTCCTCTACCACCTTCTAGTTGGAGCCTTAAACCAAATAATCCCCCTTCATTACACTATGCATGAGCTGAGGGCCGACATGGCATCAACATAATCCATTACAAGACTAGTGGATATGAACCTGAGAAACGACATCCAGCTGCATCGCCAGATAGAGGTTTCATTTAGAACGTCTCACAGCCAACTGTGGGGCTCTCTTTCACTAAAGATATTTCAAGTCGTTTTTCCTATTAACTGTTATGACCTATTGACTTTGGGGGTTTTTCTGATTTCCAAAAGTTCACTTTATATAAGTGCCTTATCCCATTATTAACGTTTATTTTTCTTGTATGTTTAACCTAGGGATGTCAACGTTGTCAATTGCATGGCAGTGAAAAGGCAAAAAACCTGAACATTTGACACAAGCTACATTTACTGCCCTGACTGGACATCTGTAAGTAATTGATGGCAACAGCACTCATACTATTAGTTAGAAGTAAAAATGGAGGAAAGGGATTTGTCCATTTCTTGAAGTTGTACAGGAATGGGAGATAGCAAACACGTTGAACACTGAAGGAACACATAGTGCTCGCAGTATAGCAGCAGCAAGAATACTACCATACGAACATATTGTATGCTCATATTGTATGCTCATATTGTATGCTAATATTGTATGCGCATATTATACAGAGGGCAATCACGGGGCTTTTACGTGACAGCCGCTTTGTCGGAAAATTATCGCACTATAATAATTTAGAAATCAAGTTCAAATAAAGCAGGAAACGCTCTAATATCTTTTACCAGTTTGTGATGCATTTATTTATTACATCACCACACTTGTCTTTTTTTTCTTCACACAAATCAAGTACCGGTAAATACACAACCGGTTTAAACATTATGAAATGTGCTGAAAGTTGGCTCAATAAGATGAAATGGTCAAATCTCATTATGAGCAACTCCTCTCTGCTAGTTTCATATCCGCGAGCGCATCCCCCTCCCCTGGTTCAGTCTGAGAAAAAGAACCTGCCTGGTATCAAATGAGCGAAAAGGACAGACATATCAGCCAAACACAACCTTGCTCGGGGGAACACATACAGTGGAGCCGGTGCTTCTGATTCCTGTTGCGTGCTTTTCTCACCTGGCGAGTGCCCCCCTCCAGGGGAGGTGACAGAGGTCGGGATGCAGAGGGGGGGGGGGGCTGATGCGAAAAGCAGAAGCCCCAGGGACAAACTGTGACAACCAACACCATCATCATCACATCTTCATCTCCAGGAACCCTATTGTGTAACCATGGTGACTATCAAGGGGGGGGGGTTGACCTCGTAGTTGGTGGAGTGGCCTTCAAACTGCATTCTAGGAGACTATGTAAGCAAAACTACTTTGTGTTGCATTATTCCAGTGTACAGGTTTTTACGTACGAAACGCCACATTTTCAGCGAATAGATTTGATATTGGAATCTTAATTGGATTATAGTGATTTCAGACGGACAGTCATTTAAAATGTCTATTTAATACTCCAGCTCTCCAGCATTGACTCACATTATCTGTGTTGGAGTCTTTTCCCCGAGGCAACATTACATCATATTGCAGTGTTTGTTCCAAGCACCATAAATCACAATTACAATAGGCAGCTACACGAGAGACTCATATTCATTGAAATACTAATTAGCACATTACAGAGACACATGAGAGCATGCAGTCATTGTCTAGATTCCTGGTGAATTAGGTTTTGTTAGCAACAATGCAATGTCAGGAAAGATAATCGAGTTGATTTGGTTCTAACGGAGAACGATCATTTGAATAAAATTGCTTTCACCAAAGGGCTCATATGTACCGTTTATTGTTTTGTGAGGTGATTTAATGATGTTGTCCTCTTTGTGCTTTTCATCTAACTTAAACCTCTGAGTAACAAACTTTAAAAACAAGGATTGTGTATAATATTCACATACTCACTCACTACCATCTCTACTGATCAACTTGCATCTAAATAACCAATAATGTAGATATTAGTACTTTTAAAAAGGGCTCCTTTTATATTTGTAGGGGTTTTCCTTTTCCTGTAGTGTGTTATATTGGGTTTGTGCATGTAAATGGTCTGCAATGGAGTTTCTCCCCCCCCGTCTGAAACAACTCCATTGGACTCCTTTGTTTACTTCCATAACATAATGACATCAGTATGTAGGGCAAGGCAAGTTTATTTAAATTTAGCACCTTTCAACACAAGGCAACCCAAAGTGCTATACAAAAATGAAAGACTACGTAATACCATATGCTTCTATTGGCTACTAGCGCTCCAACACGTTGACCTCTCTAGCCGGCCAGCTAACCATCAGAGCAGACTGGGCTCTGGTTTCAGACAGAGGGTGAAAAGAGGTGCTGCAGCACAGGCAGTATGAGAAAAATAAAGAGCTTTCTGAACATTAAAGCATGGAGACATGTCACAGTAGAGGCACTACATACTGATATGAACCTGAACATTTTCCATTCAAAGTAGTACATCACACTTATATCCCCATTATTCCATTCATTATTAAAGTGTTTTCCTTTTGCCCTCTCCACCACAAACCAACACTTCATGCTAGGCTTCATAAAATCATTACCTGAATAATCCTTTTTACAATTTGAATCTCTACATTGAATATAAGACAAAAGGAGATACTGGCGATGCAAATGTAGGTCCTGAAGAGGGCGCTAGAAGTAGGGGGTCCAAGGGGCCATTTCCACCCTTACTTTAGTACACTGTACTGTATATCAAACTGGATTAACATAACAACGTGTGCCAAAGATGCCACGCGCCTGTTTGCAAAATGGTCAGGGCCGGCTTGAAGTGCAATCCACATGTAAACATATTACGTTGTTGGAAAGATTAGCATGAGAGTGACTGTGGATTCGTTCAGAGAACACCGGCAGCTTGGAAAAATGTGCAGGAAAAAGTCCCAGTGTATCAAAGAGTAAAATACGAAAACTGGCTAGCAGTATAGCAGTGTTTGTAAAGTTACTCGTTAATGAAAACATGCTTAATACATTCAGAAAGCATGCCTTACATTAATGTTGTCCAGGTCTGATGAAGGTGCTTTCCAATAACTCCAAATCCCCCCCCTCTCTTGTTTTTAACACATACTGTAGAAGGTAGAAAGTAAGTCCTTGTGGTTTAACAAGCAGGCGGCCTACATTCTGAAGGGATTCACTGACCAATCAGCAGCTAGCTTAGCCTTGCTCACTGAACACAGCTTTCGACAAGTGCAGTCCTCAGCTGTGCAGTTCACAAACCCTCAGACTCATACAGTCTAACAACCTCCCCCCCCACCATCTTCAGTCCATGCGCCAAGCTAGCGCGCCAAGCTAGCGCGCCAATGAACGCAGAGACCAAACTGTTATCAACCTTCCATCAAACTGGTTACAAATCAAACAAGGCAACACCCACATGTCGAAGTAACGGAGCATTACGTGGGTAAGTAACTGTAATGCAACTACTCAATTAGAAATATCACATTTCTGCTGCCGAACACTGCCTGTACAGTAACCATCTTATATAGATCATGAGTAATAATAGTCATGTATTGATCGCCTGGATCATTAAACATGTGTCATAAGGTTCATTTATGTCCTCAGAAAAGGTTGAAATTATAAATATTGAATTCAATGACAACAGGAAGAAACACATTTGTGAACCTTAATTAATCACACATTGTTTTACATTGATACTAGTTCCAATGCATCATTGTTTTTATTTGATTCTTCATCATTACTTTTCATGTCCTCATGTTAAAGGTGGGGTAGGTAAGTTTCAGAAACCGGCTCGAGATACACTTTTTGATATATTCCATGGAATGCTCTTAACATCCCGATAGCAATGAATATCTTAAGTGCTTTGACAAAAAATCCATAAAAAAATGTCATCTGTGGAACCCGTAATACTGTAAAAACTACAACCAAGATCGCCGCCCTGTCTGTCAGCCTTCCATCTCGTGCAGGCACAAATGTATCTCGTGCCCTCATTGGGCGTGCCGTCATTGGACGTGCATTGCAGCAGTACTTCAATGACTCGCCAGCAACAGGCGGCCACTTTCACCATGGCAGAGTTAGGTTCAACATCGTCTACTGGTCGCAAAAGAAAAAATTTAACGGAGCAAATTAAGAACAAAAAGAAAGTGGAAACTAGGAGAAGTCAAACCAGAGTCAATATCGGAGTTGCTTTGGCTGTGTAGTATTGCTAACCTAGATGTGTTTAGCTTTGCATGATATGTAACGTTACTGCAGCCGGCTCTCGCGGAGGAGGTGCTCTGTAAGGAAGTCTGAAGGAAGGGGCGGTTTCTTTTTGGCTGTGTACTTTCAAATTTTAGTGCATTCGAGCCGGTTTCTGAAACTTACCTACCCCACCTTGTGGTGGTGGTGCAGTCTAATTTTTAACTAGCACTTCACTATTAATTCATGAATTACATAACCCATTAACATTAATATTCAATCCCGTTCTTAACGTTATATAACTATTACAAACATTGACATTAGATTGTGTTAAATGTTTAAATGCAGTCCAGAGGTGGAACTTGAGATCAAAACGCATGTGATGCAATATGTAAAAATCCTCCATCTTTTATGCTTTTGTTCACAAATTAGATTAAATGCACATACATTAGAACACTGACAAACAATGAAGAACAATATGGGATATGGTTTGAAAAGTCAGACGTGCTCACATGGAGTACAGTCACCTTTAGCATCTGGGTTGTGACTCATTCATCAGCGGGGGAAAGGTTAGACTGTGCGCTTCTGTGAAAGTGCACGTCATGCACGATCATTCTTTACTCTAGGCTGAATGGTGTGCATCCCATCGTGTATTTAGTCAACATGTCACATCTCATCTGTGTGTGTCTCAGCTGTGTCTCACCCATGTGTGGGCTGGGCATGAGAACACAGAGTGACCCAGTGAATGTGGACTCAATATTATATGTCGGGTCTGTGCCACGTGAAGGCGGGATATAGGAGTGTGTGTGTGTGTGTGTGTGTGTGTGTGTGTGTGTGTGTGTGTGTGTGTGTGTGTGTGTGTGTGTGTGTGTGTGTGTGTGTGTGTGTGTGTGTGTGTGTGTGTGTGAAATTCTATCCATTATTACCCACTCCTTCACACATCTCGGGCTTCTGTGTGTGATGAGCCACGATCGCAGGGAACACCTCATGTTTCTGAGTGTCACATCAGATGGAGGCAAATCTCAGATGACAAGAGTGCTATATAGGAAACAAGTCCATGAAACATTAAGCAGAAGCTTCCCCTTGAGGAGTTCGTTATTCATATACATCTACGACCAAGGGCCTTATCCAATGTGACATGTCTGCTGCGGCTTTTCAATGTATACTTCCAGAATAAGCACCAGGCCTAATGATAGGCGCCTGGCATACACCGATTGAGTTAGCCAGGCTTTGCTGCACATTTCTGTAAAGGCCAATCAGTGGTACTACAACTTTCTTGCCAGTTTGTGCTGTCAGAAATACTTCTTCCCATTGACTTGCATTGGGAAAAAGAGCTCTGTAAAGCAGTATTCAATTATTTTGGAGATAAATCAACTTCACAACAAGGTCACTATTTAAACATTACATTCCTTAATATTTTAATATTTAGCCTATGCCTTTATTCAAACAACTTACATATACGCTAAAAGTCAGTTCTAGAATTATAATCCCTCTCAGTTCATTTGAAAAATCAACACCCGCTAGGTTGAGTGGATCGGAGGCAGGGCTTAAATGCGTATGGTCAAGTCCCCGGACCATTTTATTGTGCATTAACAGGGCTGCAATATTTAAAAAATAAATAAAAGTGCAATTTGCGATACATCGAAATGATCGGAGCAAACATTATTCACACTATCATTAAAACAAATTATTAAAGTGATTATGGTATGTTGCGGTCTGAAGCACACCAATTGAAGGTTGGGTCTTCTGTTTAGCATCACCATACAGTACCTTATTGAGGTAGTGTCACCTATGTTCCCAGATATTGAGATTTGCTGCTGCGATATTGTGCTAGTCCGCAGTCCACGATTTTGATGACATTTCGATAAATTGTGAAGCCCTAAAGCTGCGCAACATTGATAGGAATGAACAAGACCCTGCCTCCAATGCTATGTGCAGTTCTCTTTATATATCCATGGTGCATGGGAATAGGTGTTGTGCGACAGAGAGCTTACAGAGGGTAAGGCATGGCCGAATTGATTCCAATTGGCTGCCAACATCTTATCGGCCTCTCGCTAAGCACCCTGCTAAACGACCCTGTCAGAAATCCATTGTGGCTCAACCATGAAGAAGATTTAACTGTGACTGAATCACAACTACAAGTGTGTTTATTGTGATGTCCAACACTGGTAGGAAGTGTCGGAGATTGGGTCGCAGAAAAACCATAATGAGAAGACCAATTTAAAGAAGAAAAGAAGGAAATGGGCAATAACGCTCATGAAGACGCTGCGCTGCAGGGAGGGGAAATGACAGAAGTTGTAAATCCGCATATAATGCTGTGGTCTCAAATGGTATCCGCAGAACATCAAAGAAACCCTACTCCCCTTTCACAAAAATCTAAGAAAGCAAAAGGACTCAAGAGGATTGTTCTCCTCCAATGGTTTATGCTCACACTGATGTGATCCTCCACTCCTTTCCAACAGAGCCCACTCCCACACTGAGATGGAAAAATGCATGGTGGGAAGAAAAGAGGAAAGCTAAAGGACGGTAAGAGCATTCGGAAAAAAGTATACATCTAAAACAGGCATCCTCAAAGTCCGGACTCCGGTCCGGATCCGGACCGAACCACAACTGTCTCTGGACTCTGAGCAAATTATACTTTTCATATGTGTTATCTGCGAGACATCGCCACAACGCAACGAGTCAAAAGTGTTCCGCTATGTCCAACAACAAACAGCGCTCTGCATGTCCGACTGTTCCACTGTCTGTGTGTGTCTGTCAACGCATTGGTCCAATCACATTCAGCGTCAGCGTTTTTCCCCCCCACCAACAGTCTGCGAATCAGAGGAACGGTAGGGCGGGTCTTCGCGGAATGCGGGTGTGAAAAATGCGTGTGTTTAAAAAAAAAAAGTCAGAGCGAGAATTAACAGCTCATCTAGTTGCATCTGTACTGTAGCTAGTAGCCTAGTTTCACCTACTGGGGTGGCATGGGGGGGCAACTGCTACCCTCAAAATAGGCCTTGCCCCCCCAGCTGCCACCCCAGTTGGCAGCTTTGTTTTGAAAGAAAAGTTGTGGCTCATCGGACATTTATGAGAGAAAGTCTCTAATGTCCGAGTGCAAGTGAATGCAGCACTAGACGTACGTCTTGTAACCCCTCCCCCGGCCCTGGCGCGAGCGTGGAAATATGATTGGCGGCGATTTCATTTGAACGGTACGGCGCAAAACGAGAAGCATTCGGACCAAAGTAATGAAGGAATGAGGTGCGGTCTACAATGACAGAGAAGAGACTGTCAGGTTGGCTGTACTCAGCATTGAATCAAAACGCACTAAAGCTGTTGATCTTAATCAGTTTGTGAGGCGTTTTGCTGAACAAGATGGTAATCGCCGCATTCAGCTGCAATAGACATGTCAACTTGATGCTCTGCTCACGGATGAGCAAACAAAACTGTTAAGATGATGACCTTACGTGTGTAAATATATGTTTTTCTTTGTGGGGGTCTGCCCCCCAAAAAGGTTTTAAGTCCTGAGAAAGTTAAATAAGACGGTGTGCAAAACTGCCCAGCCAAAAAAAAGTAACCACTTTGATTGAACTAGGCCAGCAGGTAAGGACTCTCCCCTGGATCATAACTGAAGTATAAAAGAATGCATGACTGAAGTGATGGAGGCCATGTTTGAAGGCAAACTAAAAGAGGAAATAACAGGTCAAGCAAATCCCCCTCTCAGATTCCACAGCAACCAGAAGAACATAAATACTGGCTGATGATTTGATTCATCAACTTTGTGATGGAATAAGAAAAGCACAGTGCATTTCCTTAGCTGTGGATGAGTCCACTGACACCACTGACATTGCTCAGTTGTGAGTTTTTATGATGAGGCAAAGGGGGAGTTTGTTGAGGATGTGTTGGGCCTGATGAACCTCAGTGGACACAGAAGGGGGTTAGACATTTATAAAGCAATAATGGGAATGCTGAATGAAAGAGGGTGCAGCTGCCTTTATTCATAACTGCAGCTCTTACACTGCGACTCTGAGGGATCAAGCACAGACACAATAACAATGAAAACTGCTGCATACAGATTATTTTTGTTTTTGCAACCTCGTGTTAAGAATCTTGTTGTAATTGTTTAAAAGTTTGAATGACCGTAATAAACGGACCTTTGTCTTATTGAAAACAAAATGTTGGACCTTTAAGATTTGTATTTGAGTACCCCTGATCTAAAAGGTGCGAGTCTGTAAAGAGATGTAAGATATGTTGAGAAAAAGTGACGTAATAAGGAATCTAGATCGGGAAAAAAAGGGTTCAGGTGTTTGCCCTTTAAGGAAGGACAGATGAACATTCAGGAACAATGAGAACTGGCACTTGAAAAGCTACACACACACACACACACACACACACACACACACACACACACACACACACACACACACACACACACACACACACACACACACACACACACACACACACACACACACACACACACACACACACACACACACACACACACACACACACACACACACACACACACACACACACACACACACAAACCTTGTCCTTTTGATGGTGACCAGGTAAGTCTTACAACATTCGATACATCCCTATTTTTAGAGCAACACTTCCTTTTAATGCACATGAGATATACGATTAATGTCAAGATGGTTCTGTTCAATGTAAGCTGACAAGGGAAGACAAGAGTTTTGCAGGTAAAATGTCTATAGCTCCTGAGCATCAGATTAACGCCCACAGGATTAGACAACTGATTTTAGAGGAAATACATGTAATAGTTGAGATATTTCCGTCTGGATAAAAGAAGTGGAGCGCTCAACAACCATTGACACTACCTATTGTACAGCCATATTGAAAGCATGCCCAAAAAATAATAATATTAGCCAGGGCTCGACAGTAACGGTTGCCAGGTTGCCATTGGCAACCATTCAGAAAAAATGTCAACCACTTCTTGGCCTTTGGTTGCCATCAGTGGCAACCAGTTTTTAACATAAAGAAATAAGGACAGCAAACAGCTAAATGTGCACCCCAAAATAGATAAATGTTAATTATTGGTTGTATTAAGAGTGATATTTAATTATTGTTGTGACCAGTCGGAACCTGATACTTAGGTTGCACGTGCATTGGTGTGATTACGGAGCCAGAAAGCGATGTACGTGCGCGGTGCACCGTGTGTTTGTTTTACAAAAAATTACGAAGCAAATTAAATTGTTTGACTGTGGGGTAAAAAGTTCGGCCAACCCGTCAACTTCTCAAACGAATGTTCAAAGTGATTTAACTGATAAAGCGCAAAATGAACCCGAACGAAAAGCAAAGAGGAATGTTGTCCATCACTTCCGGTAAAAGTTCCTTCAAAATAAGAGTCCCAATCTTATTACTACCAAAATAAAAGTGCAAAACGAAACTTTACCATAGGAAAAATATTGGCATACAAATATAATCACTTCTATAAAAAGGTAACACATTTTAAATATAGTTAGACATATGAATAAATAATTTACAGCATTAATAATTAATATCTCATTCTTAACTGTGAATGGTTTTCATTTATTTAACATTAGAAATGTATTAGTCTGGCCAATCCAAGACTTGCTGAAGGGCCAATGGATCTATGGTGGGGGTCAGCACAAAGGTCAAGAAAAACCCACATTTGAAAGGTAGACAACGGATGACCAAGAAACTAGTGATCTGTGAAGAACAACAGCTGCACTACTGGTATTCAGTATACAAGCAATTGAGGGTGGACAAGTTTACTACCACTTAAGTTTAAATTAATTGTGTTAATTACTTATTGTAAAGCATTTGAACATTCTTTTGTGTCACATGTTCATTATTAAGTTGATGTATAACTGTATAGTATCTTAATTATTTAAAATATAAGATGTCTAAAAATGGCAACCGTATTTTCAGTTTTCGCAACCAAAAGCTGATGCCTGGTTGCCAGCCTGGTAACCACTTTTAAAACTTAGCGTTGAGCCCTGTTAGCCCTGATTCAAATGATGTTCCCAAATTGAACAATAAAGCCCCAAAAAGGTGGGGAACTAACAAAAGACAGACAGAAGAAAGGTCAGAATTAAAAGCAACTGTTGCCGAGATATGCTGTTTGTAGTCAAGCATAAGAAGTACTACATATCCATAGTGCAACCAGTGTCATTTATTTTGACCCTTCCTGTCTGGTAAAAGCCAACATATTTGCATGTCCCCTATAGGGTGGTGCAGAAATGAGTCCTTAAACCCAGAAATGAGTAAATATGTCAGCACTTCCGGTTCGAAGTCACCTTTTTTCTGAATATGTTTTAGGCTAGAAATAGGATTTTCACGTTTGTTCTACGTCATAAAATATGTCAGTAAATACCCAACTTGTGGATGTTTTTTTTTTACAACGTCTCGTGAGTAAGGTGCAGTACCGGAGTCCAACAGAGAAGCAGCAGCTGCGGGTCAGTAGACTGCGTACTGCGAAACCTTCCCTGCTTTGAACAATAATTGATCCTCCGCACCACAGCCAGTGTTGTCAACTTGGCGACTTTCTCGTTAAATTCGGCGGCTTTCCAAACCCTCCGGCTACTTATTTTTGTCAAAAGCGACTAACGACTAATCTAACGACTTGTAATGCTGTTATTAGGGACTTTTCTGGTGTTTGGAGACTCACGTATTGTTCAGCAGTTAACGAGCCTCGGGTACTGCCGTGAGCCCCTCTGCCCCTGCTCTGCCCTCCCAAAGTACTCACAGGCGCTAGTTGCCTCCCGCAGCAGCTCAGCTGCAGTCAGAGCAGAGAGGAGACAGCCGCACCCTCCCGCGTCGAGACTGTAAATGAATTGCGCATGCGCCAAGCCGTCCTGGTTTTGAGCGGGATTTAAATGTAAAATGTAAATGTTTCTTCACTGTCACACTATAATAAATAACTGCCTTTGCTTTATGGAATGCCATTTAAGCCAAAATTAAATAAATAATTAAATAAATACATATATATATAAATATGCCTATGAAATAAATTCTGGAATAAATAAATGAGGCAATAAATATTTATACATGTACATTTAAATACACATTTATTTATTTCACGGGACTTTTATTTCATAATGACACATTTATTTATTTATTTCAAGAGACTTTTATTTCATAATGACATATTTATTTATTTCAGATGACTTGTATTTCATAATGACGCATTTATTTATTTCAGGTGACTTGTATTTCATGATGAGACATTTCATGATGAGACATTTCCATTCCTTATATGCAAATGAACGGGGCGTTGTTAGCTCACAGATCCAGAGACCCAGACCAAAGTAACAGCACCTCAACACTGACTCAATAGCTTTTGTTTCACACTCCAGTACTCTTAAGTGGTTTGCAAACTGCCAACAAACCAAACAGGTTCAAGAACCATTCTTGTGCTTTTCTGGTGCTTAACTGGTTCTTCTCTGGTCTTATCTGGTCTCCCCAATGCTGCTCTTCTGAGAGCATCCGCTCTGACAGCTCTCTCTAGTCTCTACTGGGAAACAGCTAAAAGTCCTTCTGGAGGTAAGCAACGCTACACAATTACACCCAGTCTGAGAGTAAAATATTTCTAAAAGGTTCGTTTTGCTTTCTTACAACGTTAAGTTCATGTTAACGTAACCTTAAGTTTGCTAGGAGGCTATTGTTACGAGCTAGCTGTCTTAGCTAACAACAGTTAGCAGCTAACGTTTTCTGCAGTTTGTGTTGCCCCTGAAAAACGTGATGTAGTTATTAAGGGTATGTTAAATTAACGTTATTTTACAAGTTGAGAGAGTTAAGTTGTGTTTAAAATCGTCAATGTAATGCACGTTAGAGGTTTTTAGTTGGACATTAAGTTAGCTAACGTTAGTTAACTCTACCAGGTTAGCATGTTAAGCTGTACTTTCTGTGGCAGCTAGCTTAATACAAAGAGGGTTTTTTTGCTTCATTGCAAACTTTTCTTTGTTAATCTACCTGAAACTGTAGGGACAGTTTGTTTCTACTCAACTATAGAGACCATTGTTGAGGAGATGCAAAACATACTGTTCATGAGTTGGGTCCAACATATACCTTGAGTAATGTTACTTTGCTGCTAAAAATGAAACATCATTATCAGATGAGGACATCAGCAAAGTGTGTGAGTCTGTCAGGGATTTGATCTGTTCTCTGCATGTCGTACACACTGCTCTGGTATTACTTATCTTGTCAAATGTAAGTCTCGCTCTTGTCATCGTTCAGGCTTTGAATTTGAACTCCTATGCTATGACTGGTTGCGGACTTGAAGGGAACGCCTTCCTGACATCAAGGAAAAAGGTGAGATTCTAATACATTTGAATGCCAAAAGCAAGTTATTGTTTTAACTTTTTAAATATGATTGTTTTGGGGCATTTCTGTTGTATTGGACAGAGGCAGTAGAGATCTACTGGAAACAGTGGAGAGGGAGGAGATGATATGCAGCAAAAGGCTCAAGCGGATGGTTGCTGCTCCGTGTGGAACGTGTTCTATCAGGTAAAGCACTTTGGTACCCAGTTATTTATGGTATTGAGTTTGAATTTAGCATTTGGAATGTAATTTCCAACAGTGCATTGTAAAGACTGAAAGATGTAAAGCTTGACATGATTTGGTCTTTTACTTAAGAGGATGTTTGTCCTCCTGTCTTCTCTTATTTCCTTATCTTTCTTTCAGGTGTAACATCTACCAATGGTTGTACATGACAGAGACCTCCTCCACCTCTTTGCTGTCTTGCTAGTCAATCCTTCTGATCAGGTCATTTCCTAAAT
Source organism: Notothenia rossii (assembly GCF_949606895.1). Lineage (NCBI taxonomy): Eukaryota > Metazoa > Chordata > Actinopteri > Perciformes > Nototheniidae > Notothenia > Notothenia rossii. Next base: position 53,170,788 of record NC_136907.1, on the reverse strand, counting down.
AGTGGTAAGTTTTACAGTTCAGTGTACGTTAATTTAGCAACTTAATGATTTACCGCTGTTGAATAAACCCTATATTGCTAGTCATTTTATTAAAACTACGATTTGTAAACTTTTTGATTCCAAATACAATAATCTTTTTGTTTTAATTGTAAAACATATCTTAACATCCATCAGCAATCAATACAACAAATCGTCCAACACTAAATAGAAGAAATCAGGACCTATTTCTTTTTATACAGCAGCATGTTTTGGGACTGCTCATTGATGTCATCAAGAGCCATTGAGTCTACCTTTTTGTAGTCTGCCTCTCAGAATGTTTATCATTTCTTTGTCTCTTACCATTCCTATAATCATTAGTTTTTTTATTGTTGATATTGTTTTGTTCTTTATTTTTGTTGTGAGAATCACTTTGCAATTGTGTAAGTGCTATATAAATAGTTATACTAATATTATTGTTGTTACCATCATTACTATTATTAATAATGTCTTCTTTGTTTTCTTTATTTATCGCTGCAGAAAGGATCATGCCAGCCCACATCAAACACCTGATAAAGAGCTTGTGAACCTCACTGCTGCGGACACCTGTGTGACATTCGACTCTGACTGGAACCCTCAAAATGACCTGCAGGTACGATATATATATCTGCTCTGTCTGTCCTAGAGATAGTTCAATAGGGCTACAACAACAACAGTCTTTCCGTTTATTCCCTCGGTTCTTTAAATGTATATTTTCCCATTTAATGCTTAAAAACGTTGAACAGCAGCTGCACATGATGGTCTTTTGACCCCTCTTAAATTTTTTATTTCAGGCTCAAGCTTGGTGTCATTGTTTTGGCCAGTCTAAGGCGGTGGAGGTGTACCGTCTGATCACTAGAAACTATGAGAGGGAAATGCTGGATAAAGCTAGTCTGAAGCTCGGGCTGGACCGTGCCGTCCTGCAGAGCATGAGTGGGAACAAAGAAGGCAACAACAACGTGGTGAGAAAAAGAAAATCTGTCATATTTCTAGATGCCAAGTCATTTTTGGGTCAGTCGCTGTTGCAGTATGTCTCTCTGCGTTGCCTTTAGCCGGTCCAGCAGTTCTCCAAGAAGGAGATCGAGGACCTCCTGAGGAAAGGAGCCTACGCCGCCATCAAGGACGAGAACGACGAAGGCAATCGCTTCTGCTAGGAGGACATCGACCAGATCCTGCAGCGAAGAGCCACCATCATCACCATCACCAGGTATGTTCTTAGCAGCACTAGAAACTTGCTCTTTGTGAGATACCAAGTATTTGGTTATTTGAAATGTAATATTGATGATGTAATAATTAAAACTAGGGATGGGTACCGTGGTACCGTTAAGGTCCAACGTTATCAATCTTTTTATCGGTACTGGAGACATTTAAAAAATAGATGTCATATGTATTATATCTACATAAACATTATATCGCAGTCTTACTGTCGCCAACTCCGTTTCTAATATGCAATAAGACTACAAAGTGCGTCTATGATTTATTTTCGATCTTTCCAATCCAGACGAGAGATCTCTCTGCCCTGTCGGTGTGCGAGGGGGTGGGGCAGTTTACACACAGAACCTTCTACATGCAACGAAACACACGCGTGCCGCGCACACACACACACACACACACACACACACACACACACACACACACACACACACACACACACACACACACACACACACACACACAGAGAGAGTGAAACGTCACAGATTACCCAGCATGCCTGGCTGTCAGAGCAGAAGAATCCGTTTGTGCGCTCACAGAGCATGCGCCCCTTAAGCCCCGCCCCCCGAGCACACACTCTCGGCTCACTAGAAAGAATGGAGAGAGAGAATAAATCTAGATTCGGCTTTTAGTGCATTTTACAACTTTAAGGACTTAATGATTCTAGGGCTATACAATAGTTCATACTGGGTAGTTTATTTAGTTTCAAAAAGATTATCCACCGATTTACAGACGTCTCTTTCCCAATGTTACTCAAGGGGAAAAAGTATTTCTGGGCCGGTCGACGTCACAGGCTGATAAGGAAATTGTAGTACCGCCGTTTGGACACAACGAATATTTTCCTCAGAGTCCGGCGCACTTCCTGGGGGCTTGGTCTTTAGGTGGAAGATGCTCGTTGCCAAAAGTGCAATAAGAATTTAGCATGTAAGGGCGGTAACACGAGCTATTTGTCTAAACATTTAGCAAGAGTGCACCACATTCAGACGGAGAAATGCACCGGGTTCGACTGTCTTTCTAGTAGCTTTGTAGCCCCATCCGTGAGTAACGTTTCCACGTCAGGTGTTATGTATGCTAGCAGCAAAACACGGAGTTAACTCAATGATACAAACATGGGTTAATGATTAGAGGTAACTGAGTTATTTATTTTGTTAAAGTTACAGCTATTCTGTTTGCAGTTCTATCATCACATAATTTAATACGATTTGTTAAAACATTGTTATTTCTTATTTTCAGTTTGCTTCAAGCAGTGGCTGTACCAGAAAGACGTGGAGGACCAAGAAATGCTGGCCAGATTGGCAAAGACCGGAAGATACTTAACAGAGAAGATAATGGATATTAACAAGAAAAAGAAAAATAATGTTTATAATTTCTTTGTTGCTGTTTACATTTTGAATTATATTTTTTCTTTCTAAATCAAATGCATCTATTTTAGATGATATATTTATTTAGATGTAGGTTTTTTTTGCAATATTATTGTATTAAGTATAATTTATTAAATAAAAATACTGTTATGAACACTATACAATGTCTTTATTTTTGATAGTTACCCAAATACATTGTATATTTAATACTAACATAAGCTGGTGATAGATAAATGCAAATACAAATATTTATAAAGAAAGAAACAGAAGGGAGGAAATGATGATAGCTAGACTCAGAATAAATCACACAGCTTTGAATGGTACGATGCATTTCATGGGGAAAAGTAACAGTGACAAGTAGGAACTGTGGAGTTAAAGAAAATGTTGAACATCTATAAATCTGAAAGAGAAAAACTAAAGGATAACGTTTTAGTGGCAGAGAGGGAATGGAATGTGGTTTGTATTTTGGGAACAAAAGGAGAGGGAGAAAGAGCTACCAGAAAGGCACTGTTGACCTTTAGTGAAACTGGGGTAGGTAAAATGATCTAACATTAGGTCAGGAAAGATCATAGATTGTTGTTTTGTTTTCTTTTATTTATTATGTTTTTTATTTATTTATTTTTGGATCAGATCATAGATACGTCCATGAGTTAAGAGATGGAATGATATGATGATTCACACTCATGTACAGTAGGTGGCGGTATGCACCTTAAAGTTGTTTGCAATCCGCCAAAAAACCGAGAGAAGAAGAAGTCAACTGGTTGCCAATGGACAATTTACACCGAAGAAGAAGAAGCGAACATTTCTGGCGGGTGAAATTTAGAGTATCAGATTACATGCGATGTCTGACTCTGAGAATTTAGTAGTTTGCCTTATAGTCCTTCTCCTCCATTTTATTCCTCTTATCGAGTAGTCAGTGTGGTGCTGTTGCTTTGGTCTGGGTCTCTGGATCTGTGAGCTAACCACGCCCCGTTCATTTGCATATAAGGAATGGAAATGTCTCATCATGAAATGTCTCATCATGAAATACATGTCACCTGAAATAAATAAATGCGTCATTATGAAATACAAGTTATCTGAAATAAATAAATATGTCATTATGAAATACGATTCTCTTGAAATAAATAAATGTGTCATTATGAAATACAAGTCTCTTGAAATAAATAAATGTGTCATTATGAAATAAAAGTCTCTTGAAATAAATAAATAAATGTGTCATTATGAAATAAAAGTCCCATGAAATAAATAAATGTGTATTTAAATGTACATGTATACATATTTATTGCCTCATTTATTTATTTCAGAATTTATTTTATAGGCATATTTATATATATATGTATTTATTTAATTATTTATATATATTTATTTATTTAATTTTGGCTTAAATGGCATTCCATATTGCTTTGCATTGACTCACACACAGCCTCAGTCACTTAATCACCTCGTCCACTTTGTGTGTGTCTCTCTGTGTCAAGCTAAACATTCACGTAGGTCATCATGTCACAGTCTAAACTGTAATCACAAAAGTACAGAAAGGATTGGGAATCAAAACCTGAGTTTAAAGGATGGTTGAAGCCATTTATTGGAGATGGCACACGGGCATACTGCCTTTATTGTAAGGGAGATTTCTACTAAAAACTATTAAAACTACTTTCTACTTTTTCTAATAGAGACATTTCTGATCTACTGTCGTCTGGATTTACTCTGGTTTCAAGTTTTGATCCTCCTTGAAGGGGGTGGAACGTTTTTTTACCGCCATTACATGATATGCAAATTAGGCAATGACGTCATTTAGGGACTTCCGGCGACTTTTCGGACAGCCAATAGCTACTTTCCTTACTATGGAGTTGGCAACACTAACCACAGCAGTAGCCCCGCTGCGACAGAGTCCAACAGAGAGGCAGAAGCTGCGGGACAGTAGCGTAAAATCAGGGTCGGGTTGTAACGGAATATATGTAACGGCGTTACGTAATCAGAATACAAAAATCAAGTAGGCTAACGATATTCAGCTGGCGTTACATTTGAAAAACGAGTAATCTGATTACAGTTATTTTCGTAAACCTGAAGTGAATACAATTTGGAATACTTATTGGAATTATTGGTGGAAAAGTTTCCTCACAAAATGTAATATTCATTACCGGCAGAACTGTGTGCACACGGCACAGCGCTGCAGCATGTCTGAGCGAGAGAGAAGAGGTTTCTCAATACTCAAATTTCCCCTCCTCGACTCCTCGGTCCTCCGGTAGTGACCCGGAAATGAATTTCAGCGCGCCATTTTGAAGGACATCTCATTTCTCTAAATGCACATCGAGGACCAAGGATCGAGCGTCGAGGAGACTCTCTGGAGGAGCTATAATCGAGGATACACTGATGGTCCTCCACGGCTCCTCCGCGGATGCATTTCCGGGAACGGTGGAGGCGTGACGCACGGCCAGACTTATCTCAGCCAATGACAGCTCTGCATGCATTCCCTGGATATTATTTTAGAAACTGCTTTCATCGCGTTGCGATGTTTCCAGAGAGAACAGCTGTGAGGTCCGTGCAGAAAGCAGAGCAGTGTGTATAATATATATCACTCAGTATAACACGCATACTCTTTTTATTTGATTTAGTTTAGTAGATATCTACAAACAAAGAGTCCATATTTTTCTAAGACCATTTAGTGCTTCACATAGCCTAATAAAATACACAACGACTGTAGCCTGATTATGCTTTAGGAGCTGTAGGTTTGTGTGGTACAGTGTGTGTGTGTGTGTGTGTGTGTGTGTGTGTGTGTGTGTGTGTGTGTGTGTGTGTGTGTGTGTGTGTGTGTGTGTGTGTGTGTGTGTGTCCGGATCTGTAGCCTGTTATTGTCTGATTATACCGCACTGTCAATGAATCAAAGTACATATATAAGTTGTCATGAACACATCTGTCCATCAGACAGAGGGCTGCTGTGCCTTCTGTCATCATTAATGGACGTCTCTTTAAAATGACCACTCAGAGGAGAGGAGTTCTCATTTCTCTAACCGCCTGCTGCTTCCCCTCCTCTCTCCTCGGTTCCCCTCCTCAGTCCTCCGCTCGCATCTCCTGTGGGCGGGACTAAGTATCGAGGATAAGAGTCGAGGAGGGGAATCGACGAGGGGACATTTAAGAATTGAGAAACCTCGAGAGATGCAGGGTGTCTGTGAGGCCCCGCCCCCGCACGCAGATGAGAGAAAGAGAGAGATCTCTTTTAAAATATATTGAAAGTTAGAAACGGAGATGGTTAGATAAAATGTGCAAGATAACGTTTATGTAGCATTTATTTATTGTCGAAATGATGACATTTTATAACGGGATCAAATCAAAGTGAATGGCCTGCTGCAGCTGAATGCATGGGGCAGGTGACTGGAACAAGTTTTAAAAGTTATTACATCGTTTCAGATAATACATAATAATGATAATTCATTCTATTTAGGGGCGCCTTTCAAAGCACCCAAGGACACCTTACAATTCATAACATATTCCAAGGAAAGGTTTTAAGACAGTACAAAGAATGCAGTCCGGGTGATGTTTTTTATGTGGGGTGCAGATGAGAGAGAGCTGTCCAGAATGACACTAAGATGTTGTGTTTGAGTTCTTGATAAGCCATTAAAGCAGTAAAACAAGTGTCTCCTGTTCACCAAAACAAACCCATCTGTTATGGAAAAAGAAAGTATTCCAAAAGTATTCTAAAAGTAATCTGAATACGTAACTGTATTCTGATTACTTTCAGAGCATGTATTCAGTATGGAGTATTCAGTAACTGATTACATTTACAAAGTAACCCTCCCAACCCTGCCTAGAAGTGATCCTTCGTTAGCGTGAAGAGTCTGCTAAGCTTTATGCGATCTTTGGGCTTTATGAATGTAGGGTTACATAAAAAACATACCGAGACTATAGGTAATAGCAGAGTGCTGAAAATAACAGAATACAACACATGAACAGTGGACATAAGTTACACATCTGTTTTCACAGGGTAAGTGGTATTATTTCCCATGACATTAAAAGGACCTTTATGGGTAAAATAAGCATTTATAGTGTTAAAAATACGTATGCCTGCCAAGAATAAGGCATTTTTTCTGTTTAAAGGATAAGGCCAAAGAGTAAAGAGCAGGCACCTTTATATGCCTAAATAAAAATATACACATGCAAAATCACACTGAGAATATATTCCGTGCATGAAAGACCACGGATGAAGAGCCCGGGAAAAGAGGATTGCAGCCGTGCATTTACAGATAATCTTTGGAGCGAGGCAGGGAAAAGAGAAAGCTAGGAATTCTGTTAACAAAATGAGGGGGGAAAAGAACATCAGGCACGCTTATCTCTGAAAGGCTCCTGCTACTCAACCGGGTCAGATGAATAAAGAGGTTTTAACCTAATTTCTCACAAGCTCTGACCGTGCCTGACCGCAGCGAGAAAGAGACAGTGTGTAAAAGTATTGGAATTAATCCAGTTTTTTTCCCCTGACTTGAAATGCACAGCTGGAGCCATATGATAAATGCCTTGCATCAAAAGATGCTGTCTTCAAACAAGCCAGCCAGTGTTCTGTTTTCCATGAGACACTTCAAATGTACACTGTTTGGTCTGAATACTCCAGAGTCTAACAAGTGCATTTTTAATAAAAGAAACACAAATGTGATAATGAGGGGGAGCAGTTTCAGTGGCCCCATGGTGGCAAAAACAAAAGCAGATGAATATGCATGGTGGAGAGCAGTGTTAGCCCTCGAACTAATTTACTTCCATCCTGAGTAATGACTCATCACATGGAGAATAATGGTGAGGGTAGGATCGAAAATCATGCAAAGAAGGTTTAGCCAAAGATTACACTGCCCCCTGCTGGACAAAGCAACATCACACTTACATAAAAGAGATTAAAGTAGTTCAGTGGTTTGTCACCTGCAGACCAAACGTTCTTATTTATGTCAAGAAAACCAAAACATCCCAATTATTTCAGCTTCAATATAAATATTGGTGCATGAATATTTGTACGAGTGCTTGTATGTAAGTGATGTTGTTACTGCACTGTGTGGTTGAGAATGTTGTGTAACTGAAGTGTGTGTGTTTCTGTTTGTGCAGCTTGGATTTGCAAAACGATGTATCCAAAAAAAACAAGAAAATCAGTTCAAAGCAACTCAGCCAATCAAAGCAGAGCATATGCATGTCATATATAAAACATGTTACACCATAATCTGTGACCTGATGAGAGATGTCAGCCATAATGCTGGTCTTTTTTCCCCACAGTTAAGTTGACCTCATGTTTTGATGTAACCAAGCACTATTTACTGTGCTGCTCATGTTCCTGTAAATAACACATACAGTACTGCATCTGGTAGTCAACACAAACAGCACAAGCACAAGCCGGTCAGAGTACTCAGTGGGTGAATGCTTACAGCTATCAAAGCTCAAAACCTCCTGGGTCTTATTTGAAATGTTAACTGTTTAGGGCTGTACCCGAATATTCGACTATTCGAATATTCGTTCGTTGGCCAACTATTCGGGTTTCAATTTCATTATTCGGATATTCGTTTTTTTATTTTAAATATTTGTTTCTAAATATATGCTATTAATAAAGGCGAATTGCCATATTCTTATACTATATTTGTACTTTTGAATTGCACTGTTAAAATGCGGAAATACATACAATCTCAGCCTGTGCTCCTGACATCGCGTTCACTCATAGTCACGAACGCAAACGGCACGCTTCACCTCGTTTCACCCACAAAATGCCGAAGACTTCAGCTGTGTGGGACCATTTTAAATTGGACGACCGTAATAAGAATATGTGCCAAATATGCAATAAGAAACTGGCCTACCATGGTGGCACAACAACTCTGAAAAGTCACCTGGATGCTGTAAGTAGTAGCCTAGCTTAGCTGTTGTCAAGTTGCCATCATGGAGCTGCTTTATTCGCCGTTTAAACAGTAACGTTACACATGATAAAAACATGCACTTACTTTGCTTGGAAAATAGTTGCAAGCAAGCAACCAAATTGTTTTTTTATATTAGTTTTTTTTATTTTATCCGAATAGTGAAAATAATAGGAGTAATGTGGGAACATCTGGGGCTAAGGCAATGGCATAAAGTTGAGTAGCTCAGCCTCAGCCTAATAATAACTTGTGTCCATAGGTGCATCCCCACGCATCCCAGCCATCAACATCCTCAACAATACAGCAGACCCTACAGTTACCCTACAGGACACATTTAGTTTTAATGTTTGCGAGTACTGAGACAATAAATAAATATAAATCGTAATAGTATGCTCTTTCTGCGCTTCTGCTTAACAGCGTGTTGTCAGGTGTATCGGATTCGAATATTCGCTGCTGATTACTACCGAATATCCGGAGCCCGGAAAATGGTATTTGGGACAGCCCTACTGTTTAGCATCATACTGACATTTCAAGTGCAAATGTGTATTCATCATTCATTGTAAATGTGTCACTAACAATATATAGTTTAGATGATTGAATAATGCAGAACGGATGGCTCATGTTAGAAATTAAAATCAATGTTTTGATGGTATAATGTAGCTTAAACATACCGTCAGTTTAAACGCTCTTTTATACTGAAAAACTAGAAATTCTTGTGCACAAGCGGTTAAGCTTTTATTCTGAAAATCCTTCATCTACGGTTAGCATTTAGCATGTGGCTAATCTACGATGTCCTAAAGAGGTGAATTGAGTAGCGAAATGACATGGAGTGGTGCAAACCGAAACCTACTGATTTAACACTACAACTATAGATGTCGAGATACTACCATGCTCAATATTAAATGAAAGTACAGTTTATTTGAATACATTATTGTTTACAGACGAGAGTAGCATGTGACAACACCCGGAAACCAAACCAGCCGTGAAGTATTTTCTGTATATTTTGGAGTATTGATTACAGCGTTTAGAATGTGTTACATGAAAAGTGATGAAAGAGAATATGAGGAGAAAAGGCGGGTTAAGCATATATTGAATGTGAAAAGTACCAATCCTCTGTTTAAATGCAACAACGGACATTAGAGACGAGGCTAGCCGGCTGGCGGGGAGGAGCCAGCAGAGGATATATATAGCAGCACCGGACGAGGGATTCGCCCTCTTCTCTTGCTCATGAGAGCCAGATCACAGCTGTTTTCTGCCTGAACAATATTCTGTCTGTAACACTACCGCGCCTTTTTAACAATTAAAGTATCCCCTTTGAATCTTCTCAGAGACTCCATTTAGTCTCATTTTAAAGCTTCTCTCCTGGATGCGAGAATAAAGAACATATTTAACAATTGGTGACCCGGACGACGTGATCTCGTTTCACCGGGAGTGCAGTTGCAGTTTTCAAAGGAGCTTGAACAATGCTGGCAGACATACACTCGGGCCCATACAGAAAGGTAAAGAAGTACCTGTTTATTCAAAATCTTCAATAGATTACATAGTGAACAATAGGAGTGTGTGTCTGTCTGGTAAATTGGACTCCTGAGAAAGACTGCCTACATTTAAGTTAAAACAAGCCTAAATTGATAAACATTGGTATCCTACCACACGTGGCGTTGCTTGGTCACAGGCAGGGTGAGTTCAATTTATTTTGTTCTATTTAACCCTGCATGTTATTCGTTTGTCTGTTATTACATGTCGGCTAGAGGCCAATCACTTCTATAGGTGTCTTTTGTTGCGTTTTAAGTTAACGTGAATGGTTTTAGGCCATTAAGCAGTCGGGACTGCTTGAGGCAAAGACACAGCCAAAGTTTGAAGCTAAGGTTATTGGAGTGAGTGTTTTGTGTTAACAACAATGTGAGGCTGTTTTAAAAAAGTCATTTTTCAAGGAAAAGGCCTGAGGAGGTTGAAGCTTTCAGTGGTTACTTTATTTCTGTTTTCAAAAAGACATTGCGTTTTGGATTACGACGAGAAGTGCGACATTCGTGTGTTAGATAGACGATATTCTTCTGATTGTGTTTGGATAGCGTCCCATTTTGTCCCATAAATAGTGTGTTTAAACAGAAGAGATGACCATACTGGCTCTTAAAGTCAAAACATTTACGTACATGGGTAGAGGGCTATGACGTAAGGGTATAAGGCCCATTTATCATTGTAAACTAAATAGAAATGTTATTTTAAACTACAGTGTTGTGTGTTGAATTTACTAGACAAAATATCACCCCACCATTATTTCAACTCCAGGTGTTTTCTCAAATCCCTTTGTTCTTCAGGTCAAAGGTTGGAAAACCAGTTGCCATCTTGTCTTGACCTCATGTTTACAGTGAACCACACGGCAGTCGCCATTTCATGAAATGCTAATTGAAGTACTCTGTTTGCTTTAACACACTGAGGCTAGGCATTCCATCTTCTAAAGAACATCATACTTCTTGTTAGAGTTAGAACTATTGGAAGTACTTCTGCTGGTAAAAGTGTATTGGCTGGTTTTGGGATATTCTTGTTTGCAAATGTGTTTTGGCGGTTATGTGCTGTGTTGTTTAACCATAGTGTAATGTTCTTCCTATTTTAAAGATATTTTTAAGGAAAATAAGTTTTGCAACAGCTATTCTCTAGTGGATTAAGCTGGAAATTAAAATAGCGCACTCTGGTGGTAGTACAGAATTATTACACAAATAGAAGAAACACCATAACATTGTGAAGTATAATTTTAAGTGTTATAAATAACCACATGCTTGATCGCCAAGATAGAATTGCAAGTGGTTTCTAATTATAAGAGAAGAAACTTTACATAATACTTTTTCAAACACCAATTTATTGAAGCTAACACAAGTAGTGACATTAGCATAATTCCATACATTTCGGTATGCACTGTACACAGGCGATTTGGATTTGAACCATATTCATATTTCAAAGTCAAAACCATACACGGTACAACTTTATTTTAACATTTCATATTTTAAATTTGCATAATTTTTATATAATAATTAACTTTATTAATATTTTACCTAACATTTTTTTTTTTTTTAATTCTATAACTTACAAAAACAAAATTAATAAAACCAAGAGCAACTTCAAAAAAAAAACTGATTTAAAGTTCGGAGGAACAGCAACGAAGGTGCTCGTCAGAAGATTAGTGCTTCATCTTTGATAAGTTAATAAATAATTAGAGAACATGTCACCAAAACAAACGAAGTTGAGGCTAGACGCAGAGCCAGGCTCAACAGCAGATATTAAGGGAAGGATAAAAATCAGATCAGATGCTATAACAGTTCCAAATCTTAGACAAAAGACATGGAACCAAATGGAGAAACTGTTGGAACAATGGCAAACAAGAGGACTGTTTCCAGCAGATGATCAGCCTGGACCAACGAAAGCCCATAGAAAAGCTGTAGTTGAACATGAGAATGCTGAATACCTACAACAGGAAAAAGCATGGATCAAAGCCGGACAACCCTCTTGCTATGGACCTGAAAACATTGCTATGAACAGAGCTGAAAAAAGAAAATCTAGAGTTGCAAGTCTGGTACTCCATCTAAAATATGTCAGCCAAGAATCAACGAACAGCATGTATGTGGCTCAAGGAGCAGAGCTCACAGCAAAGGAAGATAAGAAAGAAAAGACAGAAGAAGCTCCAGTAATCCAACCTTCAAAGCTCCTTCCAAGCCTGACAGATGCGCCTCCTCCCTACATGACAGAAGAATACAGTTTCTTTCAACCCCCAATACAAGCTCCAACTCTAGGTGTTTTAGGAGGAGTATTGGAGTTGGACGGTCTCCCCACAGCTACACGTGTCAAAGACTTGGAGTATGAGGTAAGACTCCTATCTGGTGAGCTCAACAGAAGATTGGAAGAACTAGGCATAAGAATGGAAGAGGAGCGCAACAGAAAGATGGAAGAACTCGGCAGAAGAATGGAAGAGGAGCTCAACAGAAAGATGGAAGACCTCAGCAAAAGGATGGAAGCACAACTCAAGAGAAGAGAAGGCGAAGGTTCTCCAGACACCACAACCGTAACTGAAGCTGGAAGACTCAAGAACTGCTCAACACTCATGCTACCGCTGATAGCGGCTGGAGAAGGAGGATTGAAATACCAATCATGGACTCACAGAGACATGGAAGCATTAGCGGCAAAACTACCTCCACTTACACAAGGAGGTCAGAAGTGGGTGAATGATCTGGAGAAATACACAGTCCAAGACCACCTGTGCTTGGGAGACATGAGGGCACTGCTTGGACGGATAGAAGGAAGACTAGAGGCAAGAGCAGTGGATTCCAAGGCCAAATGCACCAACTCTCCAGATTACATTTTCTTCAACAAAGTCAGGTCGAGGTATTGGGCTGCCATTCCTCAAATCTAACCCTACAACACAGAGTTTACATGCCCTCAACAGCCTGAGAAAAGAACCGGGGGAAGACATGTATGCCTTCCTGAAGAGATGTGAAGGAGTGTGGGAGGACTGCACTGGAGAACGACATGACGTTTCACCGTCTGTCGTAATGCTGTGGAAGAACGCGGTCATTAACGCGCTTCCCCAATCAGTGCAGGCAAGCCTGGGAGATGTGGTGGCATTAGACGCTATACCCATTGAAGAATGGGTATAGCGCATTTACCACAATATGAAATACCAAGCAACCCAGAGGGAAAAAGACGAAGAAATTAAAACATTACAACTAAGACTCTTGAAGATACAAATGGCTGAGAAAGATACCGAAGCTAATAAAAACAAGAAAGCAGCAAGGCAAATGGCAGCTACATCAGAGAAGGCAGGGCAGATTCCTCCAACAATTCAAGCTCAGGAAGAACCAGAGAATGCAGGGCAGACATCTCAAACAGTTGAATCTCAGATAGTGCCAGAGAATCAGATGGAGAACCAACAACCAGGAGGTTTCCGAGGAGGCAGAGGCAGAGGAAAAGTTATCCGGTTCGAGGGATGCTACATATGCAATCAGCTGGGCCATTGGGCTAGAGATTGTCCACAACAACAAATGAAATACCCACCACATGCACCAAACAACGGCCCACCATGCAGTTTCCATGATGACGACGGAGGCAGGGGGTCCCAGAGATGTCAAAGACGTACAGGATTTCCAAACATGAACCAAATGCCACTGACAGCCTGGTATCATCCACAACAATGAGGAAGCTTAGAGGACCAGACCATCAGGTGACGCATCTTCAGCACTAGAGTATTTTGAAATCCAGCTACATAGAGCCACATATGTCACCACAGGAGGGAGAGGTTGAATGTTATTTAAAAGATAGTGAGTAGAATATTGCATTTACACATAGAGCAGCCACAGATTAGAAGTAGCAGAGTAGAACATTTAGCAGACTATTTTTGTAATTATGAGAAGGAAAATACATTATGAGTGATGTTGTTCCCCCACACAGAAAACTATTGTGTCCACACAACTAGTGAGGTCAAGAAGACGGGCTTCCACCCAAAATATGCAAGGGGCGGCGATACACCTGACGTGAAGCTGTCCAGACCTGAAAACAGAAACTCGATTCTGCTGTGGTGAAGTCTGGCTACAAAGGGAGGTGTCCGATAGGGTCGCTTGTCTCAAACCAGTGAAGAAGTCAACAAGAACCCAGCTGAACTAGAGAGTGACTGTTATCGGGAGAACAGTGACGGAGCGACAGAGACTGGCCCAACATTTTCCAGCCAGTACATAGATAGACCCCGTCAGAAGACCGGGGCTGTGTTTAAAGGGGAACTTCATTTATTGTTAGCCAGAAGTGCAGTTTTTAATCAAACAATTATGTGATTTATGGAGTCAATTACATTTTTCTCATAAACACAATTTTATAATCGGTCTGAAGTATCTGTTTTAAGGCATGAGCCGCAGATTAAATAATATAACACTGATTAAGGGCTTGGATGAAGAAGTTGTAGGGTTTTTACAACAGTTTCAAGAATCAGTCTTTATTTATTTATTTTTGAGTAACTTTACTGATTTATAGTGTAGTGGGTAAGGCAATATCTCATTTGAGTGAGGGGCACAAGCCCTTCATGCAGGTCACCCTCTGTGAGAAGAGTTCATATTTTCCCTCCAGTTTGGAGAAATATTATTTTATCATATGTTAGTTCAACAGTGTCAACAAATCCTCTAATCCTAGAATTATTGAGACGCATTAGCGACATCAGGGGTATTGTTTTTCGCAGCAACGATGATGCATAATACCATTACAAAAGCCATTATTGAAACAAGTAAACTATTAGAAGTGCTAATGAAAAATGTTTTGTGAATATGCATTTATGCCATCAGAAAGCCATACATCATATGATATTTTTGTACGCCTTGTGGGTACACGGAGAATTTATATTTATTTAATGCAACGTTATGGGTTTTACATGTCCTGTTCATAATACGGTAATCATTGCAATATTAATTGAGCATTTTATGCTCAAAGGAGGGAGTGTCATGATTATACAGATATGTTGATTTCAGTAACGTTGTAGTTAATAAATAATAAAATGTAGTCAACAATAGGTCTCATAACAACAAGAGGTATGCCGATGCTTGGGCCTTTTCCAAGGAGGGAGTGGTCCAGTTTTAGATATTAGACAAATAGAAGTGGATGAATATGTCAGAACTCTGAGTAACATTATGCAAGTTTTCTCAACACAGCAGGCTAGGAAAACTACAGAGATACCAGACGAGACACCAGAAGAGACTCCTGTTCGGCCAGGTGATTGGGTGAGGGTGAAAGTTCACAAAAGACAGTGGGCTCATCCCCGGTAGACGGAAGCGTGAAAAGTTGTAACAAACTTCACACGCGCTCCGGTTTAAAGGTAAAGAAAAAGGAGCAAATTGACACCACCTCACACATTGTCACCCTTCACTGGCAACTTCCAGAACATTATTGGGAGTTAGGACTGATTTGGCAGAGCTGGAACAAAACAATAAATAGAAATAAGATAAAGATAGAAACAGCTCAAAAGACAAATTGTCTATAGATTGTACATTAATGTGAAAACCTATTTTTTTGTTTTACATCTGAAAAAGAGTCCAATTTTTTGTATATGTTATTTTTGTACTCATTATTTAAATTCTGTAACGGACACAACCAGGGATAAAATAGAGATGATGACAAGAACAAAGCCAAACCAATTGTGGGGTCCCCTAGGGATAAGAGGCAGAATAGCATTGTTGATTGTGCTCATTACACTTGGAAACTTTCTGGTTGGAAGGGGAGTACAATATCAAGTAAAACATGGAACCATTAGTTCCCTCATAGAGAATGCCCACATCACTAACAAGACTCCAGCTGGGTTTCAGAGACTTTCACTTATCCCCAGAGCCAAAAGATCAGCTGAGCAACAAGAGGAGGAGTTAGAAATACTCGGTCCCAAACAAGAGGCGGTTATAATCAAGACGATTCACCCCCCCTATATGCAGTTCTTGTATCAAATGATGAGATGGGTTTAAGTGATCGGGATATGTAAGTGATGGGGATTTACAGATTAGGGGAATCTCTAAATACACTGGATCCATGTTTTAGTCCGTACCAGAAACACCCCCTGTTAAGCTATGAACAACCGACCGGTGACCTGAGCACAATTATTGAAAATGATTGTTAGACACAGGCTACTAACCCACAAGTACAGCTTTGTATGTACAAACTCTATGAACAAGATTCCCCAGCAGATAGTGGCGGCATTGCAGATATGTCCAGTCACAAAAGTTACTACGGTTCTAAATAACAGTGAGATTTAAAGTGATGGAGAAAATATGGAGACGTTCTTTTATAGTGTGTGAAATATGTGGTGCTTGAAACATGTAGGTATTTAAATTTATAGAAGAAAATGGTTTCCTGAAAGAGTTAATTGGAGTAAACATGTTACAGTGGGTGAAAGCAATGTTTAGGGATATGGTAAAATTATTAGTAGACATAAATTGTGTTTAGATGACATTTAACAACTAAGATGGATAGTAAGATTAGGAAAATAGAGTGGAAAAGGTTGGATTTATTTTACCTCAGTGTGTTAGAATTAACTATAGATAATGCGTCCCGAGATCTCTCTATCTATCCGCCTGTCAGAACGCTACGACCCCAACTTCCAAGCAGACAAAAGACCTCACCACGGAAGACTCCTCCTCCTCCATCGAACAGACAGAGAAGCAGAGCTGAACCATCTCCACCTGAGGAATCCAGAACTACAGGTGACATAAAAAGGCACACTCTCATCGGTCCCCCACAGGACATGAAGTTCCAAGTTGAGCCACAAGATTTGGGTACAAGAGCAGAGTGTGGGACATGAGAGCGGAATACGCCCTCCATGCAACCAGTAGAGACTGTAAAGGAGGAGATGAAATGCAAAGCAGATTGGACACTGAAAAGAGTTACAGCGGAAGGATCCAAGAGCGGATGGACTGAGGAGAAGGTGCACGGAGGAGAGGAAAGGACGGAGGAGTTGGCATGGTCCGGCAGAATGTGAGGGGGTCGTGGCTTGACAACCAGCGGGGGAGAGAAGGAAAACGGGAGTGAGTGAGTTTACACATAAACACACTTATTCACCAACGAGAAATACGTAAAGAAAAAGATTTATTAGCCATGAATTAATCAATTGGTGAATTTATAAAGAAAAAAAGAGGAAACTATTAAATAACCCTAAAAACACACTGAGGGTAGAACATATTATTCAATCTTTTCATCATATGAACAAGAGTTTTTTATTCATGTGTGAATTTGGGGAAGATTTAATTTGTTACAGTATAGACCTACAGTTTAAAGGCATGGTTTTAGTAACCACTCTATAAAAGCAGACAAATCTTTATTTGTATGGAAAATGTTAAAGGTAGAGCTAGTACCAAGCCAAAGATAGTGTTCCAATCTAGAGTATTGATTTCTCCATTGTAGCATGGTTATTACCTCAGGAGGGAAGATTAAGGTGGAAATAACATTTGTTTTCCGTCCAAGATGTAGAGTTTTAAAAAGACACTGGGCAAAGAGAGATTGCACATTTTAATTTAAAAAAACTAATATAATTGGGAGTAATACATGGGGGGCCTTGGATCACTCATTGTGATGGTGCATATTTTACAACAAATATCGTTCAGGGAGAAGGGATCGCTCGACCCACCCTGCAGATGTTTTAAATCTTACTTGCAGCTTCAGAGGGAGTGCACGGCACCAGAGTATGAGTTTTAAAAGACACCATTCAATCAGTGATGACCTGACATTTAGAGATGTTATTTAAAGGAGAAACATATCTGCCATAAGTGTAAATTCCTGAATTAAACTACAAACCATTAATGAAATGACTTCTGTTTTTAAAATCCTTGTTAAAGGAGGAAGTAATTATCACATGCTCGGGCACCCAAGGTTCCACACACTGTTAAAGGGGTTAGCATAGCTATTTAAGTAGACAAGAATTGAAAATAAATTAGTATAATGAGTTATTGATATTCCACCGGTTCTCACACCATTTCAGGGACTTTATCACTGCATTAGAACAGACCACCCAAAGGTACTTAGTAGGAACATTTAAGTGATGAAATTCTACAACTGTTGTCACTGACCAAAATCTTCTCCCAGAAATGACTGTCTAGAATGCCGTACCCCAGAGTAGAACGCACAACGGCCCCTTCTAGAGAACATATTACTTTCATACCTTAAATGGTATGAAAGGAGGGAGGGTACATTTCTCATGAGGAGACAGTTACAAATGCTAGCAGACCAAGATGACCCACCCCGTACAGATGTTGATGACAATGATGACTTAGTTTAAATGATATGGATGTTCGGAGATGAGATTGATCAATGAATGTCCAGCTGATGTGATTCTTCAAATGATTAAATTATGTGAAGAAGTGAGCAAAATTAAAATGGAGTGAATCCATTTCAATTTACTTCATACTATTCCAAGATAGTATATATTTGTATTATTCCAATTAATTTTACACTATTCTAAGATAGTCCATTTTATTTGACTTTATTATTTTTATACTATTCTAATATGGTAGATTTCATGTTGTATAAATCATTGCTATTCTAAAATGGTTTGTTTCTTTTCACTTTGTAAAAACAAGTGCCTTAACACTGAGCGTGGTATGGGAACGGTTTCTGTGAAAGGAGGGAGGAAGAAATGTTCTGATACCAAGCCATTGCTGCTATTTTGAAGAATGATATTGAATGCAAACACTAGAAGTTATACACAAGGGAAAACTTTTATGTTTGAGCACAGGCAAATAATTTATTTTGTATTTTTGTAAAGTTAAGCCTATTGAACCATTCCATTTTGATTGCATGTTTGTAATATAAGATATGTACTATGCGAAGTTCAGATGAAGAACTCATTGATTTCAGTATTATACACACCTTTTAGGTGTGTAAGGAGGGACTGTTAGAAATTAAAATCAATGTTTTGATGGTATAATGTAGCTTAAACATACCGTCAGTTTAAACGCTCTTTTATACTGAAAAAACAGAAATTCTTGTGCACAAGCAGTTAAGCTTTTATTCTGAAAATCAATCATCTACGTTTAGCATTTAGCATGTGGCTAATATACGATTTCCTAAAGAGTTGAATTGAGTAGCGAAATGACATGGAGTGGTGCAAACCGAAACCTACTGATTTAACACTACAACTATAGATGTCGAGATACTACCATGCTGAATATTAAATGAAAGTACAGTTTATTTGAATACATTATTGTTTACAGACGAGTACTATGTGACAACATCCGGAAACCAAACCAGCCGTGAAGTATTTTCTGTATATTTTTGGAGTATTGATTACAGCGTTTAGAATGTGTTACATGAAAAGTGATGAAAGAGAATATGAGGAGAAAAGGCGGGTTAAGAATATATTGAATGTGAAAAGTACCAATCCTCTGTTTAAATGCAACAACGGACATTAGAGACGAGGCGAGCCGGCTGGCGGGGAGGAGCCAGCAGAGGATATATATAGCAGCACCGGACGAGTGATTCGCCGGCTAGTGATGGGATTTATGGCTCTTTGAAGGGAGCCGGATCTTATGGCTCCGTTCCTTTCAAAGAGCCGTTCAAAAGAGCCGTTCAAAAGAGCCGTTTTTTTTGGCGGGGTTACTTGGTTTGTCTGTGAAATAATCACCAGGATAATGATTGACTGTATTGCCAGACCTAATGTCAATAATCTGCTTTGTAAACACGACACAAGGTGGCGCCATATCCATGTCATTCATGTCCGTGAATGTACTACTTTGAATTTACCCTCCGTATGTGTTAAGTAAATAAAGTTGCCTTGCCTTGAATGAAATTCACGCAACTCTTAATATAGATACTGTGTTTTTAAGTGGCGATGGAGATCATTTGTTGGCCCTGCTTTAAAGGATATTTTGCCTTTACAAATGGTGCGCTTTTTTGGTTGAAGTGCATCAAAATGCTGCTGCGTTTTCGCGTTTGGCTCATTTTCCATCCGAAAAACACGTCGTCTACCTGTCCTGTAGCCTACCACTTGTTATGACTTCTCTCTCTCGCGTATTCCGTTAAGACCCACCCCATCTCACTCCTCCTGCTGAAACCTACTAATCAGAGTAGGGGCGGGTCTTCACAGAATACGTTTGGGGAACAAAATCAAGCTTTTTAACAGGCGAGTGGATTTTGGCAGGCAGTGAGTGCGGACTAACAATTGAACGATAACAAGAACGGCTCTCACCAAGTACGACTCGGTTCCCCTCGTTCATACCAAAGAGCCGTTCAAAAGAATTGGCTCGTTCGCGACCGACACATCACTCCTCTTCTCTTGCTCATGAGAGCCAGATCACAGTTGTTTTCTGCCTGAACAATATTCTGTCTGTAACACTACCGCGCCTTTTTTTAATCTAAACGTATCCCATTTGAATCTTCTCAGAGACTCAATTTAGTCTCATTTTAAAGCTTCTCTCCTGGACGCGAGAATAAAGAACATATTTAACACTCATATAGATATATATCCTCCATATGCTGCATAAAGGAAATAAGCCAATATAATGCTTAGCAGTAGGCTACAGATAAATGTGGGCTCACTATTTGGCAAGCAACCGGTCACAGTCGCCCTGTTTCTCATATCTTATAAAAGCTTATTCATGACTTATACATTGTTCCAAACTTAATTAATAAATGAATGAAAAACTATTCGTAAACCCTTTATAAGGGTAGTCTTATTGTAAAGTGCTACCAAAAACTGTTACTAACTTAAAAACTCAACAATGTCTATGTTAATCGACTAATCGATCAACAGACATAGTCGTCTAGGTTATTTTGCATCCAAAAATGCAACAAAAAAAATGCTGTTTTCAGACTCGTAAATATAGATATGTGCTAGTTCTGTTTATATTATGTAAATATCTTTGGGATTCAGACTTACAAAACATGACATTTTAAGCCAACGCCTTGGACTTTGAGAAACTGGATGGATTCTTTTTCACTATTTCCTTACTTGTTTTATAGACCATATGATTAATCTACAAAATAATAGGCAGATGACTCAATGAAGAGAAATCATCAGTTCCCTATTCAGACCTAGACCAATTCCCAGTTACTGTAATAACCAACATGTGAGCCGAGAACATGCATAATAACATGAAAAATATGCAGAGTTGACATTTCCTAAAGTTACACTTGTCTCTCAGCCACAATAACAAATGTTCAATTTCATCCAATATGATGCATACAAATAGCACGTTGATTGCATGTTCTATTTCATTGTGGCCGTACAGCAATCACAACAACCATCTTGTTTACAGAGAATTTACTACGGTAGGTTTCTGTGTAACATGCGCTGGTGTTTTTATATAGGGAAATTGTGGAGCAACAACTACTTTGGAAAGTAATTTGATAGACTGCAATATTACACACATGGTTGATAATCAGACCTGTTCTCAACGTGACGTAGCCATGTTGGCTCTCCAGAGCTAGCCCGACGTTAATCCGTTTTCCTCCTTCTTTCATCTTTGGTAATCCTCTCAAAGAAAGATACTCCAAGTCAAAAAAATGTCTGCTCTTCCACCGGTACCATGTGCTGCGAAAAAAAAAACGTAGGCCTATTCCTTTTGCAAGCTAGCAGTAAACTACATTTCCCTGAGGAACCTCTCTATGTTAAAACTTTTTTTTGGAACATGGTTTTGGTTTAAAACATAAGTCCAACAAGTCCCAGCTTGTCGATACATTGGTGTTTTTATTTAAAGTGTTTTTCCTCAAAAGAAAGACTTTCAAATGTGTTTGTAGAAGATAATGCAAATCAAGGAGACTGAAGCAATTATACTTGAAAATAGTCCACAGCCAATCAAATTGCAGTGTGGCGACAGGCAATAATCTCCAGGTCGGTGGCATCATATTGTTTGACATTGCGCATGCGCACGGTAGATTCCCACACTAAACTCGGGACAAATTTAATTAATACATCATTTTAAAACAGTCGTATCCGACAAGACGGTAACCTAACCTAACATTGTATAATCATATTGAATGACAACATCAATGTAAATTACTCAGTACCACTTACAACATTTTCCTTCCGATTACAACAGGTGGGGTTATGGTGCACTTGCCCCAATTGTCCGATAACCTCTTGAAACCAACATACTCCAGTGTTTTGTTCTGCAGTGTTAAACACACCAATTTGAGAAAAAACACAACAAGCCACTAATACTCAATCTTCCTGTTTGTTATTTCAATAACTGCTTGGAATTGGAATATTTCAAGCATCATTTTGAAGACGAGTTCATTTAAGCTAATTCAAGCACCTGTTGCTGTTTACAGTATAACTCAAATAAAGGTGTTTCTTTATTGATATACTTTCATGTTTTGAGTTCTCTTTCAGGTGCAATGGATTAATATCTTACAAAAGAACATTTAAATACTGTTTTTTGTATGAATTGTATATTTTCCCAACTAAATATACAAATCCTAAATCCTTTTATGTGTCATCTTAGGGTTTTAGAGTCCAAATACATGTTCATTTCATGTGCTTTTATTTTGAACGTGAACTGACAAGAGAAAAAGTGTTTAGCTTGTTCTTGAAATGTTGAGGCGATGTCCTGAGAGCAGGTTAACTTAGAGGTCAGACCTGAATGAGTAGAGTGATAAGGTACTGATGGAAAACTGCGATGGTTGTTTGAAAACAGTCATTTCTACACGTTAGAGATGTTGTCAACAGGGTGAGGTCAGTGTGCAGCATGTCAAGAGTAAAATATAGATTAAATCATTTTGTATAGGGTCAACAGTCAGACTCAATAACTCCAAACAAAAGAGAAAAGCTTTAATGGAAAGCTGGGAAGACATTTATTTGATTTTTCTTGTTTAACAAATATAAACATCTGACGCGAACATGAACAAAAAAACAAAGTGAAGGGATTGTCTCGTATGGAAGCTCAAAGCTGCCTGTGGCTACTGAAAAAACATTGTCCCTCTTTTGGAAAGAGTAAGTGAGAAGGAGTGGAGTCCTGTCAAACAGGACCTGAGAGGGGAACATTAACCCCATACGTCCCAGAGCGTTGCTCCGTGTGCCTCTTCATGAGGTCGTGTATGGTAGAGATGGGTATCTCATCGGCCCTGCCCCTGCGTGGGACCTGGATCAGGTCCACCACGGCGCAGCTGGGCTTGGGACGCCCGCGTCTTAACGCCCGCTTCTCCGCCCGCGTCCTGGGTTGCGGGAGCCCGTCACAGATTCGGTTGCAGGCTGTGGTGATGCCACAAAAGGAGGGGTCGTCGGAGTGTGAGGACCCCTCCGAGCTGCCCTCTGACGGCGAGTCTCTGAACATAGGTTGAAGTAATCTTTTGGTGAAGGGTATAGGGTGTGTAGAGACAGGGACACCGTTACATACGACGGCTCCGTTACAAAGTTCTGTTGCCGCGTGGAAAGAGGGTTTCAGAGTCTCCACTTTCTCCAAGGGTTTCATCTTGCGACGTCTCCTCTGCAGGGGAAAGGTGAGAGAGAGAACTGTTTCAACCAGTATTTCAAAAACGAAAGGGAACTTTATTCGTATAGAAGATTTCAACAACGGGCAATTCAAAGTGCTTTACAAAAAAAAAAAAGCATTAAGATATAGTGCAACAGAAACACATAAAATCATGACATAAAAATACTTTTAAAAACAGTTACTGAAAAGCCAAAAGTATACAAATAAAACAAGCTCAAATTAAATACAAGTATAAAAGTGACAGTGCCGTGTAAGATACGAAAAGTGTTTTGATATAAAGAGGGCCTTCTTTGCTTATTGGCATTTTCCCTCTCCTGCAGTCGTGTGTTGTATAGGTTTGTGTGAATGTAAATGGTCTGCAAAGGCTAAAATCCTAAAGTTCCCTCCAGAGGGAGTTTCTCTCCCACACAGAGATTATGAGAGATGGTTCCAGATATATGGAGCATTATAACTAAACATCTTGCTTCTCTGTGTTTTATTTGGACTCAGGGACAGAAAGCAGACCTGAAAGTTCTGGATAGTTCCACGATAAAATCATCTTTACACACCTTTCTGTTAGCTGGACAAAGACTCTGTGTCTCCCCGGCATGCAGCATGTCTGGGCCTGTAAGACAAACAACGGGTTAGTTTCCCCATTATAAAGTACGGTTCATAACTAGATCGATCAGATATTCAACATATACGGAAAAAAACCCTGATAGACCTCATGTTGTAGAAACGTACCTTCAGCGATAAGTGATTGTATGAGTGGATAGGATGCACTCCTCTTCAGGCCCGTCTCACCACAGGAAGAGAACGGCCTATAAAGGAAACAGCAACGGTTGAACGGATAGACGGTATGTAGCACCTTTATTGGACATGAGTCACGACTATGTCGTCACTTAAGATTCAGGCTGCGATTCTCTTAATGATTAATCGTATCAATAAACTGGCTTAATGAAAGGAGCCGTTCGAGGCGCGGTAACCTCTGCCATTAGCTCTAACAGCCCATTTGGAGATGCCACTCAGCGCTTATTCACTCTTACCCTACCCATTAGAGATGTTTCTAAGCCTCCATGTACCGTATGCAGAGATACATCCGAGCATTTCATTTTTAAGGTCTTCACACAGCTGGGGCGAGATGAATAAATGACAGAAACATGCGGAAAAAAGGCAAACCAGGTAAGGGTTTTTTCTGACGTCATCCCCTCCTCTTCCTGCTCCAAGTAAATTGGTTGCTCCAAAAAATGTCTTCGAAAAAATAAATACATACTCTGATAATTATAGTGTAGGGATTTTATTGTGAAAGGAAAAAATGGAAGGAGTGGATCTGGGATCTGTTTGGAGGATAAAGATTTCAAAATCTTCAGATTATAGAGTCTCAGTGTTGTTTTTTAATTATTGTAAAGACACACGAAAAGGGACCCGTTACGCCCAAGGTGATTGGTTAATGCCTTATTTCACAGTGAGAAAGCAAAAAAAGGCCTTCAGATTTGTATATGAGTTTTGTAAATAGTCATTTGATCATGATTAAGTGTATTTGTTTTAGTTATTTGACTAGTTGTTTAAGCTTCTGTTTTGGCATCAGGCACCGGGGGTTTGGTATGTATTGGTAGAAAGGTAAAGACATGTGTTTTGTTTCCATCGCAAGAGAGGACGTAAAAGAAAAACTGTTCTTTTTATGTTTGATCGTTGAAAGGAAATTAAATGAACAAATACAATTCTTGCCTGAATAATAGACTTTTAACCTGCGTGTCCTGGGGCCTCATTTATAAAACTTTGCGTAGGTTTCAAGTGGGAAGGTGGCTTACGTAGGACAAAGCAAATAAATACGCACACAAATATTCCGATTTATACAACACTGCGCACGCACGTCCTACGCCGGTTTCCCTTTATAAATCACAATCAACTCAAAATGCGGCGCAGCTTTTGCGGGCTTCACGTAACGCCCATGTTTGCCTATAAATAGTCAAAGATACTCCCCGTATTAATATTCATTTTTGACTGACTGCATGAAGAAGATCACAGGAAATGACGACAGAACAGCTAAAAAAAGACATCTCACACCGTGTCAGATTTTAGTTCTTTTGGGGAGGTGGAGATAAATCACATTGTTTGGTTGATGCAGTTTTAACCAGAGTAGCAGCATGGAGGTCCGAAAAAAGTTAATGACAAAATACACATAACCTCCCCCGCAGCAACTCTATCCAGTTAAAGGAAATACAACTAATGTGTTGTGTAATATCAGCTGTACAATTGACCAAATATGGTGTTCTTAGTTTCCATACCTCCTGTGTTTTATGAGCAACTTATCAAGTCTTGACGGCATAAAACACGATTAAACTTGACAGTTTATAAAAACCATATACGTATATATGTTTTATATACGTTATATATGTTAAATCTCTAGGTTGTATCTATACAACCTAGAGAAAAGCAAACCGGCGTCAGTTTAAAGTAATTCTGTCCTTCTGTTTAACGCATCATTTATGAGAATACATTTCTTAACAAGAGAACATAATCGAGGGGTGATCAATAACATTAACGTATTTATTTATTTCTCCAAGTTAGGTTTTTGTGTGCACTGAGGAGTCTCAAACCGGCGATTGTTTAATCATTTTAAGAATGGCTTTAATCAATTTTTGAAAATGAATTCTTCATATAGGCCTATGATAAATGAGGTAACATTATATTTATGGTATTATTTTCACATATTTCTCTCCATTCTTCCTTCTGCCAACGGTGTTGCAGTTTCTCGTCCTTCCCGTTTTTGTGTGTACTGCGTACGGATGGTCCGTGGAGGACCACACATTTCCCGTCATGTTTGTTTTTTATAAATCGCTAAGATTGCTTAGAAACTGGAGTACGCCATCCTTTGAGCGTACGCAACGTTTATAAATGAGGCCCCTGATGTTTGAGCTGCAGTTTGATTTTTTGTTCATTTTTTTGTTTTGTTTGTTCAAGGACAAATCTCCACAACAGATATTGACATACAAGCCCAAAAAAGCCCATCGTGTAAAGGCCTCTACCCCTGTGAATCTTTTGAAAGATTTGTTCTTTTTCCACAGTAAGCCTGATGCCTTGTTACCTCTCAGGACAGCAGAAGGTGTAGCTCTTGGATGGGGGGGGCTCTGGGTCTGAGGTTGGAGGACCATCGGAGAAGCGGCAGTGGTTGGCACACAGCAGCAGGCCGAGGCACAGACACAGCAGCAGAGACAGCAGCAGGTAGTTCTGCCTGTCTGACACCTAGAGATAGAACATCCATTACATCATTAGCACAACAGCAGCAACGTCTGATGGGACTAAACTAGAGGCAGAAAAATACTGGGAATAAAAATGAAGGACTGATACTAATCCATACGTAGACATTCAGAAGTTTATTTCAGAAGTTAAATCAGTAAAACGTCAACCCATTCAGTAGCTGAAAATAAATGTTTCCAATTGTTGTCAGGGTTGGAGCATGTCATAGCCAAGTGGTGACGGAGAGAGTGGTGCAGTAATGAGTCCTCAACCTCGAAAATGAGTTAGCATTTTACTACTTTTGGTTCTCTTAAAGTCAACAGTTTTGTTGTTGTTTTAAACCTGAAAGGAGGTCTGTGTTTAACACAAGCTTAAGAGATTTTCATATTTTGTTCTATAAAATATGTCACTAAACACCCTACTGGTGAATGTCCTAAAAGTGTGTAAAAGAGTGTCATAAAAAAGTGGTAGATAAGGGGTGGCTAAATGAAACTTCTTAATGTCATCATGCCCAACGTTAGATGCCTTGAGCTAAGCAGTGGTTTAGTTTGTTTATAGCCCAACGTTAGCATTTTACTTCCGTGGATGCATTTATGCTTACATTTTTATTTATTTTATCATCATATAAATGGTGTACATATGTGGAAATGATCCTGCTAAACAAGTAAGAATCATAACGTGTTTTAGTCACAGATCTTGTTTTCTGCAATATTAAAAAGACCAATGTAAAAATCTGATAGCTTTTTGTGAAAGGAGCCCTTGTGATGCTAACAACCAGGTCGGCCTACAAAAACAACATCATCTCTACACCTCTCTATTGACCCGTAACTGCTACGTTACAGGTCAGATTTCAGCCTAGGGACTCGTTTTGAATGTCATACCTCTCTTTCTCCCATAACCCCTGCCTCGCTCTGCCAAAAAAATATCCTAAAAACCCCTGACCATGTATCATGCTGATGAGTGATGACTAATCTCTTTTGTAAACCAAAAGAGTATATTTACTTGGTTTCATATGAGGCTGTAAAAGCTCCTGATTACAGACGAAGGCTTTGTGCCTGCAGCAGTACCTACGTCACTCTGCAGCTGGCTCACTCTGACGGACAGGTTGAGAACCAGCTGAGTCACGTTCTCCAGCTGGCCCTGCAGCACCTGAATGGAGTCGGTCTGACGCTGGTCCTGGGGGGGCAGAAGGAAGGCACCGTTTACCAGCATGTGGCGTGTTAGTGTAACATAAATCACTGCAGGCTCTGCATGAAATTAAATGTAAAACTGATAACAAAGACAATTGGACTGTTAAACTTCCTTAATAAAATGCATTTTCTTTCAGTGATGCATTAAAAAAATAGTTTGCAATTTTTGTTTTGGTATGCTACTGTATAAATCTATCTATTGCATTGCTGCCAGTGTGTCACAAGCAGGTGCAATACACGGGTAGAGAACTTCAAATGAATTTAAGAAATGACCATTGGACCTTCAGAGTGTTAATATTGTGTTTTGGAAGATCACTGAGTAGAATACCCAAAAATAACTTAAATTATTTTTGATATTTCGTCAGCAAAACTAGATAGAGAATAATATAAGAGGTCCCGTCCTCCTCTGCCCACCACCACTTCACACAGGCTGCACTTTCCCCTTTTGTCTGTCGTGCAGGTGTCGCTGTTTAGGCATTTTTAATAATAATCTTGTACAGTGGTTCCCAATCTTTTTCAACTCAATGAATACAAAAAAATGTGCGACCCACAAATAAACAATACGGAGGCTAAATAAAGTTCTGATTGGTCATGTCAGAACATGTGACATGTTGTAAATCCAGTAGAACAGGCCGCTGTCAAGGACTGTAATGACCGTTGCTAAGGAGGATCGAGAACGAGAAAGGAAAAGAGGTTCAAATAAAAAAAATCTTAATAATGAAAATGTTTCCACACAAATCATAATGTTTTGCAAATTATTTGGCGGCAAATATTGAATTTACATTTACACCCTTTCATATTTTATTTGGACTTGTGAATGAAGACCGCACACAGTTAATAAATACAACTATTCTTCTGGCTAAAATACATATTTTAAAAGTCAATCAAGGAGTAATCTTAATTTAAGGTGTTTGAAGAGTAGATTATAAATACAATTTCTTTTAGAAAAAATTATTGCCACAAAAAAATCAAAGCGTGGCTCAACACGTCATGAAATGGGAAATATGCTTGCCATGTTGTGTTTTTGGTGGTATTTGGTTATCAACCTATTTTCGTTTGTGAAATGTTGAAGTGGTCCTACTGACTGTATCTTTGTTTCTTCTGCTTTTGTTTTTCTGGGATGGGAATGGCATCCTATATGTTATTGTTATGTCCATGTTTGTGTCTTTAGCCTGCACAAAATAAAAAATTGGCGGCCCACTTGCAATGCCTTTGCGGACCACTAGGGGGCCGTGGGTTGGAACCGCTGATCTAGTAGATTTATTTTTTAAAAATGAACTTTTTTTTTTTTTTAAATTAACATTTATTTTAGAAAAATATATTGGGTTTGGTACAGGCACTGTTTCAACCAATTTCCTTTTTAACCAACTGATTTTGGGATAATCATTTAAGAGAGTCTGACAAAAAGCGATTATCCCTCATGGCATCTACCTGGAGTAACATGTTTTCCCTTTACCACTCACCTGCTCCTCTGCTATTCTGGAGGTGTTCTGGAGTTTAATGATGGTTTGGTTGAAAGCCTTCTGCATCTCATCCATCTGCTTTCGGTACCTTGAATCAAAACATGGTAGAAGAAATCCTGATATTAAAGCTGCAACGGTCAGGCGATCAGACCATTGACTGAAAAATAGTCGCAATTCTAATGCAAAAGAGGCTGAAAATTGCTGTTTTCAACTGATATTTTTATAGGTTTTGGACCGATTTAACAAAACATTTAATGAAATCTAGGACCGCAATTGACAATTATAATTTCCTCATCCACTAATCTGCCAATTAAAACAAATATATATATATATTGAATAAACAAACAAATAGTTAAAAACATCAGTTGCATTTAAAAACATTTGAGAACAGTTTAAACAGACCAATGTAATGTCTTCACAGGGCTATGA
Organism: Notothenia rossii; assembly: GCF_949606895.1. Classification (NCBI taxonomy): domain Eukaryota; kingdom Metazoa; phylum Chordata; class Actinopteri; order Perciformes; family Nototheniidae; genus Notothenia; species Notothenia rossii. The sequence continues at coordinate 53,141,099 of NC_136907.1, read as the reverse complement.
ACATTTTCTTAACACTAATCTACTAACTACTCTTAACAATTGGTGATTATTATCATGTCAATCGACAAATCAAAACAATTACCTCAAGTAATCTTGGATTTTTCACTATTTTATAGACCACATGATCAATCAAGAAATAACCTGGCAGATAAATCAATTGTAAAAACAAAAGTTAGCTGCGAAATATGGCCCTCTACTCTATACAAGAAGGACGACAACTATAAGCTGCTTTCTTTGTCTACATCCCTGTTCCTCACCTCTGGCTGAGCTGCTCCAGGTAGCGCCCGCTGAGCGACATGTTCATCTCCAGAGCCTTGATGCGGTTGTTGAGCCTCATGAACACAGACTCCTTCTGGCTGGTTCCGTGCACAGGGTTCCCGTTCGGCTCCGTGCCGTTGGGGGTCTCTGCGTAGATGTCCGAGGCGGCCGGCTTTCCACCTGATGATGATGACGATAAATCCTCCGCAAAATCCTCTAGTTTTGTTTCTGTGACGACTATGTGACCACCGGAGGGTTCTAGTTCGATAACAGAGTCTTGAGCTTCAATGTCACCACCTCCAGGTACTATGGGGGGGTCAGGGTCTAAATGAGGGGAGGGGACGGGTTGGAGAACTTGGGATTCATCTGTCGTATCTTGGGTTTCGATAGGGGCTTCTATCTCCGTTTTGGATGCCTCAACGTCAGACTTTTCTTCTGTCGGTGCCACAGAGGCATCGTCCATGCTTGGTTTTACAAAGATGGAGCTAGAGAGAGAATCTGAAGGCTCTATTTTCTCTTCATCCAGCACATCCTGGCTCTTCTCTGGCTCCTCAGAGGACATCTGTGGTGTCTCCACAATGGGAGTTGGTTTAGCAGGGGATGAATCAGCGACCGTAGGGAGGATGGAGGTTTGACTGGGCTCCAGCAGAGGAGGTTCCGACATACACTCTTGATGAGATTCTTCGTCGGTGCCTGGTGTTTCTGCGCCGCTCTCTGGCTCCTGTTCAGACGCTTGTTCTTCTTCATGGGGCTGATTTTCCTCAATGTGAGGTTCAGGGGAGGCAGAGGGGGATAAAGGAAGTTGCCAGGAAGGTGTTTGGATGGGAGGAATCACTTGCTTTCTGTTCACCGTTTGGCATTTCCTTTTTCTGGACAGTAGGGCGGCACACTGCTGGTGGAGATACTCCTGCAGGGAAGCAGCGCAAGAGCAAGAAGAAAGCAGTGAACAGTAGATCTGGATCTCTTGCTCATTCTTTTTCTCTTTTTCTTCATCAGGCTCCTCCTCCTTATCCAGAAGGATGATGGTAGAGCTGATGTGTTCCTCCGCATTTTTCTCTAAGGGAACGATGATATTTTCCTCCACTGGGGGGAGCTCTTGTTCGATAGTTTCAGCAGTGGGTGTCTCTGAAGATGGGGCTTCAGTGGCAGGGCTATCACGGTCTGGGAAGATATCTTCCACTTCAGATTGTGGACTACAGAAGGAGGAGAAGAAAGTACATCAAATCAAGAGAATTAAGTGCACAATAAGGCATCTGCGAGTTATGGTTAAGGGGATGAAGTATTATAACAGATCCTATTGGCTCCGTTTTGTTGTCATTTATTATTGTTGTCACTGTACTCTTTTTCATTAATTAATTGATTAATTTATGTTATGTGTGAGGTGGCAGGTTGTTTTAATACAAATGTAATGCATTTTATGATTTTAATCATGAAATGTATCCTTCAAAATGTTTGGTTTGTCGATTAGGAATTATGAAAGATCAAACTGACTGTTTTACTATTGTATTTCATTTACTACTTCAAAAGTGTTATATGTATGATTTGCTTGAGTGGGTGGTATTGTCTCCTCATCAAACTGTTGTGTTTTCTATATTTCTTATGAAAGATGTTTTTAGACTTACACTGTAGTGAGGTCTGTAGTTTGGGAAGTGGTTTCAAGTATGGGTGATGGCTCGGTCGTGTTCACTTCCAGAGATGAAACGTTGCCTACAAATTAAAAAAGACAACCTTGAGTGTACACATGAATAATTACAACCCACAGTAGTCAAGGCCAACATATTGTCAACATCTTAAAAGTAGTGAATGCTATCTCCTTAAAGAAAGTTGAAGTGAGAGCTGAATACACGGGTCATACCTTGCATCTCTTGGCCTCCGCCGAGAACATTGACAGCAATATTATTTACCATGTTTAAAATGACATCTGAGGAGGAAATGTAAAGAGCAGTCAATACAGCGATCCACGTTGATAGTAGGAATAATTTTGCAGGCGAAGTTGCTATATTTACCCTTTGCTGATCCAATCAGATTGTTGGATAACTCGACTTCTCCAGGCGTGTGTCCAGCAGGATCATCTGTAAGGAGCAGGGCACTTTAAAAACACATCAATAACTTGCAGGAACATTAAAGCACAAAGATACATGTGAAAGTCAAACCACTATGATTTTATGAAGTGACTATAAACTTAACTTCTAACCCTCAACTCAATGGGGGAATTACATATTTATATAGTGTGTCTTGCATGCTGCGAACATTTCCAAATGTACCAAATTCATTATCTACAAATATACTGAATGTTTGGTCGCTGCTAGTAATATATATATTTGATCGTTCTAAATTATTTTACATTATTCCTTAAACACATATTTAAAGTGTGATATGTAATGGAAATATGGATGCAACTGCAAATACGAAGTTGGTAGTCATTTTTCGTAACTTATTTTATTGTACTTTTTTTTAAAAAAATGTTAATATTTTTTTATGTCATAGTGGGAGTTTTGATGTAAAAGCATTAGGTATGTCGTTAAATAAATAAGTTGTTGCAACCGTTTTCTCCTGGGAAAGTAAAACATGTTAGCCTAGAGCATTTTTTTACATTATAGATTTGTCTGAGTGAGAAAGGTACTTACTGAAGTTTTGGAAATGTTTTTTTTGTCAACAAAACAATTGAATAAGAATACAAATGTTTGTTTATTCTGTCAATTATAGTCCTGAAAAGGGTCAGAAAACGAAACTAGCCAAGAATGAAAAATCAGTGCATTCTCCAGTTGCGATGTTGTTCTCAGTTCTCACCCAAATCATCATCCTGATCATCGGGTCTCTCTGCGGGTTCGGCTATCTCCTCGTACTCTTCCACCATGCTTGTGCCAAACACTCTGTCAAAATAAAATACATCAGAATCATTCTTGAACCAAGCTCATGTAACAGTGACATCTGATCTCACTAGCCACTTAAAGTGATCCGGACTAAAGCCCACAACACACACAGGTCACACAGTGTCGGAGAATCCTCGAACAGCTGCTCCTTTTCTTCAACAGTTTCCATTACTGAAGCAGCTTTTGTGCTCAGGCTACAGCCAGATTTATCTATACAGTTTGCCGAAGTGGAAGCAACAGCTGCATTCACCCTCCTGATTCCCACCATAGGCTTGATAGTGTGAGGAAGGGGGAATGTGAACTGAGCATGACCACCTGCTGAATATTACCTAATAACACTTGACACCATCTAGAGATCATGCAGTTCAAGCCATCATTAGGAAACACACTTTAAGCCTAATGTTAGAATACATTATTTTATTTAAGTTTTCCGCACTCTCGCAGGAATATCTCCGCAATGGAGCGAGCTTAAGTTTCACTTTCCATTGCATGATATAGCCCAGCGCAACACATTCGTCACACATGTTGCCACTTGTTTTAACCATTTTTAGGGGATTTGTAATCTGTTCTAGAAAAACTACGTGTTTTTAGGATTTCAAGAAGCGTATAAAATAAACAATGGATGTATTTTATGAATATTTATCAATGCTGGAAGTAAATTTAGATGTGTTAGGAGTTAGATAGAGATTATATATCTAATATATGCATCCAATGAAGCATTGCATGAAGTCTGTTGATGATCAGAGGCTGTTATTGGGGCTGCATAAACGTTCTTTTATTTTAGTTTTGTAGGCAGACCATGCAGGCCAGCCCGATGGTCACCAAGGTTCATGTTTTAATAGCATTTTTACAAAAAAGCCCAGGCGGCCTAACATGTGAAACAATGGCTTAGACCTCAGAGAGTTAAACTTGGGCCTGCAACCATAGTTTTACAGTATTTTTTGTTTTGACAATCCACAGCGGAGGTTTGTGTCGTACTACATGCGGTGTATTTTGCATTTCTCTCAGTAGCCAACGATCTGTGAGTCTGTTGTCTCGGACATAAACTCTGTAATAAATGTAGTTTACATTTCATAAGAGGTGTAAAACCTGTGCGCATTTTAAATCGCATTTGAACTAAATGCTTATATAATCTGAAGTTGTATTTGTATTGTTGATTTATTGTGTGAACGAGGCGATATAGAGAAGGTTAAGCTGTCATTATTAGGCTGTTATGTACTGTTGGAGTGGTGAGCAGGCCTATTGTTTTTGGATATTTGTGGAGTTAGGTGGTCCGCGAGTGTTTTTTTATTGGTTAAGAGGTCCTTGGTATGAAAAAGCTTGAGAAACACTGCGCTAGTGGATTGTCAACGGGGGGAGCCTCGCTACGGGGAAATTCTACATATGGCCAGTCCGCCCCTGAAAAATGTCTATGCACCCGTTATTATTAATTAAAAACAATTATACATTTTTAAAAAATTAAATGTTTTTAATTTTCCATTTTCCATTTTTCCCCACTTTGGGAACCCCTGGTCTAGACAACCAACAATCATGGATGTATACTGGATACAGTTTGGAGGCGGGGCCCCGTTCATTTCTACGAAAGTTACGCATTAAGCCAAAATGGGCAGAATGTAGATTCATTGGTCCCCGAATCATCCGGGCTCTTGGGCACATAGAGCAAGCGCACTTGAGTTTTCCTTAAGCCCCGCCTCAAATTTGCCATTCTTTGCTCAGTTTCAATAACTTAAAGCAAATATTATTCGGGCCACCGGATAGATCAGAAGTTAGAGCTGGCGGCCCCTAGCGCTGTCCACTGCCAAGTATCTGGGTTCAAATCCCGAGTGCGCAGAACGTTTCAGGCAATGTCATCCCCTCTGTCTCCCCCTTTCACCTCTGTTTATCTAGAGGCACACCCAAAATATATCTTAAATGTTTCTTAAAATTGCACTGGTTTACAGACGTCTCTTTCCCAATGTAAGTCATTGTAGTACCACCTTTTGGCATCTACTTACATTTGCTTTAACAGGTGGCTCACTTCCTCTGGGCTTGCTTACAATATTCAAATCCAAATAAAATTAATGTTGGAATGTGTTAGTTAACTTACCTTTACATAAATATTAAGAGCATAGTACAATAACCCAGACATTACATCAGTAGATGAAGGGTACAATATTATAATTGGATTTTCTGTAATGGAAACAATGTCATTCTTTTGTATACTTCCTGGTTTTTTTTGTGCTTTGGTTGTGTTTGTTTATAATGGAAATAAGAAAAAGATTAAACACTGTATAGACCGACCTAGTAACGATTGTGCAAACTGTTATATAAATACTATGGGACTTCAAATTAAGAATAAAAAAAACAATTGTACATACCTTATGAGACTGAGGGGACAGAAATGTTCAGAGCCAAAGTGAGAGACCAGCTCGACCTAAAAGAAAAGGAAAAATACATTTAAATATTATAATTGAAATGGCTGCTGTATTTAGCCACACACAGATTAACACCAGCCGCAGTGGTTTCATTATTTACAAAACAGCAGAGCCGTGATTTAGTTTGACTGTGAATCAGTATAAAAGGCTCAAATTAAAGAGCCTGTGACACGAGTTTCCCCCATCATCCAAACCCATCAATTTGAGTAAATATTATCCCCTTGAAAACCGTTACTGAACTGATTTTGGATATTGGTACTTTGATAACCATTAATCTGCCCTTCAATGTTGACCATTTTCTGGATCTTCTCGGGGATTCTTCAAGTCCCGCCAAATTATGTGTGACGTCATTGCGGGCACAGCGCTCCAGCTGCACCATTTAGGATCCCAGCATCTGCATGTAAATGCACGATGGGGCACACAGCAGCAAGCTCAGACAGCGATGACAGTTTAATTTTGAACGTGTCTGAGAGCTCATATGAGGCTGAAGGATCGGTTTATGTTGTATCTGTTAGAAGTTTAGGAATTAGGTGCGTCAATATGGGCGATCATACGGTCATGTAGCCAGTGGTGGACTGGGACTAAAAATCATCCCGGGACTCTCGACCGGCCCACTTCGGTACCGCTAGTACATTTTCAACGGGGGGAGTGGGGGATGTGCTAGTGACTTATCCGACCGGCCCACTTCGGTACCGGCCCATCGGGATTCGTCCCCACTGCACACAGCCCAGCCCACGTAAACTGTCAACGGGGGGAGTCTCGCTGCGGGGAAACGGTGGACCTAGTGTCCCGATCGGAGTGGGAATAATAATAATAATAATAATAATAATAATAATAATAATCCGTGCATTTTATCCATTAATTTCCCCAACATTGTGGTAAAAAAAACACACGTTTAATCCATGTTGGTGTACTACAACTACAAAAATAATCGATTTGTTTTTATATCACATCCGACGGGAGGAAATTCAGCAGCTCTCACTACCGATTTTTAATCCTAATTTAATCATCATCTTCACCACGATCATTTATGTTTATGTTCACCGAATTGACATGAAAGCACTAACAAATACGAATATACTGTAGTCAACTTCATTAAAACGTTATTAACGTGCCTAAACTCAGTAATTCACCATTTATATGCATGACAACACACTTTGTCCGTGTTTGGCTCTCTCGCCGCACAGTGAAGCGTTCCCGCATTGACGTCACTTCCTGCTTCCCCCAAAACTTCAAAAGGAGTCGAAGGAATTTCCCCGCGATGTTCGAAATTATTGATATTTATCGGAACGGTATCGCAGCCTCTTTTTTAAACTGACGGTTCGAGATGACTAGTAGCCCAATATTTCCTTGCACAACAGTTGTTGGGATGCTGTCACAGGTTCTTTAAGCATTTAGAGACCAATGTGAGTACATCTGAGGAACATCTCAGTAAAGGGCAAGTTAGATCATTTCATGCATGCTTTATCACACAACAGCTGATGGATTAGCATAGTCTCATTATGTTTGATATGATTGTATTCAAAGAGTATTTCTTGAAGTTAGCAGCAGCTAGCATAGCATAGCAAGTGAATCTGTTCAGAGTTGATCACACCACAAAATACACCCTTCCCTTAGTGTTGCTATTCAAGTCACACATTCACAGACCTCTACAAGAAAAGCAGGCTAACCTTTATGTACTTGGTGAACATCTGAAGCAAGAGAGACAGGGGAAAAAAGAGAAAAGAATTAAAGAGATATACACGTGCATTTCAAACAGGACCAAAACGTTTATGATGGTTTCATTTCATTCACTTTAGATGCAAAATGTCCAAATCTAGAATGTAAAGCCAAATGTTAAATGTGCGGCAGATTATATTTAGAATATGGCTTTAGAGCAGGGGTGTCAAACTCAAGGCCCGGGGGACAAATCCGGCCCGCGACTTCATTTTATGTGGCCCCACAAGAGCTTGCAAAGAATATAATATGTTTATTATACGGTTACATGCCGATTTACAGAAGCATGTTTCCCATAAACTACATGTCCCACAATGCATCTCAAATATTCCCTCTCTCTCAGAATTTGACTTTTTTTCTTCAAAATATGACTTTTTTCTTAGAATTTGACCTTTTCTCAAAATGTTACTTTTTTTCCAGAATTTGGCTTTTCTTTTTAAATCATTTTGTGACATTCTCACTGAAGAGACTTCCAATTATTTGCCCTATCTTCTGCTTTCACATGTAGTTAATTATGAAGTTATTACCCTATCCGATAATAATCCAATGCAGAGGCAATAATGTAATATAATATATTATTTTTTATATATATTAAATATTTATATATGTATTTTTATATAGTCTTAAAGTTACAACCGGCCCTTTAAGTGCAACCATAATGCGAATGTGGCCCGTGATGGAATTTAGTTGGACACCCCTGCTTTAGAGGTAGTGTAATCTACAGACCATTCTACAGTTAAGAGTCAAAATGTTCATTCAATTAGATTCAGAGAGAAAGTGTACAGAAACAGTTAAATGCTTTCATGCATCAAGAGATAACAGAGATTCATCTGCTCTACTTTAGCTCATAGAATGGAGACTGGTGTACTGTATGGTAGTGTGACTGAAAAGCTCACCTTCACATATTTAGCATACAGATGCTCGTCTAAAGGGAAGCTCTGGACTATGCGTTCATCCCGGGCGTGGAAGGTTCCCAGCTTCAGCCACTTGTTTGTTGGATATCTACAGGAGAAGATTCACCACATAGTCAGTGGATATCAGGTTAAGAGTTCAGGATTATACTTTGGGATGGACATTATAAGAATACAGGTTTTGATCAATTAAAATATTAATTATTCATGATGTTTTTTCCATAATGAAACACACTCTGGGGCAAATTTTCAAAAGGCTTGGTAATACACTGGTAAATGTTGGGGAAATATTTTCCAAGGTCCATAACTTTGACCCAGTGTATCAGTTCAAACTGTCCTGACTGAGCACACGCACCTTTAACCTTGACTGCTGTGCTCTCAGTGTTTTGTCTCCCTGTTCCTGCCTGTTGGCGTCAGCTGATAGAGGTGTTATGATTCTATCTTGTTATGCACAATGTGGATTATTCTCTCTGAACTAGCTAATACATGGGTCTGGGGGAGAGTTATTCAGAATTGACGTGGCAACTCTACCGTGAAGTCAGAACCTCTGACTCGTTGACTTGTTTTGTGAATTCTCCGGCCGAAGCTCCAAATAAACCATCAGTGTTTGACATCAGAGCTCCAGCTCTGTCGGGAGTGTCGGTGACTCCCACTGCATTGCTACACAGAAGTTTCCCCCACAGTAAATATGGTATGTATGATAGTTGCAGTGCATACCTGTCACTGATGGAGACGAGGAAGTCTTTGGGAGTGGAGGAGAACAGCTCAAAGTTAGCGATGTCCAGCTGCTTCACCTGGATGGGCTCACAGAGCTCGATGATGAACCTGGGCATTGGCAATAAAGAAAAAGAAAGGCTTCAACAATAAGGAGGAGGTTGCATCTTTGGATAGAAAGCAGGAGATGCATGAACACTACGTACCAGATTTTATTACTGCAGGGGTTTAACATGTACATGTCCATGTTCTCCTTCAATATGGCCGAAGTGCTCTGTATGGAAGACATTTAGAAAAAAATCAATATGAGCTTGTTTTGTCGACAGATTGCTCAGTAGCATCATGCATATTGTTGTAACTGTACTGTCAATTCCACACGTTTGATATGTTTGGATTTGTATTGCTTTTTAAGTTTTGTTTCTTCACTTTGGCGGTGATTTGTTTTGCCTCATTTGGGTGAAGGTGCAGGAAAGAGTCCTAAAAACACAGGAATGTGTAAGGATTTCTCCACCTCCGTTACAACAGGTATATGCAGGAATCCTGAAGTCAAATGTAAAACCTTTTTTAAGACCCTTTCCATACATTTTAAGACCTCATCGCCACTTTGAGTTTTAACCGGCTACATTGGCGACACACTTTACCTCACATTTACTATACAGTATTGATTGTCCTTCCTCCTTATCTTCCAACCATTTGGACGCAAACTTGCATTTCCCCATAACGATGTTGTTTAGCAACCGGCGTAAACGGACCTTCGCGCGCTATCAAGCAGTGAGCGTGCGATGTCCTGTTCAGATGACGTCTAATCCAACAGGATGCCATGAATAAACTACACAGAATCAGACTACACACCTACGCAGTGATTACATTCAGGCACACTTTAGAATACAACCTCTTTGGACAATTTATATACTTATTTAAAACAAGCTACAAAATGTAATACCTTGGAAAATGCCGTTTAATACTTTTTAATAGCCTTAATTTTCGCTAAATTGATTTATCAACTTTTAATACTTTTCAAGACCCCGCGGACACCCTGGCTACCCTCCCCCTTTCGAGGTCAATGTTTTATAGACAGATGTCTTACATAATATCTATAGTTAAATAAAGAAACCCCACAATGTCCGAAGCTTCTATGCATGGTAAAAACAGTGGTTGCTAACAAGTGACTAAATGAGACTACTGTACCTAACATTAGCCGCCTTTTAGCTTAGCCTGGGTGAAGTCACATTACATGTTACTTGTTAGACGCCTTTATCCAAAGCGACTTACATACTCAATACTGTTTACTGTGCATTTTGGGGTGAAGTATCTTGCCCAGGGACACAACGACATGCTGACTGCAGTGGGGTTTGAACCTGTAAATATCATAAATCATCAAGTGGTGTTAATATGTGCAGATTATCCAAATGTCCAAAACGTGTAAGAATCATACTTGCTTTTGACAGATCTTTTTTTCTGCAAAATATACCGAAATCCTATTGAAAAATCGGATTTATTTTTTTTGTCGTGGGAGCCCTTGTGATGCTCACTTCCGGGTCGGCCTACAAAAATCTTTCATCTCTGCACTACTCTGTAATCCTGTAAAGTCCTAGTGATTGTTTGGTAACCTTTCATATATTTGTTAGCAATGGCTTGTAAACCGAATGGAGAGCAGTATGCTACCAGTTCATTGTAACTTTGTAATTACATCTATCTATCTATATATTTACATAGTTGTGTAAAATTATTGAATTGTAATTTCTTGCATTTACTTCCCTTATTGTATCATTGTTCAAACGACATCCTATATAAATCACCATAACTTGAAAAGTATGTTTCCGTGTTCTTTAATCAGGACACATAACCGGATTTCCTGCTGACCCTATTTCCTTTATACACACACAGTACCTTTGCTTCTGGGTTAGAGCCAAGGATCTTAGCTCCACACTCCACTGAGGCGTAGTTATTGAAGTTCTTCTGGACTTTCTTCACCACAGGAGGAGCCCCGTTGTTAGAAGTATGAGTAGACCGAGCTATTTAGAGGAAAACATAACAAAAGTTGTTTTTTTTAAATCCAGTACCCACACACAGGAATTCTGGATCCTCACACTTTGTAATCTTACTCTTTCCATTCTCCACCTCCATCATCTTGCGCGACCACTCATCAAAGGTGGGGATGTCCTCGGGGTCTTTGCTGCTCGCGCTGCTATCTGTGCCTGTGATGGCAGGGGGGCTGGGATCCTGTCAAAGATAATGAGAACAATTAGCACTGGGTCACCTCTCTAGGTAGACAAAAGGAAAGTAGTTCACGTGTTATCTGAGAGCCTCACCTGCTCTTCCAGCTCGTGCGACGTGTTGGTCTCCAGATGCTCTGTGCCGTGAGCAGCAGGAGGACTCAGAGCTGGGTCAGTTTGGGTATTAGTACCTGCAGTGTGAACATTGGAAGTGTTCTCCAGAACGATTGGAGGACTGCTGTGGGAACAAAAGAAACATTTTGATGTTTGTTCAGGGGTCACAAATTCTAATTTGTCTTTTGAAGGTTTAATATTTAAAATGTCCACAATAAAATGTCTTAAATGACATGAACTTGGCAATATATTTGTTGAATTGGGTACTACTAATATTCCATTGGCTTCCAAAAATATCAATTTCAAAACCTAGAGACATTCAATCAAGGATAAAGTCAATGTTATTTGGCTGCCCATAGTCACCAACGTATCCCCTTAGAGCAGCGGCCCACATTCAACCATAAAGAATACAGAGGCTACATAAAGTTATGATTGGTCAATTCAGAACATGTGACATGTCGTAAATCCAGTAGAACAGACCGCTGTCAAGGACTGTAATGACCGTTGCTAAGGAGGATCGAGAAAGAGAAAGGAAAAGCGGTTCAAATAAAAAAAAAATCTTAATAACAAAAATCTTTCCACACATATTATAGTGTTTTGCAAAATTATTTGGCGGCAAATATTGAATTTACACCCTTTAAAATTGTATTTGGGCTTTTAGATGAAGAACGCACACAGTTAATAAATACAACTATTCTTCTGGCTAAAATACATATTTTAAAAGTCAATCAAGGAGTAATCTTAATTTAAGGTGTTTGAAGAGTGGATTATAAATACAATCTCTTTTGGAAAAAATTATTGCCCCAAAAAAATCAAAGGGTGGCTCGACAAGCCATGAAATGGGAAATATGCTTGCCATGTTGTGTTTTTGGTGGTATTTGGTTATCAACCTATTTTTGTTTGTGAAATGTTGAAGTGGTCCTACTGACTGTATCTTTGTTTCTTCCGTTTTTGTTTGAGATGGGAATGTCATCTCCTATATGTTATTGTTATGTCCATGTTTGTGTCTTTAGCCTGTACACCAGAGGTGCCCAGTACGTCGACCGCGGTCGATTAGATCGCGAGTCATTCATTAAAAAAAAGAGTGCAGGGAAAACTCAAATTAAGTTAAAGAGACAAACAAGAGACAAACAACAAAATGAGAGCGGGACTGAGCAAAAAGCTAAAGACATACCACTTCCACACAGAACGGGAGGAAGAATATTTGTTTGTGATGTCACATTCAAAGGTTATTTGCCTTATTTGTAAAGCAAACGTCCCTCTGCCAAAGAAAGGTAACGTGGAGAGGCATTATCGGAGTGTTCACAAGGCATATGACAGCGACTTCCCTCCGAGTAGCGAGTTTAGAAAGAGAAAGGTCATATGTTATTGCTACAAAAACCTTATCCCGCGTTTCTAACATGCAAAAAGACAAACAAATGCATCTATGGTGTATTTTCGACCTTTCCAATCGAGACGAGATCTCTCTCTCCCGTCTGTGTGCGAGGGGTGGGGCAGTTTACACACACGCGGCTGCTACATGCAGCAACACACTGAGGAGATGGCGGAGAGAAGCGCTCCGAGGTGTGGTTAAACTTTACCCGTCTTGAGGTGGACAATGCTCCTTGCCAAGAGTGTTTAGCATGTAAGGGCGGTAACACGAGCAATTTGTCTAAACATTTAGCAAAAGTGCACCACATTCAGACGGAGGAATGCACCGGGTTCGACTGTCTTTCTAGCAGCTCTGTAGCCCCATCCACGAGTAACGTTTCCACGTAAGGTGTTATGTATGCTAGCAGCAACACACGGAGTTAACTCAATGATACAAACATGGGTTAATGATTAGAGGTAACAGAGATACTCTTTATTTAGTTAAAGTTTCAGCTATTCTGTTTACAGTTCTGTCTTCAGATTATTTAATACGATTTGTTAAAACATTGTTGTTTCTTTTGATGTGAAATATTGTTTATTTAATTTAAATAAAAAGCAATTTTAATTTTGTTCACAATTTGTTAAGTTAATTGAATAATATATGTATTTTTGAATCAAGTATTCATCTTTATTGTCTTCATTGTTAGTTTCCACATGCCTAAAACAACCTCAAGCTAAATCTAAAAGTTGATGGCTAAATAAGAGCGTTTGAGAAATTGTGCAAGGCATACAGTAATAGTCCGAATAGTCGATTAATCGTTTAAATTAATCGATAGATTAATCGATTATCAAATTAGTCGTTTGTTGCAGCCCTATTGTAGTTATCCCATGTATAAATAAAACGTGTTATTCAGCAACCCTTGCAATTTGGGATTTTATTTTTGGTTGATAGACCTCGGTGAACTGGTCATTTCAAAAGTAGCTCAACAGCCCAAAAAGTGTGGGCACCCCTGCTGTACACAATTAAAAATTATTTGGTGGCCCACTTGCAATGCCTTCGCGGACGACTAGGGGGCCGCCGCCCACAGGTTGGGAACCGCTGTCTTAGAGCATGTGTAAGAGTTGTGGTTGTCTGCCCAAAGTTTACTTTTATGCAGTTTAAGCTACGTTTTTACGGTAGACTTTTTAGATCTTTGTTGTTTTTAAATATATATTTGAACTGGATAAAGGCTCTCAGAGAGACAAACAAAGCAAATGTTAGCGACAGCCAAACAATAGGAGGATTTTCAACGTGAAGCTGCCTGTTTGCACCGGTTTAAATCTTAGGAGCTTTAAGTTTTTGGAGAGAAGGAAACCTCAGTGGATACATTTGTATCCACTGAAAAGTTCTGGATCTGGATCTTCAATTGTCAGAGAAAAAAAAGCTCCTTGAGAGGCAGACATGTTTGGTAAAACTCAAGGAAAGTACAGCGGGAGAAGCCGACTGCAATAATAAACCCCCTTGATCCAACACTACTTCACAACACCACCAAATTCTGCCTTTTGTTTTGATTGAAAGTTCCCTTGTGTCAAGAAAATGACACAATTGTACTATACTTACATTTTGTTTTGGCCTTGCTCACGACCTACATTCAAAGCCAACTTTTCAAAAATGCAAGAGAAAGGCTATTTATAGCTTTATGTCTAACTAAGTAGGGCACATGATTTCCTGTACCCACCTTTCATTGTCATATGGATTGTCCTCTTCTCCTTCTCCCTCTTTTTCCTCCTCTAGTTCTTCACAGTCAGCTGGAGGCGGGTCCGAATCAATGACCTCAGGTGCAGCTACGTCAGCTACTTCAGCTGCATCATCTGAAACACTGAAAGAAACAACCATCCATGTTACACTCGTGCAGCCTTTTTACTCACGGTAAAACAAAAAAAGAAAACGAATGATCTTTAAAACAACTTGCTCTTATAAAAAGGTACCGTAAATCGAAGTGAGCATTTTCCGAACAACAGAAAGAGACACAGCAAAGTAAGTAGATCGCAGCGGAAACAAAACATGAAATAAGCCTCCATATAATAATATCTTGCCTGTCTGGGGTGCTTTCTTGAAGGTTAAGGATGTTGAAGTTATCTTCGGGCTCAGCAGTAATATCAGAGCCAGGGTCAGAGGGAGTCAGCGGGGGGGCTGAGTCCTGGTCTTGAGTGGCAGAGGTTTCAGGGGGTGGATTTTCTGAGATTTGCTCAAGTTCTGTCTCAGGTAGTGAAATGTCTTTTTCGTGCTTCCATTCTTCGTCTGCAGTGAGCTCCTCCCCTCCAAAGGCCTGATGGATAAACAGAGATGTTTGAGCTGTGGAGAAAGATGTTGAAAGTGATCTGCCTATTAGTAGGCAGAGAATCTCCCTCTGGAGGGAACACAGGGATTCTAGCCTTTGCAGACCATTTACATGCACACAAACCTATACAACACACTACAAATATAAAAGGGCCTCTTTAATAAAAATAAATGTTATACAGATCCTCACACATAATACAAACGATAACCATTTTAATATTTTTATTTTTTATTTTTTTCTAGGAAAATAAGAATGAAAAGTTATGTTAAAATGGTAATTGCCTCAAATATGTGAATCATATCACAATTGTAATATTAGTCCAAATAATGATTGGAGATCTTTTCTCAGAATGGCTCTGCCCTACCCATTAGCCAGAGCTGGATTTAGCATGATAGCACTTAAACCTTCAACTGTGCCAGGAACAATCATTAATATGGAGCACATAGTATAATGAAATCTTACCTTTGAAATGATCTCTGACATAAGCAAACATCACGGTACAGAATTGATTTGCACTTTTATATTTACATAACCGCTGCAACTGGACAGTACCTCTAAATATTGTTTTTCGTCCACCTCTTGCGCCGTCTCATCCTCTTTTTGCCGATCATCCTCCATCCACTTCTCATTGTCAGACAGGGACTGGGCAGGCAATATCAAGCTTTCCTCAACCTAGAGAAAAACACACAAACAAATGAACGCATACACAAATATTATTTACACCACAGAGTTACAGAAACTAAAAAAAATTGATTTTATAGTCCATATATTCAGATACTTTTGAGGACTTTTTACAGGAGGATTCCTGTGTGGTTAAATGAGCTTAAAAACATATAATAGTCTTGATGATCACTTGAGTTAGTTCAGGTTAGACGGCAACCTGTTTACTTGCATCATTGTATAACTTGCACATTTCTTATTGAACTTTTTACTTCCTATTCCCTTCCTTTATGTCTTGAACAGGGTTTTAAACATCCTTACTGATTGACATTTTATATTAACAGTCAGTTTCCTTGTTTCTTGTCTTAAATATGTGTCCCTGTTCTAAATGGAGCTGCTGTGATGCAAGGAAAATGTCAGACTTGACCTGACAATAAAGTACCATTCTCTTGTATAGTGTATGTTGCACTAGGGCTGTGCGATTATGGCAAAAATCATAATCTCGATTATTTTGGTCAATAATCACGATTATTAAAATGGATTATCCATTTACTTTGAAAACATCTTTTATTTATTGGAGAAAGAAAATGTGTAGTATGTTTTTAACAGTTGATTACCCTGACCTTAAAGTATAATTCAATTGAAAAACCAAAAAAGAATAAAAAAATGTTTATTTTTAAAGAAATAATAAAATTAATAAAAATAAATAATGGTTTTATTTCGATTATGTTGTTCTCATAATCGTTGCAAGCCAAAATCTTAAATTGCGATTAAAATACGCTTAATTGAGCAGCCCTATGTTGCACTGTTAGTAGGGCCTGGGAATTAAGATCTGGCATAACTTAAGATGGGACTTCCATTGCCAACAACTCAAATGTAGCTTGAGTGAATATGACAATAACACCTTTGAATCTTTAGTGTGGGTTGCACTATGGTCGTGTTACAGCAGTTGCTACCTTGTGAGGATGAATCTCCTCCCCTGATTCTTCCTCGGAACTGAGGTCCTGTGAGGACACGGGCCTCTGAGCCTCCTGCTGCATCTCCGTGCAACAGACATAGCAACTAGGGTACCTAAGAGACAAAGAGAAGACATCAGTGCCATAATGAATGTAGGTCACTTGTTAAAGCACAAGCGAAAATACCATCTGGAGAAGAAGTTCAGGACTGTGAAGGGGTATGAACTCTTGAATCGAGCAGCCTAAACACTGGATTTGACTGCAGTGAGTCATACACAGTGGAAGCTGCAGTGCAATGTCACAGTATGACTCACTGAGAGTCCCAGGGGGCTCTATCCTAACGGACACAACTTATCTTATCTGCGTGCAGTCAGAGAACGTTGTCAAAGTGAAGACACACCTCAAACATGTGGCGTGTTACTCAAGCTGACTGTATGAAGGAGCTCCAACAAGCCGTTTAGGACAGAGAGTGAATACACATACTATACAGAGATGCTGTATAAGAAACCAATGTGAGTTTAGAAAATTGCACAATGTAAATCAGCTTTTCTCAAAGTGTGGGGCGCGCTCCAGTAGTGGGGCGCAGAGATGTGATAGGTTGGTCGCGAATGGACGCGATGAACGGGAGATTTTTTTATTTATTTAAAAAATGTTGGACCTCAGGCCGGAATCGAACCTGTATGCTTTCACAGCGCCGGACTCGCCGGAGCCTCACAAAGGGTGTTTGCAGCGGCGGGTGCGGTACCAGCGCAGCGGCGCTGTGAAAGTCCACGGCCCACCTATGCCAGAGCCAGCGGCCCACCGAAGGGAGCGGCCCACCGGACACACACACACACACACACACACACACACACACACACACACACACACACACACACACACACACACACACACACACACACACACACACACACACACACACACACACACACACACACACACACACACACACACACACACACACACACACACACACACACACACACACACACACACACACACACACACACACACACACACACACACACACACACACACACACACAGTGGAGCAGCAACTCGCCACTAAGGAGTTTAACCGTGACACTTTTCGAAATCCTGTTTGTGTCCCCCCACTTCACAAATAGGCCTGTGTTTATTATTATTTTTTAACGCAAGCCGTCATCGCCACCGAGGAGCACACAGCCTCTGTGAGCGAGAGACAGAAAGCGAGAGAGCACACCTTTATATATTTAATGTAGCCTAGTTGTAAGAAATAAAGTAAGAAATCATTCCAATGTGTACTATAGGACACTAAAAAAAAAAGAAAAAAGTTTAAAATATGCATAAATGAAAAGATAGAATGCTAACTAGGTAACATAAGATAAGAATAAACAAGTTTAAACGATTTGTTATTGGTTGTGATCATATTCTAAAGATGTTTGGATTATTGAAAAGTACACAGCTCCCTTTCATCTGAGTGCTGAGAGCTGTGTCCATAAATTCATGTTGTGCTCAAAGTGCCCCAGATTGATGCATTTCACTTCAACATTTAAAAACAAATCTGCCCGGGGGTGCATGCAACCGGGCCCCCCTAGAGGATGTGAAGTCCACCCCCAAATAAAGCAGGTTAAAATAATTAAATGGAATACATTTTCTTTTAGTAAACACTGAAAACGGGTCCCACAGACCCAAACAGCACACAAAGTTTAAAGGTAAGGATATAATAATGTTAAAATGTGCTAAATATATACACTGCAAAGAAACTAAAAAAGAGGAGTAAAAGTAGCTCTCATCCTAAAAAATGTTGGACCCCTGTTATATAACGATACATTTGATAATTTTAAATTTGGCCTACCATTTTATTGGAGCGACGAGGAACAGGTGGGGCTTGAAAAGGCCCACCTGTTCAAAATGGGGAATGACAGAAAAAGTTTGAGAACCACTGATGTAAATCTATTCTAGTAGACCTCAACAATGGAATTATGATCAGTAGAAATGGCCATGACATGGGACCTTTAAACTAAATATGTTTGTGTTTGGCCTGAAAAATCATGAGATTAAAGATATCACTATTCACAAAAAGAAATTAGAATGGACATTTCTTTACTTTTTGACATTTTATAGACCAAAAGATTAATTTAGTATTGATCTAATAGTTGGCAGATCAAGAGACAATGAAATGATAGTTACAGCCTTAGTAGTGTTGATAGCAGACCCTTTGCAATACTTAAAGACAATATTTTACAGAGCAGATTGGATTGGACATATGGACTGCTCACTATGCAACATATACAATAAATAAATATCACAAGGGCAAAGATAAGGTTTATGTGTCCACTGCCATCAATTTTGTCCCGAGACACACCTCTGACTGACAGTTGACCTGTGACTCTCAAATGCCATCACATTAATGCTGCGTGGCGTGATGCATCATTGATTACTCCAATTATAATAATCTGATAAGATTGATTCAATGATATGACATCACACAAATGGTGATTATCATTATGGTGACTTCATTCACTGAAGAGATTCAGCTATATGGGTAGTACAAACACTTTGTATTTTGATAAAGTCATTCATAGTGATTCATTTCTTCCGATGTTGGCCAAATTCAGATAGTTCCACAAAAAATATGAGCAAATATTTTAGCAGAAGGCTGCACAATTTGGGGAAAATACAAATTATTTCAACTTATATTGCAAGTGCAATTTGATTTTCAAATATTGGAAGGATTTAAAAATGTGTAATAATAATAATAATAATAATAATAATAATAAGTATACATTTTTATATTATGGAAAAAAATTTTTAAGGGGTTCTGTACAAAGCATACGTCCTTGTC
Source organism: Notothenia rossii (assembly GCF_949606895.1). NCBI lineage: Eukaryota > Metazoa > Chordata > Actinopteri > Perciformes > Nototheniidae > Notothenia > Notothenia rossii. The sequence goes on along the minus strand of NC_136907.1, from coordinate 53,121,770 downwards.
TGACATTGGAGTTATTCTAGTTCCAGCCTGCATAATAACAGCCTGCTAAACCTGAACTGAATACTACAGCTGTTCATCATTTCAGTAGTTATTTACACCTGTGCTATGCCTGCTATGACATGTCTGAGAACTTTAAAAATGCAACAAAATCTATAAACTGACGCAATTCCAGATATTCAAAATGTTTACATGTGACTGAATGTCATAACAAGCTTTTCTAACTCACAGCTTCACTCTGAAATGAAAGCCAAAGCAGTGCTTGTGAAAGTAGGTCAGGTCAACATTAACATAGATGTTAATACCATATTACATCATACCCCTCCCTTCTCTCTCTATCTAAAGTGTTGTGTTACTATCCTCTTACATCATGGCTACAGCCAACAATCCTCCTCCATAAGCTCCCTCTCAGCTGGCTTTACTGTGTTCTGTCAGAATTACATAGACCTAACAACCTCCAGCTTTCAGAAGGACTGACGTGACAGGCCAGTAATCCTGTCAAGAGCAAATCTGAGGCTAACGTTAGCTCTGTGACAGGATGGGTCGTGGGAAGCATCAGCAATTGACTCAGCAGTGTGTGTCTAACACATTGCGTACTGTTGTTTAGGTCAAGTCTTCACCAAATACCTGTGCTTAAAAGGAGATACAGACTTTAGCAGCTTATACAACGTATGTTACTAACGACGTTTAATCAGCCACAATGACTTAAGGTGGATGGTTACTACGTCAAATAGCTTTTAAACCTAGCTAACAGGCTAGCTAGTCATTCAGTAACTCAAGCTAACTCGTACATTGACAACAAGTGAAGAGTTAGCCAGGTGCCACATCACAACACCATGTTAATGCTAGCTAGCTGGCTAACATAATGTGCTGTAGCAAATGTAACCCTCACGTTTGTCTGGCAGTATGTTACTTTGTATGTTTAACCTTGTGGTTATCATATTTTGAGAAAATAGGGAATATTAAGTCAACTTACCAACAGACCACAGCTACACATAGCCACACTGACACAACTCGCCATAACATTGGTGTCATCTTCATCCCTCTCCTGCCGGGACAGACATCCTTACCGTACTAACAAAACGCGGTTTATCCTTTTCGCCCTTATGAGGACTTTTACAAGCCAAATGCACCCGTTGTTTCCTGTTAACTTAGCTGATGGGGGTTGTTTTCACGGGTGAAGTGTGAATGTGATGCTAGCCGCTGTCGCCCACGCACACAACCTGCTGTGTAACCGTCCAATGAAAAAGTAGAGGGGCAGTTGCGCAGTTCAAACTGAGCGTGTGTTTGGAAGCGCTCGTTTTGATGGAACCAGTTGCCCCGAGTGGGTGGTGCTTATCGTAACACTGCCAACACTTGACGGTTGGACACTTGGACGGTTATAGGAAGTGTTCCTGCATTTAAATGATATCATAATTGTGAAAATGATAGCTCATGATGACAAAAAAGACCACAATATTATAAATACCATTGATACATGAGACACTGTAATATGGTATTTCGTGGGTGGATAACGCAGGAGCAGTCCTAGCTGAACGGTGGAAAAATCGGTGGCATCAAGTTAGAGGATGTTAATTAGCACTATTTAAATCTGTAAATATTGTTCAAAACGACCCATAATGTGCAAATCAAAGCATTTATTGCAATATATATGTATATCTTTTTGTTAACCTATCAACCTGCAATAAAAAGTATCGTCATGTTCTCTTATTCGGCCACTTTGCTTAACTGAAATTGTACAGTAGGCTACATGATGTACAGCAGGCTCCAAACTCCAAACCCGATTAGAGACAATAATGCACGTGCATGTTGAGGTCAATAGAGGGAGCTATCTACACATAAAAAAAACTGATGTGAAACCCCCTTAGTGAGGGCAAGAGACAAAACACATTTGGACATTTAGAACATACACCTTATCATCATCTAACATGCCATCCGTTGTTAAATCCATCCCTGGAGTTCCTGTTTTATTTCTGATCTAGCTCGATGCAAATTAAAACTCTATGTATGTGCAACAAAAAATAATGTCACATGACAGATTTGATTCAACTGGGCCTCTGCTGCCATCACGTGGCTAGCAGTAATATATGAATTTATTCCTCAGTAATCCCATTTCTTGTATTTTTTCTCCCACAATTTGCAGTATGCACAAAAGTCAAACAAATGAGCAAGAAAGCCATCATTGCATGCATTGGTTTTGATTTCATTTGGTTTCTAAATCAGGAATAAAGATAAATACTTACTTGCTGTCAAGGTGTGCAGTACTGCCTCGCCGCAATGAAAATGATGGCTAAAATATAATCCTATCAAATGAAATTGAAGCCGTCATTATTACTCTTAGTTGTTTTTCGGAAACCTACGGTAAAGATGTGTACTGTAGATGTATTAGAGACTTACAACAAATGCATTGCTGCAATTGCAATGCAACTTCTCTCAATTTATTTTTAACATTTCAAAAGTGAAATGTGTCAGAAATGGTTCTGTCAGAGCTACGGAATATTGAACCATCCAGATTTGTGGATTTGTAAAATGTTACAAATAGCTTTTTTAAAATACAAAAATCCTGAATGCTTAAAAATGACTATTTGTCTTTTATAAACATACATTCATTTTATGTTTGTATCAATGATTAAGCAAGCAAGACATAGCGTATTGTTTTGAGTAAGTTATTATTTTTGCTTCACCCTTTTCTACCTGAATATAAATCCTAGTGGCTTCAACAATAAAGGCCCCTTTGACAAAGTGAGACATTATGAGGAAGAAGTTTATTGAGGAGCGATACAGAGACACAGAAAAGAACAACTGATGCATTCTCCAGTTTACCATTATGCCCTCTGCTAAACAAAGCCATCACACTCTCTACAACTGGAACCGTTTCGATGTTGGTCTTCTGCAGATTCTTCTTCTTCTTCTTCTTTTTTTCAACTATCCAATTCTCTTTCTACATTTAGCTTTGGCAATATAGAATTTTATTTCATGCCGGTAAGGCAGTCTAAATTCGAGAGAAGAGAGCATTTAGTGAGTAGAGACACAGAGAACGATTAAAGCGCTAGGATCCTTGATGAGGTCTTAATAGTCCACAGGTACAGTATCTCCTTATCATTACCTATTTACATCAGAACACAGTTTAGGCCCACATACACAATAACAAACTGACAGAGAAGCACGACACCACCTTAAACTCGGATTGAGACGCTGACTGGCTTTCGATGGCTGTGAGAGAAAAGGAAATAAGAGAGGCTAGAAGATTTGAGGAAAGAGAAAGAGTGCTAGTTTGTGATGGGCATGGAGTTGCATGTTTCAAACCTGAGAATAAGGCTAAATTGTAACATGTAAATGCATGTTCGTTCGTTTTTCCTCCCCACGAGTCAGCGTCTGAATCTGAGCTTAAGGCTGCAGGGGTCAAAACTTGACCATTGATACAGCACAGGTGGACACCTATGACGAGGTTAAATGCATTATTGAGGCTGTTTCCATATAGAGAATACTGAAGGTGCTCCTCAGCCTTGCTATGTATGTATGGCTGCTACTACAACACAGGAACAACTCACAAAAGTCCAACATTACATTTATGATTCGTCATTTAACAGCTTTGACCATGAGAACGAATACAACTGAAACGCCAACGAACGTGCAGACGGACAGCACATGCATCCTCACACACACTCATACACAGGATTACTCGCGCACAAACACGCACACACACTACCTTCTGTTCCTAAGAGAACATTGAGCTGATAATTAACACTGAAGGGTGGGGCGTTATACAATAAATTAATACAATACTAAATCATACCCGAGCCTACATATAGGCAAATTAGTCCCTGCCCCGTATACACACACACGAAACGCACGCACACACACTCTACATACACACACTCCCATGCAATAAAAGCAGCTCATGTGCCATGCTGCATTTTGGAATGAGTAGGGCAGTACGACTGCTGAGCGTATTGTCATGTAGAAGCAGCAAGTGGGGGATTGTGAGGGGAGAAGGGGGGTTTCCAGGGACTGATACCGGGTAGTGGATCTGCTAAGCAAACCTGGACCACAGGCGAGCAACAAGCGCGCGTACACATACACCACAAGACAAGTACCATACTGTACATAGATATATGGACATCGTCACCTGGCAGGAAATTGAGGGTCAAAGACGTCAGTGTCTGCACTAAAGGAGGGACCAGGTCGGCAGAGCCATGGCTAATAGAAGGAGGAAGAGGATGGAGTGGATGACGGGAGGAGATAAGTGTATGAGGAACCCATTTAGATGTTTATGGTGGGGCTTGTCTTGTAGGAGACGGAGGGGGCCGCCGGCTTGGGTAGAGAGTGATTGATAATGGAAAAGTGTGAGAGAACCGGACAGATAAGAGAAGTCGAAAGAGGAGTGAGAAGAAAAAAGTAAGGAAGACAAAAGGAGACAAGAAAGGAGACGAGATTAGTCTTCACACAAATGTAGGAACTGCTACGTTTCAGAGTGCAAATTGTACTAATGTCTCTCACACAGAGTCCAGATGATCAGTGTGAAGATTGTAGATACTAAAAATGAGCAGTTAGATGAGAATATCGACACCACTGCTACGTTTGCATGCTACTGAAGCTACCGCCAAATGCCTGTTAGCTTAGCTTATAGAGACTAGAAATGGCAGGGAAGAGCGACTCAGGGAAAAACTTTCCAAACGATGGTGCATTAAGTATACTGGGGAAACTTGAACAGTGAGTGAATTTTGACCATATATTGTTTTATTCAATTGCACACTGCTACTTGATGGAAGTGACATTTGCACTGTTAGCTAGCTAGCTATTAACGTTGTTGTTTGTGGTCATTTCTTATGGACAGCAGTATAGTGGTACGTTTAATAAATTGTGAAAAATAAAACACATGTATACGTTATTTTCAATAGTGCTTTGTTCACCAGAGCAATCAAGATCTTTGGTTATGTAGCCAAGATGGTGATTGTCGAGTGCAATACATTTCCAGCATTCCACACGCATCTGTTTAACTGTTTTGAATGCCCCATCCACGTACTTATAGTGCACAGCATTTTGCGATAGATTTGCTTTGGGACACACTTTAGCACTCAAAATAACACATTGAAATATAGAAGTATTCATATTGAGACACAACAGGTCTTCATCACAGCACACAGTATGACTTGTCATAGTAGGAAAAGCACAGGTGTTACTAACGATGGAACCTGAAATCAAAACAGCTAATTTGAATTCAGCCGTCGTTCTTTTAATTAGTTGCACCTGTTCTTATCCTTCTGCAACAAGTAAAAATGTGTTCTGCGAAAAAGGCTTTTATGTTGAGCATTTCTTTCAATACTTGAAAAGACAAACCAATTGTATAATTTTGAGTTCAATGTTAACCATACTGTTACACAACTTAGAGAGCAATCAGGTATGTTAGAGCATGATGTCATCCTGACAAATAGTTATGTGAAGGCTTTGTTTACCTGGGGATGCTAGGAGGGGCCCTGTTAGGGCGGCTGGGAGCCTGGGGGCTCTCAGCAGTGTTGTTGAAGGGCCCCAGGGGTCCTGGGCGGTTTGGTGGTGGCGGGGCCCCTCTTGGAGCCGGGCGCTGGCCTGAAGACATCCTCCTGGAGGAGGTGGGGCTGGATGGAGGAGACCTGCTGAAAGGAAAGGATAAAGGAAGGCATGGCAATATAACTCATTTTGTTGGACAACTTATTGTTCCAGAAATAACTGCAATTTCATTTTAAGACCACTGTTATAATGATAACATAGTAATGTAGACCCTTGATGAATAATTATAAATAAAATGTACCAACAAAATTAAATTAAATGGAGTCACAGGCTCATTTAACAATGATTTCAAATATTCAACCCTTGACAAATGGTTGTCACAGACCTAGCCCAAGTCCTCTAATGTGAGGGAAAACTCTGCTTGTTACGCTGGCATCATGTCGGCAATTAAGTCAGCAAGATGATTAAGGTCATGTTGAAATATTGTTCCATAAGTATTTAAAGTAAAGAAAATCAAGGTTGTGCCTATATATATCATACGATTAGTCTTTAGTGCAAAAATGATTGAGATCATGTCCATATATCATTAGATGATACTTTAACTTGAAAAATATTAATGCTTGTCTATGTGTCTTTAGCGTAAAATATATTAAGGTCATGTTCATATAGATATATATATATATTTTGGATATATATATATATACACGTAAGGAGATGTCCATGAATTGTGTTCAGGAAAGAAAGAGCACATAATGTTATCAGTTTAACTAAAGCCACTTTACCTGCGACCCCCTGCTCCTCCCACCCAGGAGTTATCAACAGGCGGAGGCATGGGGACGGTGAAGGTGGTGGTGGAGATGTCCCCGATGATGGCCAGGGCCTCCTTTAGGGCCTGGTGGGTCCTCAGCACCTCGTCCCTCCTCTGGGCCTGCTCCTGGGACTCGTCCATCAGGGTGTTCTGGTCCCCGGCAGAGTACAGCTGGGCCAGCAGCTCCGCGTTGATGAAGTCCTTCACCTGGAGGCAGGAGGAGGCGGTGCAGGGAGATGTATTCAAATAGTTAAATAGAATAAATAAAGCATATGCCTTCTAATGGCATTTTCCTCATCAAAGGTTAACACTTTACTATTGGGATCATTAATGACAGTGTTATATTTAGAGAGAAGTAATTACAGGTTATATCTTTTAACTAATAATCAGAATTGGTTTTATTACCAAATATAAAATGTTACCATTTAACAGTTGAGTTGATTGTAAAATAAATACAATTTAGGATCTACAAAAGCAAATAGGCTTTGTAAAATACACCCCTAAATGGATTGTTTACGAAGTATACGAATCTCAGAAAATGGGCCAGTACACGAAAATGTTTAGTTGTTGGCTGTAGCGTGTTGCCTTTATACAGTAACAGCAAAGGAAATATGTCTACACGTCCTATAGAAATGAACTTCTGAGTAATCTTTTCTCACATTGTTGATCATGAGATGCATGATGGTTTTGGGCATGAGGTCCCGGATGCACTTGTTAACAATAGCCATGTAGGAGTCCACCAGGTTACGAATGGTTTCCACTTTACGCTCCAGCTGAGGGTCCATGGAGAAGTTCTCCGTGGCTGCGGTGGTCTCACTCTCAACCTGCAGAGGGAGAAAGGAGAGAGACTTTTCAAACAATGAAAGAGAACTAAATGAGAAAAGAGGGCCATACGTTTACAAAACACGTCGGTTAATAGTATCAATCACTATTTGATACAGAGGGCTTCTTTCTGAAATGAAATCTTAAATGTAAATGTAATGTATTTATTCCCAGTATTTCCCTACAAAATAAATAAATATAGAAAGAGTTCTAAATGTATTTAAATAAGAACAGGTAAATACAGTAAATATGAATATATTAAGAAAAGAGTGGTGCGGGAATGAGTCCTAAAGCCCAGGAAAGAGTTAGCATTTTGCCACTTCCGCTTCCCTTGTCTCAAAGTCAACGTTCTTTTTTAACGGGTCTTCGATGCCTCTAAAAAGGCCTGCGGTTAATACAAACTTACTAGATTTTTATGTTTTGTTCAACAACATAGAATATGTCAGTAAACATACCACATGTGAATGTCTAGCTAGCGGTTGCAAACAAGTGGCTAAATAAACTACTTATCCACCACACCGGAAATTAGCGACCTTTAGCTTAGCGGTGGTGACACACAGCCATGAGACCGCCATGTCGTTTGTTTATAGGCTAATGTTAGCATTTTTACTTCTTGTGATTGCATTCACTCTTCAACTGAGTTGTGTTAATATGTGTCGATTATCCTGCTCAACAAAATGTGTAAGTAATAAATGCGTGTCAAAATATCTGGAATATTCTGAAATACTCCAAATACTAATGGAACCATGGCATTGATTATTGTCGAGTGAACCCTCGCGATGTTAACTTCCTGGTCGGCCTCCTAACATACATACAGTTAATCCCCACTCTAGACAGACAGATGGAAACTAAAGGTAGGAATGTGTAACCTAGTGGGTAAAGGAGCCATTGATCAGAGAATTAAAGAGTTTGCTAACCGCCATGACTTTCTCAGGATAGACCCCGGCACGTAGGAGAGAGGATTTCCAGCTGTCCACGTCCTCCTGTGAGTCACAGGCCAGCTCCAGGGTGCGATTGTCCTTGTAAACATTCCTGAGCACCATGACACAGGAGAACATGCATCCATTTTAGACCACATGTGTGTGCATATGATTAAATATTAATAACCAACACTAACTACCCTTTGAATGATTATCTTTTTAGAAAACATGTGGACAATGTTCCCTGTTGTTGAAGTGTTCAACAACAGCATAGAAACTCAGACATCTGGAAGTATTGACAGTATTAGGTTATGTGCTTCCTTCCATTTGGGGTATTTTGTTGTTTAACCCTTTCTTAGGTCTTCAGCCAAGAAGAAAGTGAATTACCATCAAACTTTTTACAGAGCGTTCTGCACCGATTACTCAGAGTCCAGGCCTGATCCAGACTTTTTATACAGATTCACCGTGTTATGTATAGGTTACAGTCCTGGCCTGGCTTTTTTTCATACGTTTCATTTATTGAATAGGTTACTGGTTGTAGAGATCTCCACACCACATGTTGTAATCCACAAATAATCAAAGACCAGCTATCACATTTCCAAAATATCATTGGTTGACCATCATATTGAACCAATCTATTTTTAAAAACCGAAGAGCCTGCACTGCATCTTCTGGAAACTCTTTCCATGCTTTTGCAGCACAAAGTGGGAACATTGTTTCTGTTCAGAGAAACACTTGAGTGGGATAGTCATTCTAAAGAGTTCCTTTTTCTAAAAGTGGATTTATATTCTGTGAACAAGCGTATAGACTTTAATCGTCTAAATTGTGTAAAGTACTAATTTAGCTCATTATCATTTGTTTAATGTATGAATTAGCTTTTAATCCTGTAATTAGTTTAGTAGCTTGTCTCCATTTATTTTACGTATATTTCAATTCTAAATTGTGATTCTGGAATGTAAGTGAAACTAAGATTTTGTCATAACAGTTAAATATTTAATTGCTTAAATAAAATAGAAAAATCTTCTGATTATCTCCAGCAGGGGAGAATATGTATGAATCTCTTTTTCTTTTGTATTGTGCATGTGGAATTTAGGTGAAGCTAACCTCCATGAAACATTTAATCTTTTACCTCACTTTACTGTGATTATTACAAATGAATAAAATGTGTTATCATTAAAGTTCCCTGTTTGTTAATTCCTACATTTTCCTTGAATTAATAACTATTATCAACCTACTATTACCACGTTAAAGGTGGGGTATGTAAGTTGGAGAAACCAGCTCGAGTGCGCTAGAATTTGAAAATACACAACCGGAAAAAATCTGTCACTTCCTTACAGAGCCCCTCCTCCAACACACACGAACGTGCACATGACCAATGAGGGCACGAGATAAGTTTGTGCACAGATGGAAGGCTGACAGGCAGGTAGACCATCCAGTTATTTTAGCCGGGCCGGCTCAGATGATTGGTCGTGCATTTTACAGCGCCACGGCTTCCACAAATTACATTTTTTATGGATTTTTTGTCAAAGCACTTAAGATATTCATTGATATCGGGATGTTAAGAGCATTCCATGGAATATAACAAAAAGCGTATCTCGAAACGGTTTCTCAAACTTACCTACCCCACCTTTAAGACCTTCAAGTTTGTATTATTATCTGTTGCAGTAAATCACTGTAAAATGTTTGCTTTTGTAAACAAATGCAAATGACAAACTTCATAAACTAAGCTGTAGATCTTTTAGACATAGTTTCACCTTCTCCCAGCCTGCATACGTGCATGCAAGCATACTGTACAAAACACATCTAAAACATATTTCAGCCGCAGCAGCACACAGGCCCTGTATTCTCTAACTCCATCTACTGCATGTGATTGCTGTAAGGAATCTGGTTTTATGTGCAGAAATGAAAGATCTGCTGACCTGGACTCCGTGTTGAAAATACAGAATATGTGCTTGCTGGACAAGAAACTCTTCTCCACATCGCGGACCTTCAGGTTGTCCAGAGGGAGCATGTACTTCTTCTCCTTCTCCTGCAAATGAGAAGAACAGGCGGTATGGATCGTGAGCGCTTCTTATGACTAATGCAATTTTGTTGTTTTCCATGGATTCTTGTGCAACAAAATGTGGCCGTACGAGAAAGGTGAAATGGGGTTTTTAAAGAGGGAGGGGAGCAGAGAGAAAGGGGGTGACAGGAGGGAGAAGGAATGGGGGAGAACATGTGAGTGGGAGGTAGGGAAAGGGGGAGAGGGGGGAGGATAGAGAAAGAAAAAAGGGAGAAGGAGAGCACATGTGGAAGTCATTACAGTGTGGGTCAAGATGCAGTCGTTCTTCACGGCGCGTTTTGCCGGGGGAACGCTGGCAGCTAAAGCCTAAGTAAAGCGAGTAAGTCGGGGGGGTAATGGGGATAAGTCCGGCGGTTGGGGGTCCGGCACTCAAACACAACCTCAGAGGTAGAAGCTCAAGCACGGCTATGACACATGTGTTCATTGACGGACACTTTAAGACGTTTTTAACTTCATCCTAGCCTCCATCTTTTTAAACTCTCCCTGTCTTTTTTCTTTTATCCCTCCCCCCTCTATATTTTCTCAATATTTTTTCTTTCCATTCCAGAGGGGCCCACTTCCTGCCGGATTTTTTTGAAGGAGAAGGAGGGAGAGAGATTAAATGACAGCCTGGCGTTAAAACTCAACATCTGGTAGTGCTTAACGGCACACAGAGAACCAGGGAAGGAGGGAGAAGTTAAAGAGTCGGCGGGTGAAGGAGGAGGAGGAGAGAGCGATGAGAAGAAGCAACGCTAAAGTGGATTTGCACAAAGGTTTGCAGAAGAAAGCCCCCCATCTGGTCCGAAGGTCCGTGAAGATGGTCGCAGGTAAGGATTAAAGAGGATGAGAAGAAGGAAAGACAGGAAAACTCTGCAGACTCTTCTTGTGTTGTATTCCCCGAGGGGTCACCGCGGCCCATATATGGTCACACGGGTCCCCTCCCTCTTCCTCTCCTTTTCTCACCCCCACCATCTCTCTCTTTCCCTCTTTTTTGAAATATCCCCTCCCTGAACGTGCAGCCAGTCTGTCCCGGTCGTCTGAGCGAATGTGCCACGTCAAGGCTGGATACTCTTCATGGCCGGCGTGACCCAAACGGACCGCGAGGGGACTCCGGGCTTAAAAAGGTCTACCAAAACCAACAAATATGGCCAAGACACCTAAACAGTTTTGGGAGACGCGGATGAGGCACATTTTGAGGGGTTTGTGCCGAAAGGACCTGCCAAAATGGAGCGGGGGCGAAGGGAGGGCAGAGCCGCACGGCAGCATCTGGACCGGCAGAACGCAGCGCTCAGGGCCCGGCTCTGAGCTCCGGCTCCGTCTACCCAGTGTTCAGACTACCTGTTCATTATCATACTGGTGTACAGTAGTCTGCACATTGGTTAGACTGGGCACGGACCCTCTTCTGTCTCTCTGATGGCATTTCAGATCTCCGAGATGTGTGTGATTTTTTTATTTAATCCTTCCCTTTCTGCTAATATATGTACTATATTCATCTGTATTTTGTTCATTCTAACACTTCCTTTTCACTTCTGTTCTTGGAATAAACATACATCACCATTTTCAACACTAACTGCCGATTTGATAACTTGCTGTGAAAAAAACCCCTCAGAATTGTAAGATGTTTAGATGCACAAAATGGCGAGCTCTCATAATTTATAGCATGAATGAGTACGTTTGCAGGCTGCTAGCCTGGTGCTCTGATGAAGATGTGGTCCACTAGAAGGGGGGGAGGGAGGAGCGAGTGTTTGGCTGCGAAGCATCCAGCGCAGGCCAAAAGGAACCTGGGCCAATCAATCAAAGAGGAGTTTGAAAATACAGTCAGACACCTTCAGTGAGTTTATTTCAGTGGGTGGCCAAAATGGAGTTGGAAAGACTTTAAGGCAAAGGGACATTTATATTGCTGTGGTGTCAAATAACTGCAAAAAAGCTGTGAGGGAAAGTGTTTGCAGATGGATATGCACAAAGAGTATGTACAGACAGGATGTGTTCGTCCATTTAGGTGAGCTTTTTTATTGTTGCTTTGTGGTTAAAGTAGTAAAAGTCAAATAGCGGACTGTTGAATACTACCCATTATAAAGAGCCAAACAGTGACTCAGCACCTTGAAGTGATAGCTGCGTATGAAGTTGAAGGTCAGAAACAGAATCAAGGGATATTGATTTTTGAATAAAGGGGTTTCTCTGTCGACATTTTTAGATTAGAAATGTGTAATTTTGTTGCCAAGAATGCAAGCACTTCCAAACCACACCAAGTGAAGAAGGAGGGTGTTGGTGTGTGTGTGTGTGTGTGTGTGTGTGTGTGTGTGTGTGTGTGTGTGTGTGTGTGTGTGTGTGTGTGTGTGTGTGTGTGTGTGTGTGTGTGTGTGTGTATGTGTGTGTGTGTGCGTGCGTGCGTGCGTGCGTGTGTGTGTGCGTGCGTGCGTGTGTGTGTGTGTGTGCGTGCGTGTGTGTGTGTGTGTGTGTGTGTGTGTGTGTGTGTGTGTGTGTGTGTGTGTGTGTGTGTGAGAGACTTTTACATATGTCTGTAAATGATTTTGGTTTCAGTTGTGTATGTGTGTGAGCAGAATCGGATTGGCCATCGGGAGATTCGGGACTTTTCCCGGTGAGCCGCTCCCTTCGGTGGGCCGCTGGCTCTGGCATAGGTGGGCCGTGGACTTTCACACGTGCATGTGACTATAGAAAGTTCACGGGGTGTAAAAACTGAAATATACGAGGCGAAGCCAGCGCAGGCTATAATTTCCTACATTACCACACTAACATATCGAATGACAATCTGTGCACGCGGCGCTGTGCGGCCCCTGGGTGCCGTTTGAGGGCTGAGCATGTGTTCATATATTTTGGGTGAGCGTTTGCTCTGGATTGGGACTGTTCTACATGTGGAGAGAAGAAGCGAATGCCTGAACTCCCAGCGGAAAGAGGTGGGGAGGGAAGAAAGAGAGAGAAAAGGAAGGCAAGCTCAGAGACAAAGAGAAGGATGAATGGGAAGGAGTGAAAACAAGAATCAAAACTCTTCATAAGTGAAATTAGAAAATATTAAAGTGGACTAACAATCGATACTGGATTGTCTCTATCAGTTTCTCCTTTCTCCCAAATTGCATCTCTCTTGGACCTGCACCATCAACAAGGTTAACAATGCAGCAGCAGCAGCAGCAGCAGCAGCAGCAGCAGCAGCAGCAGCAGCAGCAGCAGCAGCAGCAGCAGCAGCAGGCTGAAGGAGTTGCAGTGTGTCTGCCTATCTACACTTGCTGTGCAGAATATCCTCCAACCTGTACAGCAGGCACAGACAGGCAGATAGACATCAGCCCGCCAAAGAGCCCTAAAGAACGGACCAAAAGCTGCAACCAGTGTGCTTCTCTCCAAAACCAGCATGGCGTTGTGAGATATAATGATGTATTATCAATGATAATGAAAATAAAATAATACAATTCTGCTTTAAAAAAAAACTCAACATCAGATCTGTGTTATTCATCAATTCATTGTTCATTTCTGACTCCATTCTGCACAACATCTGGCCACTACAGAGGAGGATTAGGGTCACTTCTGGAAAATGTATTTTCAATCTGAGTTTAAAGTCAGAGACCAGATGGATTAAAAGATGAAAGCATGATAAACAATTCATTCCACATTTCTTTTGTTTTGCTTTGATTGTGTTTTCTTGTATGTGGGTTACGTTTCTTTTCATTCATTTATTATTTTCTGCCCAAATCCTCCCTGTAATGTTTTATTGTACTGTATGTCTTAAGTATTGGTATTTTACATTATTTATTTTCTGTCTTCGTTGTAAATCTTCAAATTTTGACTTTATCGTCAAAATTCTGACAATTAACACAGATCTCAAATAAAGTGTTCACGTTCAGCCCTAATCTTCTTCCATAGAACATCAGTTTATTCTGACCAAATCTCATTGGCTCATCATCCTGATCTTAACATTAAGGTGTTCAATATCAATAATATTAAATATTACACCCTCTGACTCCAGAGAGGAAATATCTGTCTCTTCTGTTGCTCAAATACCCTTGAAAAAATTAAAAATGAGTTCAAAGACACTAAACATTTAAGTGTCTTTTTATTTTTAGTCTCTTTTCTTTAAAGCTTAAACTCACCTCATCATCCTTGAACCAGGAGAGGCTCTCGGCAGTCAGCACAAACCAGTACTCCTTGGCTCCTCCCTTCATGATGCTGATGTTGTTGATGGTCAGCCAGCCTTTGCGAATGACCTGAGGGGAGGGCAAGGTCAAAAGTCAGAAATTGCTCCAAAGTAAAAATGACAGGAGCTCTTCATCCATAATAACTGGAAAACAATGAGCTTAAAGTCAATAAAACGCTTTGTAAAGTTGAAGTGGAACTGCAAAGCGTTCTAGTGTCTTTCAGCTCATTGTTTTGATTATATTTCCTAATAAATCTGATAAAACAACTCACTCGCCTTTTAAAAAATCAACTCCAAACAACATATCATGGCTAGAGCTAGCCCAGATGCATCAGTGCAGGTAAAACAAAGCATGAATTGCGATGAAATGTGTGTGAAGGTTGGGGTTAGGTGTGTGTTTGTGACCTAGCATGTGACTGTGTGCCAGTGCAGTCTCATTCAAGGAACTGTGTGTCCACAATGCCACAAGCAGAGCCCAGTGTTAGCTGGTTAAGTGATCATTGTGTTAAGTGCTTCAAGCACACAATAAAGTGTGTGTGTGACAACTGGGTATTAACCCCACAAGCCCTACACAAACAGGCACTGTGCCAAGTGATTATTAGGTTAGATCACTGTCAGTCTCGCACCGCCTAAGACTCACTAAGGAGGTTACCCAAATCATTACAAAGCCTTACTGTCTTTGGCCAACAAAAGAGGTCTGTTTTGTGCCTGGTCACTAAAAGAACACTTTTTCAGATTTAGAGATGATTATTTAACAGCCAAACCAAGGACATTTTTGATTTCTATTTGTGGTTGGCAACCCCTTGTAGTCTGCGGACGCTGGTGGGTGGAGGGGGTGTTAGAGAGTAAACGTTTAGAGAGGAAACTCTTACAATCAGGCCTGATGCGGGAGGAGAGGAGGCCTGCAACAGGAAGGAATGTTGGGGATTTTAGGGAAAAAAAGCAACTTTTCTACTGCAATTAAAAGAAAAACGCCTCTGCCCAGAAGTAGCTAACACAGCCAATTTGCCTTTCTTGAACCCGTCCAGAGTGAGAAAAACTGACTCTTTTTTTGTTCATGGTGCCGGAGAACACCACACAATGGGCAGAAGTGTTACTGCAGGCACAAAATGACATTGCAAAACCATAACCCACAATGAGTGATACTCACCAACAGACACCCATAACAGGGCAGCTGAGATTCTCACTAAGGGATGGGGATGAAATGCAAAGTGGCACCTTGATGACACAGGAAGGGAGTTCAAACAAAGGGAAATGTCTCAACAACAACACCAGTGATGATGGTGGCATAAAGTAATAGAACCCAAATCATAAGACCAAACAAACAAATTGGTGCCTCTAAGCAAAATACACGATGCAACATATCAAATAATAATAAAATATAATAGAACATAAGGCTACGTATAATGTACATAACATAAAATGTGTGTGAAGATTAACTAAAATGAAAGGATCAGATCTTTCATTTGTTGTATTTTCTCTTCAGTAGCCATCCTGCTGCTGTGTAGGTGTGCATTTACTCCATTGACCTTCCGCTGTTTGTGTGTGTCGTATGAGACGTGACAGATGCTCACCTGATTTACAGCCGAACTCTGGCTCTTATTACTCTGACTAGTCCTCTGCTGCGCACTGTGGAGGTCAAACAACAACACAGAGGGAGAGGACGGGTGGATGAAGGGGAGGGAGAGGTGAATGAAGAGGAGAAAAAAACATGACAGGGTTAAGTGGATCTTCAAAACATTTGTTCTAAGCAGCCTGACATGTTTATTCATAAATAATCTATCATGGTGGAGATATGCTAACAGATAGATGGAGTCTTTACTTAGCAAAGCCAATGAAGTCTTCGTGGTTAGTGTTGATGTATGAGAGCTGGATGTCTATCAGCAGCAGAACCTGTAACAACACAAAATATTAAACATGAAATAGGTCATTTTTATAGAAATACAGTCCTTTGATGTTTTCCTCAATACTCCTATTCCCTTTCTTTCAAAGAGATGGCATAGAAAATTGATACTCATCTTATTAAATATTTGCTAATTTGCATAACTTTTCAGAACAGGATTCAAAATGTTTTTCAAAATCGTTTCATTTTGTAGACATATAACAGTCAAAGGTTTTTAAAGAGGGAATTTCAGATATTACATAAAATCACTCGATTAATATTAATTATACTAATACTATTACTGTCCATTCTTTTGACTAAAAAACGAATTTTGAGAAAACCAATAGGCTTATACAATCAACAATTGTAAATAAGAGATATCATCATTAAACGTAACCAGTTGATTACTAACATAAAGGCAATATTGTTTCCAAGATTGTTTCACTAGCTTAGAAGTTTTCTAAAACTGAATGTTTACATTTGAAAACAAGATGTTATTTAATTCTAAATGGGTAAATTAAGTAGAAATCTACAGACACAAATCAGTAAAATAAACACTTAAATGTGTAACTAACTATTTCAATTTCCCAGAGCATAAAAAACATTGCTGTTGTGGAGCCTAGCTAGCAGCTGGTTAGCTTAGCCTAGTATTAAGACTCAAGGCAGGGGAAAACAGCTAAATTGTCTGGCACATCAAACCACAACTTTTTATTTTCACACTTGACTTTTTATAAAGATTTAACAAACAAGACATAATGTGTGAGTACGTTAGCTTAAAAGCTCTTGCTATGTTGGTTTTCCACGTTTCCAGTATTTGAGCTAAGCTAAGCTAACAAAATGCTGCTTGTAGCCTCATTTTTATCATAAAGACCAAAGCTTTACTCATAAAGTATGTGTTTTGTATGGATACAATGACAGATATTAATATGAAACTGTTTACTTGGCATTCATTTCACAGACATTCCCTTGTAAACAAATATCTATGGCCGTTATTACCAACTAAGGATGTTACCTGATCCTTGGCCCGACCCTCTCTGTCTCGAATATGAGTAGTCACAATCCTCTCAGTTTCCTCTTGCAGCATGGGGAAGCATTCCAGCTGAAAAAAAAACATTTTACAGCTTAAAATGACTCACTCCATAAAATGAGGAATGTGGAACAAATTATAAAACACTTCGAAAAAACTGAATTTTTCAAATGTGAGCTCATCTTTCCATTGCTGTTTCTTTCATTTGTCCATCCTCTATCAATTACCCTTTCTTCCTTAATTCCTTCTTTGTTTCCTGCCTAATTCCCATAAAAGATCTCAACTCTGTAACTTGTCTCAAAGCAACGTGGTTCAGATTGTGCACTCCGTCTATGATTTATGTTCACGTGAGCAGTTTAACTAAGTCATTCTGGTGGCAATTATATCCATGCGTTTCATGGTTTGTATGTCAGCTAAATATATCAATATTTGTGTTTGTAAGCGTTGGTCGTTGCTGCTGAATTGGGTTTTTGACAACTTTTCTTTTTTCATTTTCCAAATGTCAAAGCAACAAGTCATGCAGGCTGTTTTTATTGCAGTACGTTTAAATTTAGTGTGGTTGTGGGGCATTGCACTGTTTTCAGAACCCAATGGCAGAAATATACATTTGCATCGATGCCGAAAATAAAGCAGGTGAGTTACCTTGTTGGAGCACTGGCGCACGGTGTTAATCAGTTCCTGGATGACCATGTCCACACACTTGACGCAGGGCCCCTTCAGCTGCATGACCTGCTTCTTCACAATGGCCTCAAACGCCATGTCTGGGGTGAAGAGTCCAGTCCTGAAACACACAAAAAGGGAGGGAAAACAAGTACAATTGTGATGAAATTATGTGAATCTTTATTTTGGTTGTGTACTCTATACAGTCCATTTCGAAGTAAAAGAATGGTTCAATGCAAACATTTGTAATTTGTTGTGTCAAGAACCAGGCATAGATATTGGAGCTGCTATTGTATTTGTAAGGAATTCATGCTTAAATTTGGTGTTTTCTTTAAATGTCAAATGCTTTTTAGCTTGGGTGGCTATTATTTTGGTTTTGGTGACTAACCACTGCTGAGCCAGTGGCGTAACTATTGACGGTGCAGCCGGTGCAACGCACCGGGGTCCAGAGCCGGCCAGGGGCCCATGCCACAAAAAAAAAATGGCATTGACCGGTTCACGCAGTCTTCAAAGTAACCAAGCAACCTAAATTAATTTGTAATTTGTCTGTCCAATGACCTTGCTCCCTTTCATGTCATGTGATACCTTGCGTGACGAGCGAACCGTTTAATCAACCTGTACTGTACTGTAGCTAGCAGCAGCAAGTTTGGTAGCATTATAAAAATGTAGTAGCTTGCATTTATAATGTACAGCAAACCAAAGCACAAGAGCGGCGCCCAAAAGAGAAAGGACAAGAGAGAACAAGGAGATGTAACAGCTAAACTGACAAAATTAGACTGTAAAACAATATTTGCACCGGGGCCAATCACAACCTTGTTACGCCACTGTGCTGAGCCAATATAGAAACACACAGCGGCTAGACTGAACATTTAAAAAATAAATGACATGCTTCTCCCTTATTCATAAATTCCCATCAAAGGGATGTATTATCAACCAAATTCATGCATTTGTATTTCTATTGTGATGTTTTCTGCTCAAAATCAACATATTTGTCTGTCTTTAGCTTGTGAATAAATGTTTTTATAATGCCAAAGGGTAGTGATAGCATCACTGGTTGGTATATCAAATAGATGCTCTGGAACAACAGCAGAGGTTATTGAAGATAATCTATGTTCATATTTTGGGGGACAAATTCCTACCTGATACCATGGATGTTCTTAATGGCATAACTGATCTCGCGACGCATCTCCTTCTCATCACACTCCATCTGAGGGGAACAGAGAAGAGGAATTTAGATGAGCTTTAAACATTTGAAAGATGACGGCATGACAAAAGAGAGGATGACAGAGATGATAAAGAATAATTGTAAGGCTAAAAAAGAGAGGAAAAAGCAGCATTTGCACTATGCATTTGGAGATGTATTATTCATATGGAAGCTATCATGCTGAGGGTATACTAAAGAGAGACTGTAAGAAGATACAGAGATTATAAAATGTGTATGGGAGGAAACAGAAGAAAACTAAAGGAGGAAATAAACTCTGCAAAAAGGTTAATTTAGTTTTATATTCAGCCTTCAAGACTTAATTGTCCTAAAATTAGAAAAAGGAAGTCTACTGGGGGTGTCATTATTTCAACTGTTCCCCATCCACTTTCCTTTGTTTCAGGAATATTCAAGAGATGAGCCTCACTATCTCAAGACAGAATAAGGCAAAGGACTCAGAGCAACAGCTATTAAAGATATCGAGTTCAGAGGCTCAGTATTCTAAGCCTGGTCTTAGTTTTTTGTCCTATATTACCTTTGTTTATGACGTTTAATAAAATATGGTTCTAATCAGTCCCTGAAAAAGAGCAAATTCAAAACTCTGCTGTTGATGAGTGTCCCCTTAAGCTAGCAGCTGGTTAGCTTAGCCTAGAACTCTGGTCAAGAGAAAACAGCAAGCTTGTCTTGATCCAGCACATCAAAACAAAAACCTTTTTTATATATTTCACTTCTTTGTAAAGATTTAACTAACTAGTTATAAAGCGTGAGTTAGTGAGCTTTGGAGGCCTTGGGATGTTGATGTTGATGCCTTCGCCAAGCTAGCTGTTTCCCCGTTTCCAGTCTCTGTGCTAAGCTAAACGCCTGCTGCTGGTAGCTGCCACACAGGGAGAACAGGGAAGAATAGATGGATGGATGGGTGTTTTTTCAAATTTGTTGTGTAAAATAACTACACCCCATCAGATGTTTTCACTTGTTTTTTTTAAGTGCCATCTTCTTCTACAATTTGTTCGACATATCACCTTGACCAGCTCAAAGGGAAAACGCTCGTGGAATATGCGGTTGATTTTGGCTCCACCAGACAGCTCCACTGTGTCCACCTGATCACCTGAGCCTTCAATCCTTTTCTCAAAGTCCACAGAGAACTGCTGCACCATCCTGAAACAACCACAAATAAAGATAAGATGATAATGATACAAAAAAAGACCAGAAATTACACCCTGCTATTGGAAATTGGTGCCATGGGAGAAATGAATTAGGTAAGATATATTGCAGGATAGTCAAGCTTTATGACTAAATTGATGCAGAGAAAAAGTAGGCACTGACTGCAACAGCTGCTTGGTTTTGCGGGACGGGTCATCAGGTCGGTATCCCCGGTATTCCTCTGCCTCCTTGTCCAGAGCCAGCAGCTGGGACTGCAGCTTGCTGCGGAAAGCTGGCAGGGTGTCCCGGATGTGGTTGGTCAATTGCTGTGGAGACACAAATCCGACAAAACTAAACAAAATACAATCACACGGGAGCATCGATGAGGAAAAAAATGTCATTGGCATTTTGGCTGTACAGTGATGTAACAATAAAAATACTATTCTTCACTGTAGGAGCCTCAATGCTCTTTAGCCCTTATTTTTTATCATGACATACATAGTCCATCTGTTCAGAGGTTTGCTGTTTTCTTCCTGGGACAAAGAGTACCAAAAGTAACAAGCTTGATTTAGCCTCTTAGCGACTATGTTATTGGAGATTTAGTCTCTACATTCGCAGTAATTGTAGATAACTTTCATGCAATAAAAATGCAAGGAAATATGGAATGCCTGCCTGAGAGAAATGATAAATTATTCGGAGCCGAACTAGAAAGAACAAATGCATTTTCCACCTACTGACAATCACGCATCACCCACACTGATGTGCGGTACAAAGGAAGTGAAGAAATAAAAAGCCGCCCAGTTATTAATTATGTAAAGTGCACTGTGGAAAAGCACTGCGAGTAAATCTATGATCACCTCGTTGAGCACTCTCTGCAGCCGAGGGGTGCCCATTTTTTCAGCCATGTGCCTGTATCCCGGGTGGGACAAGAAGAACTTCCTCTCGGCCTCCAGAGCTGCCTTGATGTCTTTCTTTCCATCAATGTCCTTCTGACTGCGGTTCACCACTCCAATATAACCTGGAAAAGAATGAAAGAGGTAAAGGCAGGGGTAATACGTGGAGATAAACAGAGAGAAGGCATGATAGGACTGTGTTTGGATACAGTGATTAAGTGCACAGAGAGAATTTGAGAGTGAAAAGAGAATACAAGACCTGGCAAAGCTCAATCTACTGTAAAACACACACACACACCTCTTCGCAGCGGCAGCAACTTGTTCTCCAGTACTTCTCGGGCATCTGTTCCCTCATCCATCAAATCCAGTTTGGTGATTACTCCAATAGTCCTTAGACCTAGAAAAGGGATCACAAATAGGCAGGGATGATGTAACAGAATTTATCAAATGCTGTTTGGAAGTTTAAGGCACTGTCTTTGTATTCATCATTAGGGTGACCTTTACAGAGTGAAAATATACCCAGCTTCTTAAAAAATAATGTTTTCAGATGGTTTTTTTCCAATGCAGTTTTTCATCCATATCCTTTATGTCTTTCCCTCTTCCATGTTTCTTTCTTCCTTCTTCCTTTGAAGCAATTTTTTCCGTTAGCATCCCTTCCTCCTTTCCCCCCCATGGCTGTATGAAGAGAACTGGATGAAATGTTGGGGGGGGGGGGGGGGGCGTTTACTCCTATGAAAGTTGCTCAGTGGTGCATGAAGCATAAATGGCCTGACTCACAGGAAAAAGAATACCCGGATCTTCCAGCGATCTCCTGCACCCATAGGGCCTGTAGAGCATGCACACTCGCATTTCCTTAAGCCCCGTCACGTAGCGGATTGGAGTCATTCACTTACAACTGTTATCCACTGATTCACAGATGTCTCTTTCTAAGTGTAAGCCAATGGTTAAAAGTATTTTTGGGGCCCAAATGACATCCCGCTCTGTCACTGCCACAGAGGTATAGTAACTCCATTTGGCCACTATGACAATGTGCTTCCTCTGGGCTTGGCTCCCCCTGTATTCCTCTACCTTACTCTCCAAGTCTGATATCATTCACCCAACCCACAAGGTGAATGTGTCCTCCTCTTCCAAGCTAACTCATTTTCCATTCCTGTGTCCTCACCTCCTGTCTGAAGGTCAAACTCTTTGGGTATCAAATACCTTTCTCCTTTCTCCTTTCTCCTTAGCCTCAGTTTTTGTGTATTGAAATCTCTTATCATATTTTCCTCTTTCTCCTATCTTTTGATGCTCTCCTTGTCCTCCATTTTCCCTTTCTCTCAGCCCCGTGTTTCTAATAATAATGACTCTCCCTGTGGATCAATTCTGCTTCCACATTCAGAGAGGTCAGAGAACAAGGTAAGCACCATCGCTACAGCTGACGGAGAATCAATGTATTGTTCAGGTCAGTCCCACTAACCACAAGGTCGCCTTTTACCTGCTGCATTTATTTCCATTTCGCTCTCTCCTTACCCTGTGGATCGACGTCCTTTGCCAGTTTGAGAGCGTCGGAGTTGGCCAGGTCAGAGTTGGCCGGGGTGACGGCCAGGATCAGGCAGCTCTCTCTGGTGATGAACTGCATGATCATGTCTCTGATCTGCTGCTCGATGTCCACCGGCTGGTCACCAACCGGCACCTTGGTGATCCCCGGCAGATCGATGAGGGTCAGGTTCAACACTGCACACACGGAAGAATCACAATTAAAATATTACAGTTGCTCCATTTTAGAATAAAATAAAAGATCAATTAAAAAATTAAATTAAAATATTTAAGTTAAGAGTCAAATGTGCACAAGAAAATATTTGTATTTAATGTTTAAGTAATAATTAGCAGTACAAAAATGTTTTTAATAAAAAAGAATAAACATATTTGTATATAAATAATGCTGAATCGCAGTTTTAAAGGTGCATTGTAACATGTACTTGAATGTGTACATGGATGCTCAACATTACTGTGGCCTATTGTGAGTCAAAAAAGGGTATTCATTATTTAATTAACTTATTTATTTGCTAAGTGGTTTATGTTTTACTAGTGTCCTCTTCAGCATGAACAATTCATTTGAAATGAAAACCATATGTTTAGTTACAGTAGACCCCCGACCCAAAATCACCAAAATATAATTAGTCTCTGTTTAAAAAAAACTGTATGTTTTTAATGAAACTGATGAAAGACTACATTATATCTGGGCTGCATTTGCTCTTGCTAACATTAGGTGCAATGGCCTCCAGGATAGAAATACCTGAAAATGTTATGGGAATCACCAGGGAACTATCACTCCATTTTAATTTTACCTATAGGACTGCACGATATACTGAATCTCCCTCTTAGAATGTAAACATTAAGAAGAAAATGTTTGTGTAAAACCCATAAAGGCCTTGTTAATAATTAGCAATTATAACCGTCGATCTGTATCTCAGCCTTTCAAGAAGTAATAGGTCATAATAGTGGGTGCTACCTGCAGGATGCATATGAGGTTGACCCTGAAATAGCTCTATACTTGACAGTGTAAGTTGAGTTATGTCTTCGCACCGTGAGGGGAGTACACCCGCAGGTTGATGGGGATGGGGGATATGCCTTTGTTGGCCCCGACGGCGCGATCCGTCTCCGCTTCGATCTCCTGACGGACCTCATCGAAGTCTGTGAACTTCTTTCCTTTGCAATGCAGGAATTCAGCCCATTCTAGGAGGGAGGAACATTGAGATATATAACTGGGATTAGTGGTGGCAGCAGAGAGCAAACATGATGCCAGTGTGAGAAGGGAAAAAAAGAAAGCATAAAAAACACAGACATTTTTTTTAAATGGAGAGGGGGAGGCTGTGTTTGAGTGTGAATGCTAGCATGTGTGGGGGTGTGCGCACCCACCTGCAGTGGCGCTGATAAGCTGCAGAACCAGGGGCCTGCGGGTGACAATGCCAGATCCACGGGGCAGAAAGTCCCTGAGGAAAGACAGCCAATCAAAACTCATTCCATCAAACCACAGTCAATAAAACATGCATCAAAGAGTTTACAGGCATGGCTATTTGTGACTTAATGGTATCTTCATCTTGAGGCTTTCTTTTCCCTTTGAAGGGCAAATGTATTATAATTATACCTTATATAATGGAATGACAGCCACTGTAGGCCCTTCAATGTCACTAATCTGCTTCGCACCAGTCCAATGAGTGGAATGGAGGCCATTTTTAAATAAAACAGTAACTCCTAAAGCTTTCAGCTGCTGCTGCTGCAACACAAGAGGAAAATCTGGCCTGATAAACAACAGGTCTAAATAAAGAGCAGCGTCCCTGATTAAGAGCCCTCCTATTTAAACAATAACGTCTCCATTTTTGGAGAGGTTCAACACCAACTTGTTTTGAGTGTGTGGGATAATGTGTCCATTACAAGGCCAGTGACCCCAACTGACATGTAGACTGTCTTTACTCCCTTATAGACATGATGTGTTACATTTACTGTCATCATGTGATCCTTTTCTCTTATAAAATACCGTGCACTTTGCACATTTGGCTTTAGATTTCCCTACTTGTGTTAAAAATAATACCTCTTAAAATTGCACTGCTGTTCCACTTTAAATTATATATACTGCACTTGTTTTATTTTTATTTGTAATTGGTCATTTTACAATAGCCTTTGAAAAAAAGTTATATATTTCCTGCTTTTTGACAACTGAATTCTTGTTATTGTGTGGATGTAAGCACCACAAAAACAAATTCCTTGTATGTTTATTCTGATTACAATGTCACACACCTGACCACAGCCCTCAAACCCCTATCCTGTGCTAAAGGTCTGTTCCAAGAAAACCTTATTAATACATACCGACCCACGGAGCTCCCTCAAGTGGGAAGAGGTTAAAAATAAATAAAGACAAGCCCACTACTTGTCCATTTAGCGCTGTGCAGGGCCAGATCTGGACAGATGGACCATTACTCAGCAGCATGACTCTCAATGAGGGCTGGAACTGGACAAATCAATGCATCCATCTGGAGCTGCACACATGCATTTCAAAACGGCACAGAAAGAAGCCACTGAAGACAATCCAGCTCATGTTGCACTTCCACAAATTGGGGGACTTGTGAGCGACAGAATGAATAAAAGCTTGAAATTGCAGCAACAGAAGCAAAGATAATTCCCTACAATTGGTCAGGCTTCAAACGCATTCAATCCTTCCCATAATGCAACTCAACAGCATCTTTTCTTATATGTCCTGCTCTGTTTTCTGTTCCTCAACATCTCCAGTTCCCAATGTTTTCTAATAAGAGCTTGCCCAAATTCAAACAACCTTAATGACATCATCATAAATGACCCTGATGACATTGTCAAGGTGACACATTTTGAAAAGCGAACTCCAGAGCCACATTATAATACAGCTGCTTTCAGAGGCCTAATAGTGCTCTCAATAGCGAGTCAATGACCTTTATGTAGAAATCTGGTGAAGTGACACTTTAATTTTTAACATGAATTACATTTGCATAGACACTGCGACAGCACATGAACTGCTACTAATTACTTAAGTGCATTTTACAGCAAATCCTGAAATGGACAATTACTGAAAATATATATATCCAACCCTCTTGAATGCATGTGCTCTAACACAGAAAGGAACCACATTGTTGGGCAGTTGTTGTGGGATGTGTCTGTATTTCAAATGGACTGATTTAACACTGTACTTGATGTGAGCAACATCATGTCACCCCTGGCTGCCTGATCCTTGCGTTGAATTAAAAAAAACAAAGCTCCTGCTCATAATTAATTTGTTGCGAGTGACCAAAATCCAGAGCGAGAAGATGAATATTCATGTGTGTTCTCAGGAGTGGGAGCTGACATATAGCCTACAGTATGGATGGTGTTTTTAAAATGAACACGTGCAGTGATGCATCTCTGCAACCAGCAGTTTATACAACACAGCATATGACATCATATTTTTGGGGGTCAACTGATTAATGCCTTGCAAAGGGTGCTTGGGAACTGATATTTCTAGGACTGAGGAAGACTGCAGTGTGAAATCCCCAAAGATGCTGCTGTAACCCAAATACCACTCTGTCAGGAGCCATAATAAAATAATATTCTGCTCGTGAAGGTTTCTGCTCATCACAACAACAGCCTTAAAGCTGGATGGTTTGAACTCTCCACTGAGAGAGATTGGCCCCATAGGCCTCTTATGTCATCCTCAAGGTTACCAGGCGAAGGGATTATCCTATTTGTGGTGGT
The DNA here is from genome assembly GCF_949606895.1 of Notothenia rossii. Classification (NCBI taxonomy): domain Eukaryota; kingdom Metazoa; phylum Chordata; class Actinopteri; order Perciformes; family Nototheniidae; genus Notothenia; species Notothenia rossii. The sequence continues at coordinate 53,095,510 of NC_136907.1, read as the reverse complement.
CATTTTTACCTGCCTACAAAGTTCTCCAGCACGGAGCTCTTCCCGGCACTCTGCCCGCCGACCACCGCGATCTGCGGCAGGTCCAGGTTGCACGCCTGGCCGATGTAGCTGAAGGCATCCTGCAGCTTGTTGACCAGCGGGATCAGATCCTCCATGCCACGGTTTCCCATGGTGCCTTTGGGATCAGAGAATATAAATGGAGAGAGAGAGAGATAGAGAGGATGGAGGGGGGGATTGTGGCGCTGCTATATTAGTCCAGGATACCGCGGTGCTTGTTCGTGGAGTGAAGTCATCTAGCCGCGCATTGCCCCGAGCCAAGCGAGGGTCGCACCGACTGAGGAGCAAAAGAAGAGAGGGGTGCAGAAAAAAAAGAGAGAGATGAGAACAGACAGGGACAGACAATTGCGCAGTTGCTCAGCAGAACCACCATAACCTCTCTCTCTTTCGCACAAACACAAACATACACGAAGCCTCTACTTTCAAGGGCATTTGATGAGTGGAGGCTCCATATTGAAACAAGGATCCACAAATCACGCGCGATTGACATGAAACCAAGGCAACAACAAACGTCGTGCAGATGCGGGTTGATATTTAATAAAAGACAATAGCATGCAGTGAGCTGTTATCATGACAAGGTGTTTGGTGTTGTGAGCAGCCTACCCCGCCTCAGTGTTTTCCGATGGTCGCTGTCCAGTGCTGAAGCGACGCGCAGATCAGGCAGCAAAGACGAGACCCCGGACGATTATACAAGCACCACCTGCTATGGCGGTGCATCAGCTTGATCCCCAACTGCTGTGATTAAAATGTCTTCGCATGTGGGCTTTCTGTTTTTCCGCACGGCTGAATGTCAGAGCGGTCTCATCCCGAACACAAATGTGACAGATTAATCTCTCTGTTTTTTCTCCTCGCCCCCCTCTTCCTTGCGTTCCGCGGTGTAAATTGCAACGCTGAGCCTCGCTCCTCTCTACAGCGTATCGACGCGGCGGCGGACCAATGAGAAGCGCCGGTTTTGAGACGAAAGAGGGGCAACGCGGCACACCCATTGGCTGAGCAGGTACAGGTTTGGCCTACCTGAGCCCGCCCCCTGTTTACATCCGTGCCGTTGGTTGTGAGTCATGCGGCACGGCTGCGCATCGCTGCAACAGAAGAGGTGGACGCGCTCCTTCAGATCCCCTGCAGTATAGGAGCAGAAAAACAGCTGTCGTTCCTAGCGTTTCATTCATGCTACAGAACATGGCAGTCATTTCATGTCCCATATTAAGCTGCATATTTTTGATGACTTTGACATTGTCACGATCCATGTTTGAACAAAAGGCCCACGGGCTTTAACTGGATAAAAAAAGGCCAGGGGGCTGATGGAGGCGCTCATGTGGAATGGACGCTGCCATTCTGCTTTAACCTCTCCCAGGACAACCTCTGTTCCGATTCACAATGTGTCCTCCACACCACATGTCCTATCATTGAGTGATCTATAATGAGAAATCTAATTATACAGCTCTTCTGCAAAGATGTTGAATGAATGGGGGTTTGACATGCATCGAAGACATTACAGCTCTGCCTCCCTCTTCCTGTGACTGTCAAATCTGATCGATGTAGTCAGTAGGCCTGTTTGCCCTTTTCATTATGGCCAGGCCTCTGGAGAGTGGTCCAGTCTGCATCATGGTGTAGTGAGCTGGGGGGACACTAGGTGGCAGTAACGACTTTACCACTGCAGCCCTATCTGCCATTAGGATAAAACCAACCCCGGAATTAGAAGGAATGCCTTATCAAATGTGTATTAGGCCTATGTCAATTGCAAAGGGAAACACAATGTTTAATTAACTAAAGTAGCCCTTTACAAATTATTCTTTGAAGTGATTGTTGACTTTTAACCATCCTTGGGTAAGGAGAATAAATGTAACAGGATGACATCATCAGGACACTAAAAAGGTCACTGTATTCCCTTACAGTTTCATAACATAACAGATCAAATTCCTTTTTTTAAACCTGGAACACTTGCCTGATTACAATGTACTACATAATACATTTTAGAATAAAGATTGACATATTACGAAGTAAAACCAAAGCTCATCTTCCAGTTCATTATCACGGTACAGGCAAATGCTTACTAAATGATGCTATTTCGAAATCTACTATTTAGTATAGGTAGGATATCGCAGGTTTTCATTTAGGCTACTTTCATTCTTCTTCTTTTGTTTGAATGCTGTAGATCAGGGGTGTCTACTGTCACTCAGGGCTACATACAGAAAAACATATGAAGGGCTGGGTCCCTCACTAGCGGTGAAGTTATGTTACATATAATTTGTTAGACGCTTTTATCCAAAGCGACTTACATACATTCAGTACCATGGACAATCCCCACAGGAGCAATTTGGGGTGAAGTGTCTTGCCCAGGGACACAACGACATGCTGACTGCAGTGGGACTCGAACTTGGTATCCCCTGATTCGAAGTCCAGCACTCTATTCACTGAGCCACAGTTGAGTTATAATTGATCAAAATCAATAAAATGTAGGTAAATTATACTTGATACTTGAATCAATCAATCAATGTTTATTTATATAGCCCAATATCACAAATGTTACATTTGTCTCAGTGGACTTCACAGTTTGTACAGAATATCAGTATGACAATACGACACCCTCTGTCCTTATACCCACACATCGTACAAGGAAAAACTTCCGGAGAAAACCCACAGTTTAAAGGGGAACATGGGAGAAACCTCAGGGAGAGCAACAGAGGAGGGATCCCTCTCCCAGGACGGAGAGACGTGCAATAGATGCCGTGTGTAAATCGGAGAGATAATACATTTTACAGCGTAGGTAGACCAAATGTTTGGAAATGCATGTGTCTATAATAAGAAGATGAATCTACGAGGATGTCCACAATCCTGTGGGAGCCATCAGGGAAGTAGTATGATGAGAGTCAGGCGGGAACACAGTGACAGGTTCAGCCACGACTCGAAGTCCAGGACTCAAATCCAGGACTCATGATAGAGGATCCAGGACACAGGATCCAGGACTCAGGATCCAGGACTCAGGACTAAGGATCCAGGACTCAGGACTAAGGATCCAGGACACAGGACCACAGCAACAGGATACGCCACGACTCAGGATCCCGGCGTAGATATAGAAACAAAAAAGAAATTTGGGGAAGCTGGGTTATTCGGAACATGAGAGTACACAGGTACAGACAGAAGGAAGAAGTAAGGTGTCCCCCGACAGTCTAAGCCTATAGCAGCTAAACTAACGTGTCTACTAAGATTTGTTAGAAAATGTGTTCAACTTGAATTGACTGAATTTATTTGAAAGTGGGCTTCTTAACACATGAATACTGTATAATATGTTTACATATATGTTTAAGGAGTACAATATAAGAAAAGCACAAGTTTCAGGTGTGGCCCTGGTTAATTTGCTGAAGGCCAATTCAAAGTGGACAATGGGTCGCAGTTAGCCCCCGGGCCGTAGTTTGGACCCCTGCTGTAGATAGACACGTGATGTGTTTAGCAAAACTACTATGTATGCTTGATAGACATTTCCTTTGTATTGTCTTCAATGGCATTGTATTAGATATTGAGGTAATCCCAAAGTAACGGAATGTAATCTGGTAACATTACTTTTTTGTTGTTATCGATAAGGTTATGGAGTAACAGCAGATTTGTTCCGTAGGTCAGGTATTTAAGGCTTGAACATATGGGTGGGCCTGTTTTCAGCCCAGGAGCTGGTGGTTAGTTTAACGGTGACTGTCCACTGGGGGGGACACTGTTAAAGTGAGGATGATTCAGGGGCCTCAGGGCTGGACAGGGTCCCCAGGTCATTCAAGAAAAGTCATTTGCAAGGAGCCAGGTACCTTTAACGAGGAAGAAGAAGTAGAAGAAGAACTTTTTTAGGGAATCACTCTTGTAGATATATCCAGCATCAGACACTTTTTATGCTGCTATGGACAGCCTTGCACAAATGTACATTTTTCACAGATTTTGAAGTCACTGTTATTTTGTATATATTGATTTTTGTGCTTTTATTTGTCTTTAATGTGTGCATATGTATAAATGTGTATATATATGTATATACATATTTGTATACATATTTGTATATATATTTGTATTTTGTATTCTTTGTGATTGTGGGAAAAGGTATTTCGATCTCTCTGTCTGTGCACACAAACTGAAAGGTTGACAATAAAGTTGACTTTGACTGACTATATCATGGAATGGCTTGACTCTCTATGTAATATACACACAATTGATGTGAATGTAGAAGACAATCCACTAGTTATAAACCAGTTTTATTGTAGAACCTTACTCGATTTCTATAACGCAGCAAAGATTACTTGATTAATCAGTTAGTTAATAATTTAGTATTGTATTGGACAAACTGGACTGGATTTGAGGAAACCATCTTGCACATTTTTCACAATTTTCTGACATTTATTGACTATATATTGCCCAACATAATTGCCCAACATATGCAAGTTAACACCCGGCAGTTTCTATGTTCTGGGGACCCATACAATACACGTTGGTGTACTCAACATTTATGTAAAAGTAATACTTTTTTTTTGTTGACAAAATGTACCTTAATATCAATCATCAATTTAATCATCAATCATCTTCAACATTTTTTTAGTATCTTCTGTTGTTTTAGAGACCAAAAGATTAATCTAAAAAAATGATTAACACACCAATAGATGATGAAAATAATTGTTAGTTGCAGCTCTATTACCGTGTCATAGACAGTATACTCTTTCATGGATGGTAAACAAATGAACATCCACTAAATTAAACACAAGACATTGTGCTGATGGGTGTGTGCGTTTTTCTGTGTGGAGACAGATGGTGGAGTGCTGGTGGAAAACAAATGATTGGCATCAGGTCAAAAGGGAGGCAAGGGAGAGTAGTTATCAACATGTTGGTCTCCATGCGCCACTCCATCATCGCCCTGAATCCTCCATTACCCATGCTTCATTGCAGCACTGTGTACTGACAGGATGATGCCGCTCAGGATGTCTGAGGGTCTCATGATGCAGGCACATGAAAAAAAAGATGTTCTCTTTGGGCAGAGTCCTGCAGACAGAGCTGTCGAATTTGATACATCTTTAGATTTTAATCTTTGACTTCCTTTCTCAAATGAGAATACAAGACCACTGAGACAAGCTATGGGAAATATGTGAGCTGCTGTCATTCAAAGATTAAAACAGACCAGTGCGGCAAAATGTTTTAGCGAAATATTTTAAAGAACAAAACCACTTTTATCTTTTATGTACCTCTTTTTAGCTAATTTAGCTCTCAAGTTAGTCATCATTTGGGAAAAACAGTGGCCCCTTTACGTAAGGCACACCTTTAAACATCCCAGTCTCTCTCTCTCTCTCTCTCTCTCTCTCTCTCTCTCTCTCTCTCTCTCTCTCTCACTCTCTCTCTCACACTCTCTCTCTCTCTCTCTCACAAACACACCAAACACACACACATACACACACACAGAATGTCTGTCTGTGTTGTTGTCGAGGAATTTACGGAAACTGTCTAATGCACATATTAGAACCAGAGGAATCCCGTAAACCTATACTTATAAAAACAACTTGCCTGGAGTGAGATTCTCTGACAAATATTACTGGAATTACGATGAGCTGGAGTTCCTTGATTTTTACACTGTGTATTTAGATGACGCAAAGTCACAAAAAGACAGACACCAACATTAGGTAAGAAACATTTACAAGGCAATACTTAGGGGAGAAAAATACATGGTATTAACTTTATTATTTGGAATCTCAAAACGCCTGTTTCAGCCTATTTAAGAGGTATATACTGTAGTTTTACATGAATTTGTTTGAAGTAAGTTGACACCCTTTTATGGACAAGAGAAATGCAGCAGCATGAGATTTAAACGTCTGCCCTTATCCGCTAAGCTTTAGCGTTAGCTAAGGAGAGCCTTTTTTCCACAAGAAGATCAGTTTCCTACTGAAAAGTGATACGCTCAAAAACAAAATTGTTCATGTTTGCAAACAACATATTCTGTGAATTATCTTGAGTAACGGGGTCATGATTTCTTGAAAGAGTAACATTTTATTTTGTTTTTTTATGTTTTTATTTGCCTCTATGAGCCCCTAAGCTAAGTTCCATTAGCGTTACCATTGTATTTAACCCTCCTATTGTCTTCGTTTCCCCTTTGGCGTTCGCGGTCAAATTTGACCGGTCCTGTTTTAACTGCTATTACATTAACACAAAAACCATTAATCATCACCAAATTTCATTTAACACCTTTTCAAACTGTAAATATTGTATCAGACTACTGGTATACATGAACAACTTCAGTAAAAAATATACAAAGAATAGACACTGAACATGTATTGCATGTGCCAGGTGTGATCTATGTGGGGGGATGGGCACATAAGAGCAGGAAATGTATCAAATTGTTCTGTGTGTGTGTTTGTCAGTGCCAGGTGTGATTCAGATGGGGGGATGGGAACATAAGGGGGGGGAACCGAGTATGTGTGTAGGTTTTTTATCTGATCCGGATGGTTACTAATTCCTTTTCTTCATGGCGGTCATTTTTCACCGGGAACACCATGGGTGTTACAAAGTTGACTAAATCATCCAAAATTCAATGAAAGTGGTGATCTGCAATTTCATATGTTCAAATGTCTACTGTGAAGGATATCATAAAGCCTTAACCTGTTAAACCCCGAGTCTGTTTTTCAGGTTTCAGGCTCGAAAATGACATTCCCAGAACAAATGACCATATCTTCCCTTTTAAAAGGGTTAAATTAATAATCTTTTTTCTCAAAGTAATGATAAACCTGTCAGTTGGATGTAGAAAAGTCAGATTCAATATAGATGTTTTTTATTTTAAAGAAAATTCAGATTGAACATGGTAAAAAACTGTAAATTATAGTGTCCGTCCAAAAAATATTTTGTACTTATAGTGAAAACTAACTTGGATGATGGGTTAGTAGACTAAAAGCTTTAGGAATCCAAAGCACAATATATAATAAGTACCCTGTATCAAGATTGATGCAAAACAAGTGATATTTGACATTTTTAGACAGATTTAGCAAAAAACAAACCTCTTCTGGGGCCATTTGGGTGGATTTTTCATATCTCTGGCTCCCCCTGCTGGATTTTGACATGTGACATCTCTTTCTAACCATCAGAGCCAATGGAATCGAGGGGAACTCCCACATAGTCCTTATTTGGTCATGTGTGAAGCAGCAGCCACTCTGGTGGCTACCATTAGCAGCTAACTTTTGCTCTGCGATTTTTACATAAAAATTGAATTATGGATTATAAATAATTCCAATTATTGCCCAGAAACTTTAACAACCTATGGATTAACCGATTCAGCCACGTTTTTTCTCGTTTTAATGCCATTGAACACGTCTTTTGATCAGATTAACAGCTACGGTGAGACGATCTCCCTAGAAGCTACGTAAAGGTACGTGTTGTGATGTCTGTCTTTGCTTCCCCTGTCGCAAGTTCGGATCACTCAGTGATGATACTATATACCTAAATAATCTGTGGAACCTCAGCTTTAATTGAATATCTTGTATGTGCAGCTACGATAAGTAATAAGGGTACTTTTATCTTGAGTTCTGTTAGCATTTTTCGCTAAGGGGTCATTTAGATGCTTCTTATGAGACTTGTGTTTTGTTTTGGTAAAAATGGTTTATATCGTCAGTTAGCTGCTATTATTTCCGTTAATCTGGTATAACACATTAATAGGTTCTTAAATATTAAGATCCCCTGAGACACAGTGTCCTGAAAAACAACAGGTGGGCTTAACAGGTTTTAATGCAATCGAATGTAAAACGTAAAAAAAGTTATTATTGATGAAAGTAGTAAATCGGTCAGATTTGACCCGAAGACAAGAAGAGGGTTAAAAGAAGGCAGACATTGTTACGCTTCAATTATGAAGTGTTGGGAGATCTCACACCTAAACAGTCCAAATTGTCAAATATCATGACAGATAAGAAGGAAAGCGTTGGGGTGACCTGTCCCTTTAATAACCCCATCACTTAGAGTGAGGACTTCTTGGAAAGACCTACATACCCAGACTTGAGTGTTAAACAGGTTGCATCACTGCTGTGTTATGTCAGTGGCATCTGATCTGATGGTATGTGCGACTGTCTGTGTTTTCACTGAGGACCCTCTGGTGCCATGTCTGTATCAGTAATGAGAACTTCTCGGTATAACACCTGTGTTGAGCCCGTCGAAGACCAATCAGCACCCACTGTGCTGCTGGAGTGACAACATGTGATCCACTGTGATTATACCTCCTAGTCACAGCAGGCCGCACGCCATTGTTAATGCCTTTCTCAGAAACATGCCGCACTGATCCCCTGTGGGCCCCCTAAAGGAATATTGTAGAACTATAAACACGCATTTTCATTCTACACTATCAATTGCTCACTATGAGTCAGACATAATGACTAGTTTGAGCTTTGTCAGCCTTTGACACGTGCCAAGACTCACTGTCCCTCCCATTGTGTCTCATAAGCAGTGGTGGGCCGTCAGGGCCAGCAAGGCCTTCTCTGCTGGCCTAAACATCATCAGAATATAAATTAAATTTTGATATATTTTTTCCACAAATATGTATTAAATTATTCCCTGTAGTCTATTCTCTTCATTTCATAGCTTTCCTCTTGGTTGCGCTGCTTCCAGCCTCAGAACGAGATTTGGAGGGTTGGCCTTTATGTTAGAGCTTTTATCCAATCATATTTCAGCCATAATGTGTTGCCAGGGTCCAAGAAATCTGCCCTTAGGCCTTCAGAATCAACAGTGCGGGCGCCTGTAGATTAAAGTGAACGGGAACAAAACTGTGGCGTTAACCAATCAGATTTTGAGTTGGCGACAACGGGCCAGCTAGCAGGCGTACGATGACGTTAGCACGTGCACGTCTTTTGATTGGATACGCACTATTGAGAGGCAGAGCTATGTAGAGCTAGCAAACTGAACTTGAATTTGAACGAGCTAATTTGTGTAGATTTCTACAAGCTGTTTTTTTTCAACCCACAATGGCTGAAGGAGGAGAAGAGATCGATTTGGTCGCAGATATAATTACAACGCCATTTTCAAGACGAACTTTTCAAGAAAAGCTATCGTGAGAAGAGAACGGCCAACCCCGACGCTAGCGAGCCTATCACAGCGGGGGAAAGGGTTTGTCCGCCACTTTCAAATCACTAACTACGAGCGGTACCCCTGGCTCACAGCCTCCGAGAGGCACTGCAAATTGTACTGCTGGGAATGCCTGCTATTTGCAACTGATCGATTTGGTGTTTGGAGCCACACTGGATTTGCAAACTTGAGTTGTCTAACCAAGGCAGCAACGAGACACCAAAGCACGGCTGGGCACTTACAAGCAATGGTGCTTTTGAAAACCTTTGGGGACACCCGAGTGGATCTACAGCTCAACGAACAAGTGCGCCGGGAAACGGAGCTCCACAACGAAAGGGTGAACAAAAATAGGGAAATATTGAAAAGACTGATTGATTGTGTCCTGTTTTTGGGTAAACAGGAACTTTCATTTAGGGGACACGATGAAAGCGCCGAGTCCAGAAACAGAGGAAACTACGTGGAGCTTCTTTCTTTGCTTGCTGAGAACAACACAGACTTGCATTACCACCTGTCCACAAACAAAGTGTTTACTGGGACGTCAGGCAAAATACAAAACGACCTGATTTATGCTATTGCTGAAGTGATGGGAGAAGAGATCAAAATGGAGATTAAAAAAGCACCCTTTGTCGCTGTTATGGTGGACGAAACGACAGACGTGGGTAATGTAGCACAACTGGCACTTGTCCTGCGTTATGTGATGGACACAGGTGTCAAGGAGCGGTTTGTCAGATTTGAAGATGTTACAAGCGGCAAGCGAGCTGATGACATTGCCGCTCTTATTTTCCGTTTCATGGAGGAATATGAATGTAGTCTGGATAAAGTTGTGGCACAGTGTTATGATGGCGCAGCGGTCATGGCATCTGGACTAAACGGGGTGCAGGCTAAAGTTAAGGAGAGGGCACCTATGGCCTTATTCATTCACTGCTATGCACATCGACTAAATTTAGTACTGACTCAAGGGGCCTCAAAGCTTAAAGAATGCAAGGTCTTTTTTGCCAGCCTCAATGGCCTTGCAGCATTTTTCTCCAGATCCCCTAAGCGCACGCAACTGCTGGATGACATTTGCAAGCGTCGTCTTCCTAATGTTGCACCAACGCGGTGGCAATATACATCGAGATTGGTCAATGCAGTCTTTGAGAAGAGAGTTTCCCTAAAGGAGGTGTTTGACCACATACTGGAACATCATGAGGAGTATGATGGGGATACTATGCTTAGCGCTGATGGATTTAATGCACGTCTGGATGATTTTGAGTTTTGTTTTTTGCTTGAAACATTCAATGGGATTTTTAAGCATTCAGATGTGCACTTTGGAATACTACAGAAACAAACATTGGATTTACAATTCTGTCTGACAAGGGTGAACGAGTTTTGTGACACAATTGAGCGAGAGAGGTGCCAGTTTCGTCAGATCTACGAGGACACAGCGCGCATCTCAAGTGGTCCGAGCGCACGCAGAGGCCCACGTACAGCACAAGGAGACCTTCGCGCATACTACCAACAACTCCACAGCAATATTCTGGACAACATTCTTTGCCAGATACGGAGTAGGTTTCAAGACCACGAAAAATTAATGTTTCTCTCCCTCCTGGACCCCCAGCACTTTCAGACCTACCGGAAACAATTCCCGCATACAGCCTTAGCCAAATTAACACAGAGTCACGGAACACTGTTCGATCTGTCCCGGCTAAAAACAGAACTGACTGTAATGTATGCCATGACTGATTTTGAAGGGAAAAGTCCCATTGATCTCCTTGATTTCCTTAAGCAGAAAAATCTGAGTGAGAGCATGGGGCAGCTTTACACATTGGCATGTGTGGCAGTGACTATCCCTGTGTCCACTGCTTCTGTCGAGCGGTCATTCTCGGCCTTAAAGCGAATTAAAACTTATGCCAGAAATTCTACTGGACAGACTAGGCTTTCATCATTAGCCTTCATGTCTATAGAAAATGACTTATTGGTGGAACTGAAACGCACAGATAAACTGTACAACAGAGTCATTGAAGTCTTCTTGAGGAAAGAAAGGAGGATGGATTTTGTATTCAAATAATCAGTTGTTTTGGTGAGTACAAAGCATTTTATTTTTTATTTTATTTTAATATATTTTTGTCATTTTATGTCGTTAATATTAAATCAATATTAACGAATTAATATATATGTAATTAAAATGACAAATATATAAAAAATAAATGTTTGATGCTTCTGCAAGAGATATAGAGATGTGTGTGGCGCACTGGCTCAGCTGACTGCGGTCAAGTGAGCCTACGCTACGTTTCTGTTGGTCAAGTGAGCCGTCCCAAAATTGAAAGTTCGCCCGTATTACGAGTTTTACGGTAAAAATGAAGTCGGCGAGTCTTTACTGGCGTGTAGCAACATCCTGTTTTCAGAATAAAACGAGATATTGTAACGATCCCAGAAAATTTCGGAGACAGGGATGTATTCCTCAGTTAGGCGTCTTCCCGTCCTTGTTTATTAAAGAACACACACATCAACAGGGACACATGTGTCTCTCTCTTATGGACGTCCATGAACTAGCAAGCAGCAGACTGCGGTTACATAACTTCCGGTCTTAGACCGGAAGTCACCCTCCAGACTGCAGTCAGGCTGCAATAAATTAAAATAGAGCTGTCAGTATGATCAAATCCTAATTTTGAATCATTAGTTTACATGATCTTTGAAACATTGAGCTAAAAAACAAATATTTCTTCATTCTCAAATTATAAATCAGATTGTCTTGTAATCTAGGAGAAACACTGCTCAAATAGGACATTTTGGATAGCTTTTATTATGAAATTAAACATCAGATTAACATGAAATTTCATGAGTAGCTCACTGAGGTGGTCTACTATCACACTGAATCGAAGAACTTCTGTGGAAGCAAAGATTTGTGGAAATATTGCAATTTGTAATCAGGAGCAACACTGTTCATATTCCACTTTTTACATAGCTTTTATTCTGAAATTCCACATCAGATTGTTATGAAATTTTATGAGCAGCTATCTGAGGTGGTCTACTATCACACTGAATTGAAGAACTTCTGTGGAAGCAAAGATTTTAGGAAATATTGAAATTTGAAATCAGGAGCAACACTGTTCAAATTCCACTTTTTACATAGCTTTTATTCTGAAATTCCACATCAGATTGTTATGAAATTTTATGAGCAGCTATCTGAGGTGGTCTGCTATCACACTGAATCGAGGAACTTCTGTGGAAGCAAAGATTTTAGGAAATATTGAAATTTGAAATCAGGAGGAACACTGTTCAAATTCCACATTTTACATAGCTTTTATTCTGAAATTCCACATCAGATTGTTATGAAATTTTATGAGCAGCTATCTGAGGTGGTCTACTATCACACTGAATTGAAGAACTTCTGTGGAAGCAAAGATTTTAGGAAATATTGAAATTTGAAATCAGGAGCAACACTGTTCAAATTCCACTTTTTGGATTGGTTTTATTCTGAAATTCCACATCAGATTGTTATGAAATTTTATGAGCAGCTATCTGAGGTGGTCTACTATCACACTGAATCGAAGAACTTCTGTGGAAGCAAAGATTTGAGGAAATATTGAAATTTGAAATCAGGAGCAACACTGTTCAAATTCCACTTTTTGGATTGGTTTTATTCTGAAATTCCACATCAGATTGACATGAAATTTTATGAGCAGCTATCTGAGGTGGTCTACTATCACACCGAATAGAAGAACTTCTGTGAAAGCAACGATTTTAGGAAATATTGAAATTTGAAATCAGGAGCAACACTGTTCAAATTCCACTTTTTGGATTGGTTTTATTCTGAAATTCCACATCAGATTGTTATGAAATTTTATGAGCAGCTATCTGAGGTGGTCTACTATCACACTGAATCGAAGAACTTCTGTGGAAGCAAAGATTTGAGGAAATATTGAAATTTGAAATCAGGAGCAACACTTTTCAAATTCCACTTTTTGGATTGGTTTTATTCTGAAATTCCACATCAGATTGACATGAAATTTTATGAGCAGCTATCTGAGGTGGTCTACTATCACACCGAATAGAAGAACTTCTGTGAAAGCAACGATTTTAGGAAATATTGAAATTTGAAATCAGGAGCAACACTGTTCAAATTCCACATTTTACATAGCTTTTATTCTGAAATTCCACATCAGATTGTTATGAAATTTTATGAGCAGCTATCTGAGGTGGTCTACTATCACACTGAATCGAAGAACTTCTGTGGAAGCAAAGATTTGAGGAAATATTGAAATTTGAAATCAGGAGCAACACTGTTCAAATTCCACTTTTTGGATTGGTTTTATTCTGAAATTCCACATCAGATTGACATGACATTTTATGAGCAGCTATCTGAGGTGGTCTACTATCACACCGAATAGAAGAACTTCTGTGAAAGCAACGATTTTAGGAAATATTGAAATTTGAAATCAGGAGCAACACTGTTCAAATTCCACTTTTTGGATTGGTTTTATTCTGAAATTCCACATCAGATTGTTATGAAATTTTATGAGCAGCTATCTGAGGTGGTCTACTATCACACTGAATCGAAGAACTTCTGTGGAAGCAAAGATTTGAGGAAATATTGAAATTTGAAATCAGGAGCAACACTGTTCAAATTCCACTTTTTGGATTGGTTTTATTCTGAAATTCCACATCAGATTGACATGAAATTTTATGAGCAGCTATCTGAGGTGGTCTACTATCACACCGAATAGAAGAACTTCTGTGAAAGCAACGATTTTAGGAAATATTGAAATTTGAAATCAGGAGCAACACTGTTCAAATTCCACATTTTACATAGCTTTTATTCTGAAATTCCACATCAGATTGTTATGAAATTTTATGAGCAGCTATCTGAGGTGGTCTACTATCACACTGAATTGAAGAACTTCTGTGGAAGCAAAGATTTTAGGAAATATTGAAATTTGAAATCAGGAGCAACACTGTTCAAATTCCACTTTTTGGATTGGTTTTATTCTGAAATTCCACATCAGATTGTTATGAAATTTTATGAGCAGCTATCTGAGGTGGTCTACTATCACACTGAATCGAAGAACTTCTGTGGAAGCAAAGATTTGAGGAAATATTGAAATTTGAAATCAGGAGCAACACTGTTCAAATTCCACTTTTTGGATTGGTTTTATTCTGAAATTCCACATCAGATTGACATGAAATTTTATGAGCAGCTATCTGAGGTGGTCTACTATCACACCGAATAGAAGAACTTCTGTGAAAGCAACGATTTTAGGAAATATTGAAATTTGAAATCAGGAGCAACACTGTTCAAATTCCACTTTTTGGATTGGTTTTATTCTGAAATTCCACATCAGATTGTTATGAAATTTTATGAGCAGCTATCTGAGGTGGTCTACTATCACACTGAATCGAAGAACTTCTGTGGAAGCAAAGATTTGAGGAAATATTGAAATTTGAAATCAGGAGCAACACTTTTCAAATTCCACTTTTTGGATTGGTTTTATTCTGAAATTCCACATCAGATTGACATGAAATTTTATGAGCAGCTATCTGAGGTGGTCTACTATCACACCGAATAGAAGAACTTCTGTGAAAGCAACGATTTTAGGAAATATTGAAATTTGAAATCAGGAGCAACACTGTTCAAATTCCACATTTTACATAGCTTTTATTCTGAAATTCCACATCAGATTGTTATGAAATTTTATGAGCAGCTATCTGAGGTGGTCTACTATCACACTGAATTGAAGAACTTCTGTGGAAGCAAAGATTTGAGGAAATATTGAAATTTGAAATCAGGAGCAACACTGTTCAAATTCCACTTTTTGGATTGGTTTTATTCTGAAATTCCACATCAGATTGACATGAAATTTTATGAGCAGCTATCTGAGGTGGTCTACTATCACACCGAATAGAAGAACTTCTGTGAAAGCAACGATTTTAGGAAATATTGAAATTTGAAATCAGGAGCAACACTGTTCAAATTCCACTTTTTGGATTGGTTTTATTCTGAAATTCCACATCAGATTGTTATGAAATTTTATGAGCAGCTATCTGAGGTGGTCTACTATCACACTGAATCGAAGAACTTCTGTGGAAGCAAAGATTTGAGGAAATATTGAAATTTGAAATCAGGAGCAACACTGTTCAAATTCCACTTTTTGGATTGGTTTTATTCTGAAATTCCACATCAGATTGACATGAAATTTTATGAGCAGCTATCTGAGGTGGTCTACTATCACACCGAATAGAAGAACTTCTGTGAAAGCAACGATTTTAGGAAATATTGAAATTTGAAATCAGGAGCAACACTGTTCAAATTCCACTTTTTGGATTGGTTTTATTCTGAAATTCCACATCAGATTGTTATGAAATTTTATGAGCAGCTATCTGAGGTGGTCTACTATCACACTGAATCGAAGAACTTCTGTGGAAGCAAAGATTTGAGGAAATATTGAAATTTGAAATCAGGAGCAACACTGTTCAAATTCCACTTTTTGGATTGGTTTTATTCTGAAATTCCACATCAGATTGACATGAAATTTTATGAGCAGCTATCTGAGGTGGTCTACTATCACACCGAATAGAAGAACTTCTGTGAAAGCAAAGATTTTAGGAAATATTGAAATTTGAAATCAGGAGGAACACTGTTCAAATTCCACATTTTGGATTGGTTTTATTCTGAAATTCCACATCAGATTGTTATGAAATTTATAATAATGTAATATATAATAGATAGATAGATAGTCTTTGTTGCTCATCTATTTAATAAGCTATTCTGATATCTTATTTCTTAGGCTGTGAAGGATCTTTTGCATCCCCCAGTCCTCCTTTGAATGTTCTATTTGTAACAGAGCCAGCCACACCTTAGGCCCTTTAAGGCCTAGTTAACACATTTAGTTTTTCATTAATGCTATTTCCAATATTCAACTACAACTTATCAGACTTGCAGTTATGAGACTCCTGCCTCATTGTCATAGTTTGGGGGGATCTTTTTGTGGTTTCCGCTTTCTAATCTGCTTTCAAAACCATCTCATCATAATCATAATGGTCAGTTAGTTAAGGAAGAGGCCTTCAACCCTAGGAACACAGTTCACACAGTTAAACATGGTGGTGGGAGCATCAAGCTATGGGGCTGTTTAGCAGCCTCAGGCACAGGGAGCCTTGTTCGGGTGCAGGGAATCATGAAAAAAGAATATTATGTTGACATTTTGAGGGATAATATGCAGAAATCTGCTCGTAGTCTGTCCTTAGGTTGTCGCTCGGTCTTCCAACAAGACAATGACCCGAAGCATACATCAAAATTGGTCCAACAGTTCCTGAAGGATACCAAAACCAAGGTCCTGGAGTGGCCCGCACAGAGTCCAGACCTCAATCCTATTGAGAATCTTTGGAGGGTGCTGAAAGTGAACGTCCATGCTCGGAAACCACGCAATTAGGACCAGCTGGAACAATTTGCAAAGGAAGAATGGGCCAAAATCCCTCAGGTGACCTGTGCCAACCTAGTGAAGAACTATTTTAAGAGGTTGTTTTCAGTTGTGGCTCAGAAAGGGTACACCATTGACAATTAATGGCCAGGGGGCTAATAATTTTGGATTTCTCATTTCTGCCCTTTTTTTGTTTAAACTGATTGTATCAATAAAGTATTCTAATCAAAAATGTCAAATTATGTCTTTAGAGTCCATTTGTTTTCACATTAACAAATATGTGTTGTTAATGGCCATTTCCATGGAGAAATCAAACGTTTTGTCTAATTTCATAAGGGGGGGCTAATAATTTTGGTCACAACTGTAAATGCATATATCTCTCTCGCTCTCTCGCTCTCTCGCTCTCTCGCTCTCTCGCTCTCTCTCTCTCTCACACACACACACATATGCGCACGCACGCACGCACACAAACCTGTAAAGCAAAATACCTACTACAGCACTAGTAAATTTAAATATAAAAGAGAGGTCAAAAGGTTAGACCAATCGAAGTCAAAGGATCAAAGAGGGTCATCAGTTCAAAGACTCAAAATTGCACTCAACTACAATATTTTTTTCCCTTTGTGCCAAAGTACATATATACAGGTGCATTTAGCTTGCTTTGCTTCTCATTGCTTCAGCAAAAATTAAAAGACTTTTCTGCAAAGGAGGATCTGTCCTACAGTCCTCTGAGGATGAGGAGGACATGTCCAGCTGGAATGACACAGGTATTGAGGAGACAGGTGTTTTCTCCCATTGATCCCCCCCCCGCCTCCCCACACACACACACACACACACGCACACGCACACGCACACACACCTGTATGACCAAGTACACTCTACAGTACTTGTAAATTTAAAAAAAAGAGAGGTCGAAGGGTCGAAGTCAAAGGATCAAAGAAGGATCAGTTCAAACAATCAAAGAAGCACTCTATTACACTCAAATACCGAATTTTGTGTTGGTTTTTACTGCAGTATGTTCATTTAGGTGCTGTTGCTGCCAACCTATAAATGCATAATGCATGAATGCATTTCTGAAAAATGCATTTATGCATAAATTTAGTTTCTGCATTTATGAAATACTGCTGCATGTAGGCTGTTGATGCAAACCTATAAATGCATCTCTCTCTCTCTCTCTCTCTCTCTCTCTCTCTCTCTCTCTCTCTCTCTCTCTCTCACACACACACACATGCGCACGCACGCAAACACGCACGCACACACACCTGTAAAGCCAAATACCTACTACAGCACTAGTAAATTTAAAAATACAAGAGAGGTCAAAAGGTTAGACCAATCGAAGTTAAAAGGATCAAAGAAGGATCAGTTCAAACTATCAAAGAAGCACTCAATTACACTCAAATACCGAATTTCTTTATAACACACACTAAACTAACATGTAAAAAATACTTTTATGTATCAAAACCGAATTAAAATTTATTTTACCATAGCTCCAGCAAGTTATATTTATTTTGATCTTACAATCTCCTTTGTACTCCTTTGGCTTTAAACTTTTTTTTATTGTCCAAGCGTTTGTAGTTGCCGAAGCCTTCAGAGACAATCTAAAAGTCTTTGAACAAGTGGCCTCCAGTAACCCTCTCACACCTCCTACCGTAATTACGCATATCAGCGCAAAGCCCCAACTGTTATAGTAGCTTTCCAAAGTCGTTTCAATTGCGCGAAATGGCCATTTACTATGTGAGTTACGGCGATATCAATATAAAGCTTGAAGTGCGTCGCCGGCTACTCAAATGCACTCATAGAGGTAAAGGGTTAATACCAATGCCTGTCTATTTGCTACGGACTGCTACGGGTTTAATTGCGGATTTGAATTTACAATCGGATTTTTAAAGTGTTTTTCTGGAAGAAGCTGTAGCCTGCATTGCCAGACATGACCTTCAAAACCACCAAGAAGGAGATGGCTCTTGCAAGGACACACTTGGCACAGTCATTGTTGAAGGGTTCAGGTTCGTAATCCATTTTAATATTTACTGTAGACATAATTCATTCCTTATCATGTTATTGTGAAATTTGATTTAATCCTACACATCCAAACAAACTGAAGCCTCTCAAAAGAAGCCCAAATAATACATCTTTTGTAGTCCAAGGTGTGACAGAATTTGTGTACAAATGCAAATTCATGTACCCCACACATTTCTCAGAATCATTAATACTTCTTATCAAACTTAAAAGTCAACTGGAGATGAAACATGATCCATATCATTTATAATCTGTTAATGCATGAAGTATTAATATTTTTATAATTTGCATATAATTTATAATCTGTTAAGGCATGAAGTAATAATATTTTTATAATTTGCGACAGTAAAGAATTTTGAATAGTGACAGTTACATTGATTTAGACTGTCAGGCTTTCAATACGCCTGAGTGGATGATTATCAATCATCTTGTTGACAAGCTAAATGTGTTTTGATTGCAAGTCTGTTGTAACTGAACTGTGTTATGTGTACATAAGTAAATAATAACATAAATGTATTTCATCTCAGTGTTTGATATGGACAATGACTGTGCGATGTGCGCTGCCCCAAAGCCCCCTGGATCTGGACCTCCGAATACCCTTTGGGTGAGTTTTCCTTTTAAATCAATGACTGCAGGATTTTTCGTTGTTGTTGTTCTTCAATTCTAATATAGACTGGTATAAACTAAATTAAAATATATTGAAGGTGTTAAAACCTAATTGAACCACGATCTTCATCTCCCCCCCGCCCCACGCTCTTTATTTCAATCAAATTACGGTACTTTTATGTAATCATATATGTTCAAGACACATCCAAGAAGCAATGTATGACTGATAAATCATTGACTTTGCTTATTTTATTTTACAGATACAGTGTGATACATGTGAGCGATGGTATCATGAAGAATGTCTGGCGACCGACGAAGACACACTTAAAAAAGCAAGGGCAGGCCATTGGGAATGTGTCCTTTGCATTTAAATTGAAAAACAGCTGCAAACAACACTTGACTCTCACTTTCACCGACACACTGAAGCTCACTTACTGTATGTGTACACAAAATATGGAATTTGAACAGTGTTCCTCCTGATTGGAAATTGTAATTTTTCCTAAAATGTCTGCTTCAACAGTACTTCTGCTATTCTGTGTGATAGTAGACCACCTCAGATAGCTGCTCATAAAATTTCATAACAATCTGATGTGGAATTTCAGAATAAAAGCTATGTAAAATGTGGAATTTGAACAGTGTTGCTCCTGATTTCAAATTTCAATATTTCCTCAAATCTTTGCTTCCACAGAAGTTCTTCGATTCAGTGTGATAGTAGACCACCTCAGATAGCTGCTCATAAAATTTCATAACAATCTGATGTGGAATTTCAGAATAAAACCAATCCAAAAAGTGGAATTTGAACAGTGTTGCTCCTGATTTCAAATTGCAATATATCCAAAAATCTTTGCTTCCACAGAAGTTCTTCAATTCAGTGTGATAGTAGACCACCTCAGATAGCTGCTCATAAAATTTCATAACAATCTGATTTGGAATTTCAGAATAAAAGCTATGTAAAATGTGGAATTTGAACAGTGTTCCTCCTGATTTCAAATTGCAATATTTCCACAAATCTTTGCTTCCACAGAAGTTCTTCGATTCAGTGTGATAGTAGACCACCTCAGATAGCTACTCATGAAATTTCATGTCAATCTGATTTGGAATTTCAGAATAAAAGCTATGTAAAAAGTGGAATTTGAACAGTGTTCATCCTGATTTCAAATTGCAATTTTTCCTAAAATCTTTGCTTCCACAGAACTTCTTCTATTCAGTGTTATAGTAGACCACCTCAGTGAGCTACTCATGAAATTTCATAACAATCTGATGTTTAATTTCATAATAAAAGCTATCCAAAATGTCCTATTTGAGCAGTGTTTCGCCTAGATTACAAGACAATCTGATTTATAATATGAGAAAGAAATATTTGTTTTTAGCTCAATGTTCAAAGATCATGTAAACTAATGTCTCAAAATTAGGATTTGATCATACTGACAGTTCTATTTTAATTTATTGCAGCGGACTTCCGGTCTAAGACCGGAAGTTATGTAACCGCAGTCTGCTGCTTGCTAGTTCATGGACGTCCATAAGAGAGAGACACATGTGTCCCTGTTGATGTGTGTTGTCTTTAATAAACAATGGCGGGAAGACGCCTAACTGAGGAATACATCTGTCTCCGAAATTTCCTGGGATCATTACAATATATATACCGTAAAAAAAAAACTCGTCTTATTCTGAAAACCGGAAGATGTTACACGCCAGTAAAGACTCGCCGACTTCATTTTTACCGTAAAACTCGTAATACGGGCGAACTTTCAATTTTGGGACGACTCACTTGACCAACAGAAACGTAGCGTAGGCTCACTTGACCGCAGTCTCAGCTGTGCAGTAAAAGTACTCAAGGAGACTTGTTGAATTGTTTTGGTTTAACCTTTATCAAAGTGGACATTCAGTGCTAGGAATACACTTTCACCACTGTCGCAAATATATCCTCATGAACAAATGCAAATTATTTGTTTGTTTTCTTTTATTTTCAGTGAATAGTTTGTGTCTTTATCGTCACGTTTCTTAAATGAAACTGCTTTGGGTGCGACAATGCGCTGTTTAGTGAACAAACTTGGTTTGGTGGACTTAATAAAACTTTGTAGACTAATGCCTTAAAAGCCCCTTTTATTTTTAAGTTTTGACCGTATCCAAGCGATCTTAAAGCTGGTAGTTTAACACTCTTAATTGTAAATGCGGATATATTGATTATAAATGCTTCGGAAATATTAATATAACTCTGTTGTACTTGACTATGTTAAGGTGATGCAACGCCCGGTTATACTGCGTTTCTGTCTAAATGTATAGTTTCTAGAGCCATGGCGTCATAATGATGGTAGCGATCTGCATTTATTGTTCAAGTGTTCTGTTAACTGTTTGTGTCAGGCTTCTGTGAGGAGAGCAGGTAGGGGCGGGGTTGGGGAGCAGAGGGTTTGGTGTGTGTGTGTCTGTGTGGGCGCGTGCAGGTGAGTGAGAGGTTGGCGCGAGAGGAGAGAGAGTGAGAAAGGACGGATGAGAGCCGTTGGTTGTTAATAAACCTGTTTAACTTGAGAACGCTTCACTCGTCATTCCGACACGTCCGGGTGGACGTTACATTGGTGTCAGAAGTAAAAAAAAACAACAAAAAAAACAGAGTTTTATCCGCTAATCGCCGGTAGCCGCAGCTAGCACTGACTCGGCTAACGTTAGCTCTGCTTCATCGGCCGGTAAATAATGGAAGCACAGATGAACCGGACCGGAGCTCGTCCGAAAGTCAAGGAGGAGATGGATGGCTTATGGCGTGACTCAGAAGACAATTTATGGCGTGAATTAAATGCTGCTGCCGGTTTCGACTCGGCCGGCGGGAAGCGGCACGTCGGCGCAGGGACCTCCCCCGGGAGTGGCGCGGCGCCGGTTGTAAACAATGATGGCGGCGCCCGGCTCCAAGTTAAAACACCGAAATACAACGGTAAAGCCGACTGGGAAGCCTTCCATGCCCAATTTGAACTGTTATCACGGGCTGTGGGCTGGTCTGAGGACAATAAGGCGCTCCAGCTGGCCCTGTGTATTACAGATGAAGCTTTATCCTGTTTGCTACTGCTCAGCCCGGCTGAAAGAACTGACTATGGGGCCTTGGTTGGGGCTCTGAAGCGGCGGTTTGGACAATGCAGCCAGCCTGGGGTGCTGCGTTCGGAGCTGTCAAGCAGACAGAGACAGCCGGGTGAGCCGCTCCGCATATTGGCTAATGACATTGAAACCCTGGCGAGAAGGGCATACAGCCACATGTCCCCTGAGGTGCAGAGCGAGCTGGCTAGGGACCAGTTTATCCGCGCCATAACCCCCAGGGAGCTGCGCGTCCAGACACAACTGGCACATCCCCGCTCTCTGCAGGAAGCACTGGAGCTGGCGTTGGAGAGAGAGGTTGTAGGAGGGGCGGCAGAGAGCACGCACACGGGAGGCGGCCCGGTTGTGAGAACGGTGAGACAGGAGGAGCCAGGACAAGAGAAACCAGCATGGGCGGCTGAGTTGACTGAGCTAATCCGTGCTATGGCACTGCAATCGCCGCAGGGCAGCAACCGTCCTCGTCGGGGTCCTCTGGTGTGTTGGGGGTGCGGCCAGGTCGGCCATATTAGCACAAGGTGCCCCATGAATGCTGATATTCAGGGAAACGCCCCCGGGTCTGTGTAAATGGGACGTCACAGACCCCCGCCGTTGGGTCCCATCCTGCCTGGTCTCCAGTGGACAGAGCCCAGCTGCACGGAGGGGGGAGCGGGGCTCCGCTTCCCCCAGAAGCAAACGACATCGCAGAGTCTGTGAGGGTGGTGGGCTGGACTCACGCGGGGGATTTCTGCCATGTCCCCGTCACCCTGGCAGGGGCCCCATGGACGGCCCTTGTTGACACCGGCTCCACAGCGACACTGATGAGACCGGACGTGGTCCCAGCGGGGACACGGTTGACACCCACTCTGGTGAAACTGCGAACAGTAACCGGTGAGCTAGCCCCTATGCTTGGGAGAGGGGTGGTGGTTATACAGGTGGGGGGGCTGTCAGTGTCTGTTAAGGTGTGGGTTGCGGCAGTACAGGACTCCTGCATATTAGGACTTGACTTTCTGCGGGTTGCACGCTGTGTGCTAGACCTGGGGAGGAACACGCTGGCCTTTCCAGGGGGTCCCACTGTTGAAATGGTGCACCCCACACTTGCAACGACACCACACCCACCTACATCAAGAGTGACTGAAACACTTCCCCCACCCCAAATCCCCCCCCCCCTGCAGCCATGCCCCCTGTCATCAATGCTAACCCCAGCCCCAACCCCACACCCCGTACTCCAGTTGATGTACGGCCCCCGGCCCCGGAACAACAACCTGCAGCTCTAAAGGGGGACAGACGGGCGGCAGTGAAGGAGGTGTGGAAACGCAGCTGTGATGACTTAAAACCCGAGCAGCGGGAGGAACTGTGGCAAGTGCTGTGGGAGTTTAAGGACATTTTTGCTCTGACAGAAGAGGAAGTGGGCCTGACACACCTGGTGCAGCACGATATCGACACGGGCGACGCACGGCCCGTCAAGACACGCCCCCGCCGCCTTCCCCTGGCCCATCAGACAGCAGCAGACAGCGCTATTGATGAGATGCTGTCAGCTGGCATTATTGAGCCCTCTGACAGCCCCTGGGCCTCGGGGGTTGTGATGGTCAATAAGAAGAAGAGTTCAAAGATGAGGTTTTGTGTGGACTACAGACCGCTGAACAGTGTGACCAAGAAAGACTCATACCCGCTGCCCCGCATAGATGAGTGTTTGGACTTGGTGTCTGGCTCATCCTGGTTCTCCTCTTTAGACCTGCGCAGCGGGTATTGGCAAGTTCCCCTCAGCCCAGAAGCCAGACCAAAGACAGCTTTTTGCACTGGGAGGGGGCTGTGGCAGTTTCGAGTCCTCTCCTTCGGCCTGTGCAACGCTCCGGCCACGTTTGAGCGTTTGATGGAAAGGGTGCTCGCTGACGTTCCCCGACAGGAGTGCCTGGTCTACCTGGACGATATCCTGGTCCATGGTAGCTCCTTCCAGGCGGCTTTAGGAGCCCTGCGGCGGGTTCTACAGAGGATAGCAGCAGCGGGGTTGAAGCTCCACCCCGACAAGTGCTGTTTCTTGAGGAGAGAGTTGGAGTTCCTGGGGCACCGAGTCGGAGGAGAGGGCATCAGCACGCTGGAGGAGAAGGTGCGGGCAGTAAAGGACTGGCCAGCCCCCATCAATCTGCGGGAGCTGAAGAGCTTCATTGGGTTAGCGTCGTACTACAGGCGGTTCGTGCGTGGCTTCTCTTGCATAGCTGCACCCCTGTTCCGCCTGCAACAGAAAGACTGTGATTTTGCTTGGACTCCAGAGTGTGAGCTGGCCTTCAGCTCTTTAAAGAAGGCCTTGACGGAGTCTCCCATCCTCACTCCCCCAGACCTCAGCCTACCGTTCGTCCTGGATACGGACGCCAGTGACGTCGGGATGGGGGCGGTGTTGAGCCAGGTGGGGCCTGGGGGGGAAAAAGTGGTGGCGTATTTCAGCAAAACCTTCAACAAAGCTGAACGGCGCTATTGTGTGACACGCAGAGAGTTGCTGGCAATTGTGAGAGCAATCAGCCATTTCAGGTACTACCTGTGTGGCCTGTCCTTCACAGTGAGGACTGACCACGCAGCCCTCCAGTGGCTGATGTCCTTCAAGGAGCCCGAGGGACAGATTGCACGCTGGCTAGAAGGACTGGCGCCGTACGTCTTCACAGTGGAGCACAGGGCGGGGGTTCGCCATACCAACGCTGACGCCCTGTCCCGGCGCCCCTGTGCTCCCAGCGGCTGTCGGTACTGTGAAAAGAGAGAGGACCAAGAAAAGGAGCTCTGTGCAGAGGAGGAGCGAGACCACAGGCATAAACCAGCCGAGCCGGTCTGCAGAGGTGCACGGATCATCGACTCACCCGAATGGAGAGCGCGGCAGGAAGAGGATGCTGACCTACAGCCAGTGCTGAGGTGGGTGGAGTCAGGACAAAAGCCACTGTGGAATGAAGTTGCTGGGTGCTCGCTTGCCACCAAAGGACTGGTTGCAAAGTTTGAGGCTCTCCGGACGAAGGATGGAGTGCTGCAGAGAGCCTGGAAAGAGCCTGCAACGGGGGAGGAGAGGTGGCAGGTGGTGGTCCCCAGGGCGCTGAGGGAAGAAGTGCTTAAGGCCTCCCATGGAACTACTGGGGCAGGACACTTTGGGGTCTCCAAAACCTTGCGTCGACTCCGCCAAAGCTGTTACTGGGGCCAGCTCAGGAGAGATGTTGAGGACTTCTGCCGCCGCTGCGACCTTTGTACGGCGTACAAAGGTCCCACTGATCAGTCACGTGCCCAGCTTCAGCAGCTAGCGGTGGGGGCCCCGATGGAGAGGGTGGCGGTGGACATAATGGGCCCATTCCCGTGCACAGAGAAGGGGAACCGTTACATCCTGGCCGCCATGGACTATTTTACAAAATGGCCAGAGGCGTATGCTATACCAGACCAGGAGGCGGTGACCGTTGCAGGTGCCCTGGTGGAGGGCATGTTTGCCAGATTTGGAGCGGCCGAGGTCATTCACAGCGACCAAGGAAGAAACTTTGAGTCGAGGGTGTTCGCCGCTATGTGTGACCGGCTGGGCATGCAAAAGACGCGGACTACTCCTCTGCACCCGCAGAGTGACGGACTGGTCGAACGGTTCAATAGGACTCTGGGAAAACAACTCGCTATCCTCACCGCGGAGCATCAGCGTGATTGGGACATGCACCTCCCTCTTGTTCTTTGGGCCTACAGATCGGCTGTGCAGGAGTCCACCTCATGCACACCGGCCCTGCTCATGCTGGGGCGAGAGCTGCGGACATCAGCAGAAATGGCTTTTGGCCGACCCCCCGACACACCAGCGGTTCCTCCGGGACCGGAATATGCCAGGAGGCTCCAGGATAGAATGGAGTCAGCACATGCCTTTGCCCGCGATCAGCTGCAGAAGGCGGGCATGAGACAGAAAAGAAACTATGACACGAGGGCTAGAGGGGGGGACTTCAAGGCTGGGGACCTGGTGTGGGTGTATAGTCCAAGAAGAAAGAAGGGCCGGTGCCCTAAGTTGGACTGTCACTGGGTGGGCCCTTGTGAGGTGCTGGAAAAGCTGGGAGAGGTGGTCTATAGGGTCCAGCTGCCGCCTAGAGGGAGACGGGTGGCCCTCCACAGGGACCGGCTGGCCCCATACAGAGGCGATGCACATCCGCGGCCTAGACCCCCAGCATCGTCTAGGAGAAACCAGACAGTCACTTCCCCCGATTCACTGACTGTGTCCCCTGCTGACCCCCCACATTCACCCCCACCCCCAAACTCACCCCCTGTTCCGGGACAGGATGTTCCAAGCCGGCAAGCGCAGCCGCCTGTGTTCACTCCAAGGCGGCCTCAGAGACCAAGAAGAGCCCCGGGACACCTCAGAGACTTTTTATGCATTCCCTCGGGGCGAGGGACTTAGTAAGGGTGGGGGCAATGTAGCGATCTGCATTTATTGTTCAAGTGTTCTGTTAACTGTTTGTGTCAGGCTTCTGTGAGGAGAGCAGGTAGGGGCGGGGTTGGGGAGCAGAGGGTTTGGTGTGTGTGTGTCTGTGTGGGCGCGTGCAGGTGAGTGAGAGGTTGGCGCGAGAGGAGAGAGAGTGAGAAAGGACGGATGAGAGCCGTTGGTTGTTAATAAACCTGTTTAACTTGAGAACGCTTCACTCGTCATTCCGACACGTCCGGGTGGACGTTACAGTATTAAGAGGTGGAATAATTCAGGTAGGACTGTGTAGGACATCACTGAAGGCCTAGGTGTGAAATGCACGGCCCGCCACTGCTCATAAGGTTCATTTCAGGCTCAAGCTCTGTAGTTCTGAGCACTTTAGCGGAAAAATGGCCGAATGACACACGTAGGTTTTTAGTTCAGACCAGCGGAAAGTACAGTATGTCTCAAAACTGTGTGTGTAAAATGCAAATCCACCAACTTCAAGAAACATGCGCAGGGTTTGCTAAAAAACGCTGCAATTAAAAAACGCTGCAAGAAGTTCAAAACACAACAGAAACAGGGACAATAAAGAGTGGTGCACATAGCTGGGACAGAAGCTCTTTCATTTCATTTCATGTAATCGTTTATTTGAAGAGGGACAATGTACATTGATGAACATCTTTAACAATTAAAGCTTCAAAATATAAATATGCCGGATTTGAGCTTTTAGCTAATTTCCATCCGTAGTCCCTCACATACAACATTTAAGAACATGACATTCATATACATAGCAAAAATAAATACATGATATGCAGAAAGAGCATGAGCAGCATATACAAGCATTAACCACATGGCAGTAGAATGTAGCAGCCAGAGGTGGGAACTCGAGTCACATGACTTGACTCCAGTCGGACTCGAGTCGCATATTTTTGGACTTGAGACTTGCTTGACTAACATTGATAAAAGACTTGACTTGGACTTGGTATTCATGACTTGCGACTTGACTTAAGCTTGAGACAGGTGACTTGAAAGGACTTGACTTTTTTTTTTTATTAAATATTTGCGTTTGTTTTTGTATTGAGATATTACATTTAGTTTTTTCAAAACGTGACTGGGTGATTATAGCGCCATGCGCGCAGACCTGGCAACCCACTAGAAGGCAGGAGTGTCAGCTAACATGGCAGCGGCTAGCGTTACTCCACAAATAGTCAAGTTTGGATTCAAGGATTATGTTGTCGATGACGCTAATAACAAGAGAACAGCGGTATGCAGGGTCTGCAGCATAAAGTTCAGTGACAGGACCACCACAACATCCAACTTCGTTCGTCACTACCAGGGCCGGACTGGGACAATAAGTCAGGCCGGGAATTATACACCCAGCCAGGCCACTACCAGTTTTTTGTGCCATTTTGCTGGATTTATTTGTCAATATTTACAGCGTTGCTGCCCATAGTGATAGCCCTCTAAATCTACTACCCAAAAATAAACATATGGAGATGGGTTACTATTTAAAAAAAAAATGCAAATCTATTTAGGAACCTATTCATGTGAATATATTTTAAGTGGGGGCAGACCCACTTAGATATTTGTTTTTGGTTCATTTATAGTTGTGAGTGTGTCTGGGCACCTGAATCAGCCTCATGTCTCCCTCCTCTCCCCCCCTGCTCCTCTTTGAGGCAGCAGCAAAGACTAGTTTTAGCTCTCAACAATTTTTAAAAGTGTATCTTACCTTTTTTCACCTAACGTTTTTTTATTATTATTCATGCATATTTTACTAATCACTCCCCCTTCAAATGGAAATATGTGTTTACACAAATGGTGACCAAACCGTTTGAGACCCACAGAGAACTTAGACTAAGTTAACTATCTAAACACTTAGAGAGTCCTTTACCTCACCTGAGCTGTAGTTATCAGTCTCTCAGTCTGACAGGAGAGGACTCTCCTCCAACTTGTTGACAGCTCATTATATCCGTTAGCGCAGCTAGCTAGCACCAGATGCTAACAACAACAATACCACGTAACCGGTGGGCGCGCTTTCTCTCTCGCTCGCTCGCGCCACACATACACTGATATATATGGTATATATTATATATACCATATATGCCATATACCATATGGTATATATATATTACCTATATATGGTGATATATCACCACAGTGACTTGAGACTTGCTTGATACTTGTAGGTCAAGACTTGAGACTTGCTCATGACTTGCACATGTAGGACTTACTCCCACCTCTGGTAGCAGCTACAACATATAAAGTGCAAGAGAAGATAAAAGAGCTACATCAAGTGCAAGAGGAGATAAAAGAGCTAAAGTTCTTGTTGATGTCTGGGGATAATAAAGTTGGCCAACTGTCACTCTCGCAGAGTTAGTCTGTAAGTCTTTTGTCAGTGTATTTAAAATTACTAGGTTAGCAACATTAGCTAGCTAGCTTACATCAGATCTGCAATAATATCGGAAGGACTCATGATCACATTGTTAAAATAAGCCAATAAAACATTTAGGTAAGTTTCCAGTCACACCGACAGTTGACCAACTTTACAATCCCTGAACATCACAAGTGCTCCAGACCCAGCTGTGTGCATCACTTTTTAGTGTCTCCTTTCCATTGTGTTTTGATCTTCTTGCAGCATTGCAGCGCTTTTAGTCAAAGCTGCAGTTGTCAAGTTGGTAAAGACGTTTCTTTATTTGCACGTGTTTTGGCACATTTGTTGTAACGTTTTGGCCCCTGTCAGCTACCGTACAAATATACCTCCATACCAATACATTTAGGTAGGATGTTGTGTTCATGGGTTCACTCAACACTTCATGCCTAAATCACATTGCAAATCAACAAGCCAGACTGGCACCCACGTAGCCGCAGTTATGCAACGCCTCACACCTGTAAGTGCACGTCTGGGGAGCCAAAGACTCTCTGAGGGGGTTGTTACTCAGATCTGTTATTCATAGGCCAATGGAAACTTATGTTGTCAATGTCTAGAACAAAACTGTCACGTCATACAAAACAGCTACCAAGCACATTTTCCTGCCCAATGGAATCCATTCTGCTTGACTTCCTGTGATTCTCAGATTGAGGTGGCCGCTGTAAACAAGTCTGATTCTGTGCTCTGAATCAGCAATCACACTGTTTCTCTCATCTGTTTGTTTTCCTTCAATGAAGCCAATGCCAACCCCCCCCCCCCTTCCTGTTGCATAATATTACATAATTCATATTTAACCAATGCAGCAGTAAATTGTCCCCAAAGGATTAAACAGTGGAAATCCTAAACTGCCAAGCATTTTGGGAGTGTGCTTTGAAAGTGTTTTATGAAATAACTGCCAAAATAACCATTATGTCAACTATTTCTCACTTATTTCAGTGTCTGAATATGTAGTCATTTGTTATTTTTACAAAAGTTTCTAGTTACACATACAAAGTGTGTTTTCATCCATTTTTGTTTTAGTAACCAAATGAATATGTTAATAATATCACGACTTAAGGCCTATCCTCTGGTTCCCCCTGAGGTTAAAGGCCTTTACAGACGGGGTCTTTTTTTGTGTACAATTTAGTCACAGGTCACTGTATATAAATGTTCACACTGCTGTTTTTGTCATAAATGTTAACTCTCATCGAACACTTGGATATTACCAACAAATAACATAGCAAAATAGGGACGTAATGATTTTTAGAATGAGGCACATTTTTCTAAACTTTCACACCGCAAATGTGCCAACCAATAAACTAAAATATGCTGAACTTGTTGAGATCGGATAATATTAAGTGCACTTTATTGCTACTTAAACTTAATACCACAATCTGCTTCTTCCTTATTTTTCACAATAAAAGCCCTACTCATATAATATCTGTGAACACGTTTGTTGTACTTTCACATAGTCTTTTCAGCACGTTCCTATTGTGTAAAGGCCTTAACACTCACTGTTATATCTGTCAGCACTGCAAACATTCAGTCCTGGCTCCCAATAGAGATCAGCACATAGAGATGCCTGGAGAAGAGGTTATGTTTGTGCATGTTATGATCCCCTGTTCCCTTTTCACAGGTTGCCTGAGTCGTAACATCACATAAGAAAAACGCACTTCCCTTGTAAAGAACATTGAGGAATAGTGGTGACTTTCCACTGGCTGTAAAACAGACAGGTTTACTAGGCAGCAGTTTGATCTTGTGGAACCAAACACAGATGTGCGCTGCAAGCTGCTTCTTAGGGTAAACTGATTAATTGCCGTTGGTTTTTAAATGAAATATTATGTTACATTGGGCTGTCAGAGGATGTTGATTTAGGATCTAATCTGTATAACGGAAGGAACAGAAAGTTGGAAGATCAGCTACATTTGAGCTATCTGCTAACCGCTGATGGAAGATGGTCAGTTAGCATGCTAATTTCATTAGATGTCTATGCATCACAATACATTGAGCCTTTGACATAACTTCAACACTACCCAGTTCACATCCTATATTTTTAGTTAATTTTGTTATATCTTAAATTCTGGTAAACAATGTGTAAGGGAAACTTCTGTGTAGCAATGCAGTGTGAGTCACCGACTCAGGAAAGAGACATGGGAAGAGCAGGAGCTTTGATGTCAAACACTGATGGTTTATTTGGAGCTTCGGCCGGAGAATTCACAAAACAAGTCCAAGAGCCAGAGGTTCTGACTTCACGGTGGAGTTGCCACGTCAATTCTGAAGAACTCTACCCCAGACCCATGTATTTAGCTAGTTCAGAGAGAATAATCAACATGCTGCATAACAAGATAGAATCATAACACCTCCGACAGCTGACGCCAACAGGCAGGAACAGGGAGAAAAAACACTGAGAGCACAGCAGCCAAGGTTACAGGTGCCTGTGCTCAGTCAGGACAGTTTGAACTGATACACTGGGTCACAGTTATGGACCTTGGAAAATATTTCCCCAACACAATGAACATTTAAATCCAACAAATATACGTAGGCCTATGTTAGCCCAATTCCAGATTACACTTTCTATGACGCCAATGTCTTAAATGCATTATTACAATTCTAGTTATAAGCACTCATAAATATTGATAACATGATAACTCGTAGAGAAGAAATGCCTTCTTGACAACACCTCGTCAATGAGGCCTAATGTTTTTTGACCACATACCATGGATACACTGTTGTTGCCGTTGGTCTCCAGTAGTGATGTGTTTTTATTTTTGCCCTCTGTGTTCAGAACAGACCCAGAACAGGTTTCAGACGTATCACATGGAGGCAGTTGGATAACAAGTGGGCTCAACACCTCCTGTAAACAGAGAAAAGAAAGCCGGAAAGGATTATTTTCATCATTAAAATGTTCCCCTATAAAGTGTTCAATCGAATACAAATCCATGGCTTGGATACTGGATGATTTACTATAAAATGTTCTTCAGCATTTCATGGCGGCCAGAAGTTGGAGACTACCGACTCGTTGTTGATCTTTTATCCTAGCAACTAGGATTGATTGGCTCAACATTTATTCTTGGTTTCCAAGTGATGAACCCTATAGGGTGTTGCAGGAAATATGTTTTTTTGTGGGCCAACCAAAAATGTAATATTGCATTGGTTCTTTCGATAAAAACCCAATTGGATTTTCCATTGGATTTTGGATTATAGTAGTAACAAAGCAAACGTTTACAATTCAGAATCATTTGATTCAGAAAGACAAAATTGCAATATGTAAAAAGCCTAGCTATAAACAAACAACACCTTGATGACTTTACAAAACCGCCACAAACCTAAAGGTGGACTAGTGTTTGGCGCGATGACGTATAGAAAGCTCATTTGGCCCATTGTTAGCAAGCGCCTTTTTTAAGTCCGGTTTCAAAATATGTGAGCTGGTTATTTACTGACAGATTTTTATGTCGTAGACAAAGAAATAAAGTTTCAGATATCTTAATCTTGTGTTTACCAAACCCGATTTTAGGCATTCAACCAAAAAGCCATTGTCTTCAAGCTCATCGGAAGTGCAAAAATGCTTACTTATTTTCATTTCAGGATGTATTCCTTCATATAGTGAGGCTATGGAGTTGACATTTATGTTTCTCAGTAAAATATTGGATGTATTACCATGTGTACAACTTTGGTAAATAAAAGGTTCAAGTGGGTTTGCTAACAAGGAAAAAACCACTACCACACTCCATTCTCCATTCCTTGCCAGACAGCTTAACCTCCAGTCCCAGACATCCTGCCCAGCTGTGGAGAATAGAGGGACCAGAAGTAGTGTGTGCTCTAAGGTTAGTTAATGGGTTGAATGAGTTTGTGGTTAATCACGTGGCGGTTTAATAGTAAAACTATTAGTTGTGGAGGAAGTAAACATCCCTGCAGCTGACAGTCAGTAGACACATAAAGAGAGGTCAAAACAACCTGCAGAGGCAAACCTGCTGAGACACAATCAAAGAAGTCTGTACAGGAAAAAACAAACATCAGATGTTGTGTTTTTCCACTGATACTGTCTGATTCTTACATTGTTTTCCAAAAAGAAGACACACATGGACCTCTACACAAACACTCCACAGCCCCCTGGCTATGTCCCTCCCTGCCCCACTCCTCGTCCCCTCCCACTCCCTGACACTTGACTGTATAAATATCCTCCTCGCAGCATGGGATTCAGACTCTGACCTGCTCTGACCAGGGAAACTCAGGAGACCAGCCAAAGAAATAGACAAAAAAATCAAATAGGGACCATCTACTGAACAGGCAAGGATAACAAGTTGCTAAATTGTTCAAAAACAGATCAGCCTGAACATCCAGAATGTGGCTCCAGGTGTCTCTCCTCTGTCTGTCCTGCTTAACTCAAACCCAGCAGGCCCAGGACAGAGCGTCCCTCCGCCGCTCCAACGACCACACCGGGCGCTGCCACTATAGCTTCACCGTGCCCAGCCCAGAGGAGTCCAGCTGCTCCGGGGGCAGCATAAAACCAGAGATGGATGGAGTCTCATCCCGCCTCACCGAGCTGGAGGCTTTAGTCAGCCGTCTGTTAGCTGGAGAGGACGGAGAAGCGGGGACTGGGGCGAGGGCTAAGGGTGAAGAGGGGGTCCAGGAAGCGTACTCCCAGGTGACGCGGGAGAGAAACCAGCTGCAGCAGGACAAGGAGCGCCTGAGCAGGCAGGTCCAGGAGCTGCAGAGGAGGCTGGCCGAGCTGAGCCAGGAGGCAGAGACCCTCAGCCAGAGACCCTGCCAGCAGACACACACCTCAGGGGCCAAGCAGCGGGAAAACAGACCTGCCAGTGGTATGTACACGTGCGAGGGAAACACACACAAATCAGAACGGGAACTCTTTTAATAACAAGAGTTATCCAAAAGATAACATTTGGGGTGTGGACTAGCGGGAGAGGTTCACCTCCTTTGACACCTCTCTGTCAATAAATACATGTGTATATTCAGACCTAATGTGTTTAGGTCCTATGCATATGTGTATAACATGAGTGTACTTTGTAGTGTACTGTATACTAACAGAGAGAAACACTGAGTAACTAACCCTGACCATTTTTTCCCTTCATTTTCCCTTAACGACTAAATTGTGTTCCTTATATTCGGGGGGAATAAAGATGTGTAGTTGCTTATCTCTTTTGTTTTTTTCGGATAAATGTATTTTCGGTTGACTTAGGCCATTAGAAATCTTGTGGGGCAACGAGTCAGGTTGCAGTAAGATGTCCCAGGTTAAGCCAGGGGGGTCGGTATTTACAACACAGACTCTTCTTTTATGGCTTTGTCAATCATGCATGTCTGCTTATGTGCATGTGATCATTTTCAGCAGAGTAATGGCAGGGTTATAGGGGGAACCTGCTGTGCTCCGAGGCTTATAAACGAGACACTTTGATGTGTGGATGGACTCAACTGTACAGTACTGCTAATATACTGGATACATTAATTATGTTTCGACAAGTTCTCGTTAACATTCTTTCCCACTCTGTATTTTTTGCTTTCTTACTCTTCACTTTTCCAGACCCTGCATATGATTTAGGGAATGGTGCATACCAGGAGATGAAAGCAGAGGTTACTGAGGTTCCAGCATCCCAACTCATTCCTGAAGGAAGTCCCAACTTCACAGGTAAAGTTTGGGTTTTAATATGCCAAGACATGGGATTCTCCCAAGGAAAAACCCAGAACAGATGATAAAACCAGCAGAAACCAAAGCATGTCACATCACAAATGAGTCTTTCTTTAGCTGCCATTTAAATTTGCTCAGTTCTTTTCTGATCCAGAAGTCTCAAATTCTTCCTCTGGTAAAAATATCTAAAATGGCCTTGATCTAAAAGATGTGGCTTAAATACTTGTATAGCCAATTTATGATATTATGCTTCTGGCAGGCAAGCACAAAAGGGGAAAACTGGCCCTTACAGTCGACTGAATGAAACGAACTGACCTTAATTAAAATAGCAGATTTCAGTTGCTTGAAATAGTTTGAAACATTTGTGATAAGGAAGTACATAACTTAACGAAGCAGATAACAAAGAGCTTGCCATTTTGAGACAATTTAATGCTAAAATGCAACATATTATGCCTTTAACGCTCTGTTCGTCCTGCAGGCTGTGGAGAGCTGCAGTCAGTCGGAGACCCCGTGTTGCACAAGAAGGCTGACAGTATCACAGGGAAGTATGGAGTGTGGCTGCAGGACCCCGAGCCTCAGGGTCCCAATTACAACAACAAGACCGTGTGGCGTATCGACACAGTGGGTAAAGATGTCCGTCAGGTCTTTGCGTATGAAGACATGGATCAGTTATCCCAAGGCTTCCCTATGAAAGTCCTGGTCCTGCCGGAGCCAATGGAGAGCACAGGTGCCACCATGTACCGTGGCTCCCTTTACTACCAGCGCAAACACAGCCGCAGCCTGATCCGTTACGACCTGACCTCCGAGCGCCTGGCCTCCCGCCTGGAGCTGCCTCATGCCGGCTTCCACGGCCAGCACCCTTACTCCTGGGGCGGCTACACCGACATCGACCTGGCGGCAGACGAGCAGGGTCTTTGGGCGATCTACAGCACCAACAAGGCAAAGGGGGCAATTGTGATTTCCAAGCTCGACCCCGAGAGCCTGGAGGTGAAGAGGAGCTGGGAGACCAACATCAGGAAGAACACAGTGGCCAATGCTTTCATAGTGTGTGGACGCCTGTACACCGTGGGCAGCTACACCGCGCCCAACACCACCATCAACTATGTGTTCGACACGGCCACCAGCATGGGGAGGGCTCTCTCTATGCCTTTCAAGAACAAATTCCGCTACAACAGCATGGTGGACTACAACCACGCCCAGAGGAAGCTGTTCGCTTGGGACAACTTCCACATGGTCACCTATGACATCAGACTGGGGAAAGCGAGTAACAGCAGCAGCTAAAGACTAACGGCTGTTTACAGGACTGCGCTCATGCAAGTGAATGAGATAAGACATGATAAAGTTGCATTGTACTGAGGTTACTGCAAAACTTAGTATGTTTTGCATTACTAAAATAGTGTTTTTCTTTTTTTGTAAATAAGATCTATCATGGCAATGAAAATCTTATCTTATTATTATTAATCTTATTATTGTACCTTATTAACTCCTTGGTTATTCAAAACAGTTATTGTGGTTTAAAATATTTTTGTTATCTGTTTATAAATGTTCTCTTTATTTAATTTCTCAATAAAAAAAGTTAAAATAAACCTTTTTGTTTCATATATTTAGTTTATTTAATGAAAAAGTATGACCCCAAGGTTGTGTCAGTCTATGTGTCAGAAATGGTGTAGGCCTATAGAATATTAATATTTTTTTGTAAGGTATTGTATCAAAGTTAAACATTCTTACACAAATAGACTGTACCAAATACATTGGGATGATTTAATTATGCTATTTCTAAGTCTATTTTATTGTTACCAAAACACAGAATGTCCATCAATCTATCCATCTTCTCCCGCTTATCCGTGGTCGGGTCGCGGAGGTAGCAGTTCCAGCAGAGGGCCCCAAACTTTCTTTTCCCTGGCCACATCAACCAGCTCTGACTGGGGGATCCCAAGGCGCTCCCAGGCCAGCGAAGAGATATAAACCCTCCACCTAGTCCTAGGGCTACCCCTTGGTCTCTTCCCAGCTGGACGTGCCTGGAACACCTCCCTAGGGAGGCGCCCAGGTGGCATCCTAACTAGGTGCCCGAACCACCTCAACTGGCTCCTTTCGACACGAAGGAGGAGCGGTTCAACTCCGAGTCCCTCCCGGATGACCGAACTTCTCACCTTATCCCTAAGGGAGACACCAGCCACTCTGCGGAGAAAACCCATCTCGGCCGCTTGTACCCGCGATCTCGTTCTTTCGGTCATGACCCATCCTTCATGACCATAGGTGAGGGTAGGAACGAAAATGGCACGGTAGACAGAGAGCTTTGCCTTCTGGCTCAGCTCCCTTTTCGTCACAACGGTGCGGTAAAGCGACTGCAGTACCGCTCCCGCTGCTCCGATTCTCCGACCCATCTCACGCTCCATTGTTCCCTCACTCGAGAAGAAGACCCCGAGATACTTGAACTCCTTCACTTGGGGTAAGGACTCATTCCCTACTTGGAGTGGACAGTCCATGAGTTTCCTGCTGAGAACCATGGCCTCAGATTTGGAGGTGCTGATCCTCATCCCAGCCGCTTCACACTCGGTTGCGAACCGATCCAGTGAGTGCTGAAGGTCGCAGACCGATGAAGCCATCAGAACCACATCCTCTGCAAAAAGCAGTGATGCAATCCTTAGTCCACCGAACTGCAGACCCCCTCCCCCACGACTACGCCTCGAAATCCGACCCATGTATATTACAAACAGGATTGGTGACAAAGCGCAGCCTTGACGGAGGCCAACCCTCACCTGAAATGGGATGAACAGAATGTATCCTACAAAAAAAATCTCCATGCTCATCATCTGAATTTATTTACTTTAGTTGAACTTGTGTATATCAGCAATTGTTTGGATAAGGCACTTTACAACTTTTGTTACATTTGTGTACTCCACTGATAGTGAAAAAGAGATCAAATTGTAACGGTATACAACAGATTTAGTTTGTATCTTCTCCACATGCAGTGATATCACTATTATATGTTTGACATGCCATGACAAGTGATATTAGGATGAAACATGAACGTGAACGAAGTGTATTGTGTATTCAATATAAGACTACTGCGTTCACGAAAGTTAGTTTGAAAGTTTAAGAGGTGTTTCTGTGAGTAAAGTCAAAAGGTATCCAAACTGGCGTACCAAATTTGAAGAGAAAGTGCTGGAAATTGTTATAAATATTAAAAAAAACAATAGTTATCTGTTGGTTCGCAGAAGCCCAACCCTTTTCTTATTGTAGTAATTATCTGAGCCAAAATCAAAGCAGTTCAAGTCGCTCACTCAGTGCTAGGTTGAGCATGATCTCCTGCTCTTCAAAACCCTCCCCCCGGAGAAGAGTGTCTAGCGCTCAGAGAGCTCCACCAGCTGCTCCATGGAGACTCCTCAGAGGCGCACACTCCCAGCAGCTTGGACAGCCAGATACATCCCCGGCAGAAATCGGAGCGTTGTGGAGAATATCGGCTGGCTGACGGAAAAGTCTTCAGGTGGCGCTCCGAAGGAACATCTGGAGCACCGGCTGCGGACATGGCACTCAGGATAGGATGACCGGTTCCCTGAAGATATATATTTTGGACATTGGTAAGGACATTTTTATTTGCCAAAGTGTCAATAGTAATCTATCAAACCTACTTTATCGATCACCTGTGGTCAGAAAAAACGTATATCCTGCTCTACTACGACGCACATACATCATGCAACCGGTCTGGAGTCCGGATAAAGGGGTATACACATTACCATAAATTATCTTGGAGTTTTAAACGTATGATTTCTTCTTTGAAATCTAAAACAAATGCACTGCATCCAGGCAATACAAGTAAATGTTATCATTAAATTGTCGATAATACATGAGCATATTATCGTGAAGAAGTGCTGTGTTTATACAAAATGCTCAACCTTATGTAGGAATCTGGTCTAAACGCGTAAATTGGTCATTTGGAAACATCGAGACAACCAATCAACGAAAGCGCGCCCTGAACGCACCGCAGAGTCAGATCATGGTTTATTATAAGTGTCCTGAGCAGGTCACAGTTGATGATGATTTGAATAGCCTATGCAGAGGGAAGCTTCCGTCTCTTTATTTAACGCATCTGTGATCAGAGCTGCACAGAGACGCATTCACGATCACTCTGTCTGAACATGCCGGGGCTGCTGCTTGGAGATGCGTTTCCTAACTTCGAAGCGGAGACGACAATTGGAAAAATTAAACTCCATGAATTTCTCGGTGATTCGTAAGTAGGCTTCTTGAATATATGGATATTGAATAGTAGAATATACTGTTACAAGAATGCGAGAAGGGGAAGGAGCTTCCAGTTCCTGCTACTGGTTTCTGACTTCTGCTTTCTGTTATGCATTTAAACGTGTAAAGGTTGCATGCTAAAGTCAATCAGACGGATGCAAACACAAAAGAAGTAAACACCACATTGTATGAATATGAAATAACAAGTGACATCAGGACAGCAGAAACTCAGCATATATTCCTTCGCAAACTGAAAACCAATATATTTCGATTGTACCTTGGCAATGAAATTATTGCTGGAAAAAAAGACGATGCACTTTTTAATTTAGGCCTCGAAACTGATTCACCAGCATTAACTATAATATGATCTTGCTTGAAATGAATATATATGCACTTTCCTTGTTGTTCGGAGTTTGAATCTTATTGTAAGTCGCTTCAGACAAAAGCTTCAACTAAATGATATGTAATGTACTGTAATGACAATCCTGCATTCCAAACTAGTTCTCAGACTGCACAACAACCCTTTTCAGAATAATACACAGTATATTATATTAAGTGAATTTAAAATTACGTATATATGAATGCGTTTATCATTCATGTTGTAGCTGATAAATGAGTAGATTTGTTTGGGTAGCTTATCAGTCTAACCAAGACACACAATTTCATCTTGACCTAAAATGAAACATTATTTGTTTTTGTATTTTCTATCTGAATTGTCAAAGTAACTAAAGCTGTCAGACACATTTAGTGCAGTTTCTTTATGGAACTAAACATTATTTTTGCAACATTTGCCTCTGAAATGCAGTAGAAGTAGAGAGTATGGAGTTACTCAATTAAACTAAAAGTACCCGTAAATAGCACTTAGGTAGAGTACGTGACTCAATGTACTTAGTTACTGTCCAATATATAATATCAAAAGCATCAGTAACGAGATCAGGTCAAACCTTGAGTCCCTCATTGGTGCAGTCACATTGCTGACCTCGTCAAACAAGGTTGTTAATGTCATTTTTTTTGGAACACCAGAGTCACGCAGAGGTCACTTCCTGTGTCAGGTGCATCATTCAGCTCCATCCTATTGTGCAACCAAACAATAAGCCACAACAGTGACCCCAAAATTAAAGATTTAGGTCAAAAGAGAGGAAACTGGGTCAGACAGAAACCTCAGCTTGCACAAGAATCAAAGACCCTGAATGACACCTGACACATCCTCACGTATCTCTCTGTTTATTCCAGATGGGGGGTCCTGTTCTCCCACCCCAGAGACTACACCCCGGTGTGCACCACAGAGCTGGGGCGCGCTGCCAGACTGAGCACTGAGTTCAGTAAACGCAACGTCAAAATTATCGCCCTGTCCATTGACTGCCTGGAGGATCACCACAGCTGGAGCAAGGTGTGTCTAAACTGTGTTTAGTGCAGGTCCTAGCTACACACTGCAATACAGTCATATTCATCTGATGAAACTAGAATGATATATACCTAGATCTTAAAGGGGCCCAATTATGCTTCTTGGGGTTTGCCCTTTTCTGTAGTGTATTAAATGCGTTTTTTGTGCGTGTAAATGATTTGCAAAGGCTAAAATCCCAAAGTTCCCTCCAGAAGGAGTGTCTCTCACACGCATTTAGTCAAATTTAATATAAACTGAAAGCAGTTTAAATATATTGAGTCTAGACTGCAATAGCTTCAGATAAAACTAAGTTATGACAGTTAGGAGTTGTCAGGCAACTTAAAATAAGTAAACTGAATATCACACACAATTGTACCTCCTCTGTGTGTAGTTGTTGAAAATAGTTGTTCAAGATTATTTTATTTAAGACATCAGAGCTCCACCAGTGTAGCTACTAACAAAGGTCTATGTCTCTACAAACTAGGACATCCTGGCATACAACTGTGAGGACTCGGCCTGCCGCTCACTGCCCTTCCCCATCATAGCGGACAGTAAACGGGAGCTGGCAGTAGCTCTGGGCATGCTGGACCCAGATGAGAAGGATAAAGATGGCCTGCCGCTCACTGCACGCTGTGTAAGAATCTTCACAGTCAAATTCAGTTTTTTGTCTATTTATAGGCAGTCGGGCATGATTTGCACCATGTGATTATTGTGGCAAGAACATGGAAAATAATGTAATAATGCTGTCTGATAAATTCATCTCTTAATTTAGATTTTGTCTTATTTTGTGTCTTACCAATTACACTATTCAGTTTCAGTTTGGGCCCAACAAGGGTAAAGCTTAATGCACCCCTGATTAACACTATATTTTAAAGGTGTATTATTAACAAATCAACTTTTCATGT
Source organism: Notothenia rossii (assembly GCF_949606895.1). NCBI lineage: Eukaryota > Metazoa > Chordata > Actinopteri > Perciformes > Nototheniidae > Notothenia > Notothenia rossii. The sequence goes on along the minus strand of NC_136907.1, from coordinate 53,054,366 downwards.
TTATATACAAGAGCTTTCATCAGTACTGGTATATCGTGACACTATAGGCACCATTCAAACATAATATCTACTCTCATGCATGTGGAATAATTAGTAATGTCTCTGTTTAGGTGTTCATCATCGGCCCTGAAAAAAGGCTGAAACTGTCCATACTCTACCCGGCAACAACCGGACGCAACTTTGACGAGATTTTGAGAGCAGTGGATTCTCTCCAGGCCACAGCAGGGAAACGAGTGTCCACACCTGCAGACTGGAAGGTAGGTCACATCTGTATGTTTGTGCCAATCATTTCAGCAGCTGACTACAGAGATACGATACGATATACTTTATTGTCCCCGTAAGGAAATTTGTTCTGGACTCCGTCCTGCAGTTCCGCATACGTATACATATAGAAACATAGTAGACATTAAGAGACATACACATATCATCAGTCATACACTGTTCGAACAAACACAATACACAGACGCACATACTGACAATGGCGACCTATTGTACAACCCTCATGGCCAACATTTAAAAAGTGCATTTAATTACATTTGACTACATTTCATTTCATGTGAATGTTAAGAAGCTTAATGGACATAGGTAGGAATGAGTGCTTATAGCGGTTCAGCCTGCTCTGGGGAACCCTGAATCTTCTACCAAGATATAGGTAGGAGCTGGAATTCTGGGTGGAGTATGTGGGTGGGATCAGACACAATTTGTTTTGCCTGCTTGATAATGGACTGCTCGTATAACATCATACTGGCCTTCAATGCTTTTCATGTGACTGGGTCAGGCCCCTTCCTACATCCAGGACATGGGTACTGGAAACATGAACACTCCATCATATTCGCTCCACTCTATATTGGCCAATTGGTTTGGTAATCATTCACTGCGAGTGGGACCCAGTTACCCCTCAACAAACAACCTCCCGATTGCTATCCTGACTCCAAAATGGTAGAACGAACTCCCCATTCATATCAGGGCAGCAGAAAGTATACACAAACTCTGTTGCAGACTGACAAAGAACACCTGATTTGACTTTGAACTGACACCTGCACGTAGCATGTGGTTTTTCATATTTAAAAGCTAACAAACTAGCAGGATCTTGCTTTTTTAAATGTGTATTTTAGTTAAATGGACTTCTTCTAAGTTGCTTTGGATAACTAAATAAAATGTAATGTGATAAAGGAAATAGATATTCACCTGTTGTCACACAGAATTACTTTTCTTTTTCATTCGTCTCCCTTCAGCCTGGAGACTGTGTGATGGTTCCCGCCAGCATGCCTGAGGAAGAGGCAGCCGCTTTGTTCCCAGCCGGTGTCTACACCAAAGACCTGCCCTCTGGCAAGAAGTACCTGCGCTACACCCCGCAGCAGTGAGCACGACGGAGACACACCCGACAGTCAACACTCATTTATGCCACAGTCAGTCCAGCAGCTCTCAATCTGTACTACATTGAGTGCTGCTAGTCTGTGTATGCGGTAGACAAAACGCCTTAAGAGATGTGTAGGATTCTTTTTTAAATAAAGTGATTTTAAAGTATGTACAACTCTGAGAATCAAAGCTGCAATGTTCAGCCTACTTTCATAATGGGGATTGTTTTTTGAAAGAAGGGGGAGGCTTGAGATAGGAACATATTATTTGTTTATATTTAAAGATGTAGCAAACAGTTTATTGTACACAGCATGGCAGAGAAGTTTTTATTTTGTAGGATGATACTATCAGGGATAACATATCATTTAAATCTAGACATTGTTTATCCACTTCCTCTATTTTCTTAAGAGGAAGTGGTTAAAGGTGCTAGTTACACAAAGGATGGCTGCGAGAGTAAATGCACGCTATTGCTACTCTCTTTGAGGAGCAACTATACCTCATGAAACACAGTAAACGAATCATCAGTGTTTCAAATGTTTGAAGGGGCCCTATTATGTTTTGGGGGGTTTTCCCTTTCCTGTAATGTGTCATATGGGTTTCCGTGCATGTAAATGGTCTGCCAAGGCTAAAACCCAAAGTCTGTCTCCTAAAATGGTCCTTTACATAAATGTTGCATTGGTTTTTCTTGGCCGAATTGTACATTTCACAGAACGTTTTTATTATATTTTTACTGTATCTACTTGTAATGATTGGATTTTGTCCCTGTGTCGGACAATCAAAGCTTCATTTTTAGCCTTACACAATAAATTAGCCTTAACATAACATTTCTAAAAGTACCGTACAGAGGTGTGTTAGCTTTTCCCAGCAGTGCCTCCCTGTCCTTTCTCCACCTTGATGTGGTTCTGTTTAAAGGCTCCTCACCGTATCGACAGCATCTCCGTGACCAGCAGACAGTAGGACAGCGGAGGCATTACAAACAGGAAATGGAGAAAGGACAAGCTGTTTAAAAATAAATGTCACCAATGAGTTTGTGCACACTGAATTATATATCATAAAATACATCAGTTTGAAGTGACATTGAACAATGTCATTTAAATGATTTATTAGGAATACATGTCAAGGTACTGGATGGTGTTGGTCTTTGGACGGAGCTGAGGGGCCACTCATGGTGATGTCACCACATTTACCCCCCCCCCCCCCCCCCCTCCTCTTCATGAAAAGATACAACAGCTCTTCTCCACGGGAGGATTTCTGTGATGTCATCTGTTAAGACTTAACGAACAAACCCCCCGACAGAAATGTAGCCTCAGGTAGCTGTTTGTCGTCGTCGTCATCATCAATATCAGACAGAAAGCACCAAGGTTAACACTTGTGATCTCGTTTCCAGTCATTCATCATCACGATTACGTCAGAGTGTCCCAGCAGCTGAGTCATCTCTGGCTCATGAGGGCCTGGTACTCCCTCTGGTGGGCAAACAGTCGCAGGAACACTTTGTTCTTTCTCTCATAGAAGCTAAAAAACAGAAAGAAATGACACATACGTGATGTATTTATAATGAATTACATTACTTTACTTGAACAAAATACATTTGAAGAATAGCCTCCTATATGCACTTTATCTTATAGAACAATTATATCAGATCAGACAATAGAGTGAACACTATGTTGGCACACATACAAAGGCTGGCTGTTAAATAATACCAAAATGAACATACAGTATAAAATGTTTATCATGGGTTGGACAGGTGTGACTGTGCTGGTTCAATATTACAGACGTTTTGGTCACAATCTTTTTATATATATACGGTTGACTTTGCATATTTAATAGCAAAGCAAATAGTTTTTCCTGTAGAAATAAAGAAAAGCATAAATGAAAAAGCTTTAGAACATCCCAAATGTGTACGTTAAAGGGGCCCTATTATGCTAATTCAGGTTCATATTTGTATTTAGTGTCTCTACTGTGACATGTCTCCATGCTTTAACGTTCAAAAAGCTCTTTATTCTTCTCATACTGCCTGTGCTGCAGCACCTCTTTTCACCCTCTGTCTGAAACCAGAGCCCTGTCTGCTCTGATTGGTTAGCTGAACGGCTCTGTTGTGATTGGTCGACCACTTAGAGATGTCCCGCCCCTCACGTTCAATGAGATGGAGCGCTAGCCAATAGAAGTGCGAGTGCTCAATAGTGATGTCACTGTGTTATGGAAGTAAACAAATGACTAAAATGTAGGCGTTTCAGGCAGGCATTAGGCACAAAACCGTTCTAAAAGATGTCCCGTTTTACTATGACATTTCGTATTAACCATATAATTTTAAGATTTTTTCGGAATTTGGGTTTAAGCACTCGCTTTACACCAATTGTTGAAGCGCAACCTTCTTTACTAAAACATAAAATATATACATTTCTAAAAAGCAAACATTTATAAGAGATTAAATGAAAAGGCAGAGGAAAAAGGTAGGAATTAATCAGAGAAAAGCTAATAAAAGTTGTTGAGGAGGCCAATATTTGTGTTTTATAAAAAAAAACAAATTGGTTAAAATGGTTGATTATGCATTACATTTTATTGAATATGACCGTTAGAATCTCACAGACCATTACAGCAACCATGACTTTCACCAAAAGAAATCTCTTTGTCTTACCTCCGGAGCTCGCCGTCAGGCAGAACAACTTTCCCCACTTTAGCCATCCTCTCCATCGCCTCCTAAAACATAAATTGCAAAGACAAATATCGCTCAATAAATCATGAAAGGCACATTTGGGTTTGGGGCCTGGCGTGACCCAGTTTTAGTTTTGACACGAGCCAACTGCAGTGGTTTGTGTGTGGCTGAGTTTATGACTAATGCAGGGCCGGGCCTCTCTGCCTTCAAACATACAACACAGACTGTGTAGAGTGTGCAGCTCAGAGGATCACACACAGAGTTATGGCTGGAAAAGGGCTGACAAGGTTCAACAATAACATCTTTTTTTTTATCTGGCTTAAAAAGCATTCCATTGTGCTCCAAAATCTGGTACTGAAAAACCAAAGGATGATCACATGACCTAGCAAAAGATTCAATAATCACTTTTTATCTTAAATAGATTTTACACTTAAAGAAATGGCAGTGTCACTTGAGAAAAAAAAACATATTTAGAATCCGGGGGGAGGGGGGGATATTAGGTTTGCTGACAGTTTTTCCATTTGAGACTAAATAAATTAAAAGTGAAATAAAATGAAAAATGTATACAAGCATTTGTAGTAGGAATATGCTATAAAAAAATATAATCACTTTTTTAATAAACATAAAGATTTGAAAAAGTGAAAGATGTTCAATAAAAGATTAAAAAAATAATATATAAACATAATAAATAAGATAAAAAAATAGAATAGAATGCAATAGAAGAAGTTAAAATAAAATGAATTATAATAAAATATTGTATAAACATACATTAAAGGAAACATTTCCAATAAAAGAAAAACATTAATAAAAATGTTTGCATCCTATAAACATTACTGAATGAGTTAAAGGTGGGGTTGGTAATTCACTTCAGAAACACTTTTTGTTATATTCCATGGAATGCTCTTAACATCCCGATAGCAATGAATATATTAAATGCTTTGACAATAAATAAATAAAAAAATGTCATCTGTGGCGCTGTAAAAAGCACGACCAATCATCTGAGACGGCACGGCTAAAATAACTGGATGCCTGTCAGCCTTCCATCTGTGCACAAACTTATCTCGTGCCCTCATTGGTCATGTGCACGTTCGTGTGTGTTGGAGGAGGGGCTCTGTAAGTAAGTCTGAAAGAAGAGGCAGATATTTTCCGGTTGTGTACATTCAAATTCTAGCGCACTCGAGCTGGTTTCTCCATTCTTACCTACCCTACCTTTAAGTCATTCCTTGACTTAAATCACCCTAACAGTTTCCCTTTGTCATGAAAGACATTAGACCCAGAGTGAAAACACGTAGAATTCACTCTGGGTGTTAAGATTGAGACCCTGTGTGAGTCTAATGGAATCCATCAGGAGTATTAAAAAGTACATAAATACAAATAAAATGTATAGTAATTATAATACAGATAATAAATTATATTTATGTTCTGAATAAACTGCTCCAAATCCCTGTGAATGCATGCTTACACATGGTGTTAAATAGAAACACATGAATGATATAAATGAACACCGCTGTCCCTCCCGCAGCCTATTTCTACCGTTTTTTCTCGTGTGTGCATTAGCATTGTTCTTATATTGTATTATTATTCTTCTTGTTGTGTATATCCTGGCAATTGTATAGTAAAAACACTTGTGTGGCTGAATCACTTTATACTTAGTTTTTGGGTGTTACCCAGCAGATGGAGGCATTGAGTGAGCAATAGTGAGATCCGTGCTTTGTGAATATTGAGGTTAACTTTATTAGGGCTATAAAATATGAACGTTGGATTGCACACTACTAAATACATTTCAAAATAAACACCTTTTTTTAACAGGGGAACGCCACTTATTTCACCCTTGTTTAGTTTACTCTTCATTAGGAGAACTACAGACTGTGGAAACAACCGGATAACGTCTGCTGTGGCTCTGGAGACAAAGCTGTTGTTATTTCCAGTTTGGCATGACATTCAACTGTTAGCCTGGTCTTCATTACAGACTGGAGGTGTTAGTATGGAAGAAACAGCCATTTAGAAGGCAAGGAGTAAAATGAAAAGTTTTTCCAGTTTCCAGTTTGGAAATGTAGGACTGTAGGACGTGTTGCAAACATTTTGGAAGCAAGCTGTTTAATGCGACACACACAAAGTGGTTTGATCAAATGTTTAAAACAAAAAACAGTACATCCTTTCTCATTGAGGATGAGGTTACTGTTTTTTCCCACTTGCATGAAACAGTAAATGCAAATTCCCATTGTGACTATTCATGATGTCGAATTGTATTTCCATTGGATCCCTACTACATGTACACTGGATTTAAGTGAAAGAGAAACCAAAGACCCATTTTTATGTGTAATTGAATAATGCATAATTGTTTGCGGATCTGTGTGATTTTTTGAAAAGGTTTTTTAAAAAGAAGGTCAAATATATCTTGTAATCTAGTAAAAAGATATCAGCCACTGCTCCTTTAGTTTCCCAGGCATTTATTAAAATTATGACTCACCACTAGTGGCCCCTGTTGGACTGAAGTTGCATGAAAGCTCATTGAGATCGCATGTATAGTATAGTTTATGGATTATTACGGTCAGGGATAACAAAAAAAAGAAGAGAAGGACGATGGCATTTTCAGAATAAAGTTGAAATACTGACTATTACCTTGACATTTCAAGATTCACATTTTAACTACTAGCGCATTTACTTAAAATTATTTTGACTTAATTCTAAAAGCCATATACAAAATGAGAGTGCATCACTTGGACGGATAATGCATGATTATTTTTAAAAGTTGTCAATACTTTAGCATTTAGCTACCTCAGAAATTAATTCCTGATATTATGAGTTATGTTACCCCCCCCAGAGCCCCTTTCCCCTCTTCCCATCTTCCAAGCGACTTTGTTAACCACTTTGAAAAAAAGGCGGATGATATTCACTCTTCTTTTTCTGACTCACCTTTACTCACCACTGGGTCACCAGACCCACCGTTCACCCACACACTAACCTCCTTCTCCCCTCTCTCTCCAAGTGAGGTTCTTACCCTCATTACCTCTGCCCGTCCTACCACCTGTCCTCTGGACCCTATCCCTTCAAACCTCCTTCAGACTGTCGTTCCTGATGTTCTACTGTTTCTCACCCGTTTCATCAACACTTCTCTAACTTCTGGTCACTTTCCAAACAGTCTCAAGGACGCAAGAGTAAACCCTCTCCTAAAGAAACCCACTCTCAACCCGTCTGATGTTATAAACTACAGGCCTGTCTCTCTCCTCCCGTTCCTGTCTAAAACACTTGAATGCGCTGTCTTTAAACAACTCTCCTGTTATCTCCATCAGAACAACCTTTTGGATCCGCACCAGTCTGGTTTCAAGGCAGGTCACTCCACAGAAACTGCTCTCCTTGCTGTCTCTGAGGAACAGCACATGGCTAAAGCAGCCTCCCTCTCCTCTGTCATCATCCTGTTGGACCTGTCTGCTGCATTCAATACGGTGAATCATCAGATCCTCCTTCGCACTCTCCAAGAACTTGGAGTTTCAGGCTCTGCAATTTCCCTCCTCACCTCATACCTCAAAGACCGCACCTACAGGGTTACTTGGAGAGGGTCCGAGTCCGACCCTTGTCAATTAACTACAGGGGTCCCTCAGGGCTCTGTCCTTGGTCCCCTCCTCTTCTCTCTGTACACAAACACGCTCGGATCTGTCATTAGCCCGCATGGTTTTTCATACCACTGCTACGGTGACGACACCCAATTCATTCTGTCCTTTCCCCGCTCTGAGACCCAGGTCGTCGCACGCATCTATGCTCGTCTAGCAGACATCTCTCAGTCGATGTCTGCTCACCACCTCAAGCTCAACCTTGACAAGACTGAACTGCTTTTCCTTCCAGGAAAAGATTGTCCCACCGTTGACCTAACAATCAACATCGGCCCCTCTGTTGTTTCCCCGACTCAGACTGCAAGGAATCTGGGTGTGATCCGAGATAACAAACTTACAACACGCTTTACAACATCAGGAGGATACGTCCCCAGCTGACCCAGAAAGCGACGCAGGTTCTGGTCCAGGCTCTCGTCATCTCACGCCTAGACTACTGCAACTCCCTCCTGGCTGGTCTACCTGCATGTGCCATCCGACCTCTGCAGCTCATCCAGAATGCAGCGGCTCGTCTGGTCTTCAACCTTCCTAAATGTTCCCACACCACACGCCTCCTCCGCTCCCTTCACTGGCTTCCGGTAACTGCTAGAATCCACTTCAAGACACTGGTACTAGCGTACCATGCTGTGAATGGATCTGGCCCTTCCTACATCCAGGAGATGGTTAAACCGTACACCCCAGCACGTGTACTCCGCTCTGCATCAGCCAAACAGCTCGCTGCACCCTCACTGCGAGGGGGACCAAAGTTCCCATCAGCAAAAACACGTGGGTTTGCTATCCTGGCTCCAAAATGTTGGAATGAGCTCCCCATTGACATCAGGACAGCAGAAAGCTTACACATCTTCCGGCGCAGACTGAAAACACATCTCTTTCGACTCCACTTCGAGCAATAGAACTATTAACAAAGCACTTATATACTAATAAAAGGACTGGCTTATCTAAAGCCAGTTGAGTAGCACTTGAAATGTTTTAGCTCTATGAAACCTGATGTACTTATATGATTCTGTTTTCTTCACGTTTGTATCTTCTTGGTCGAATGCACTTATTGTAAGTCGCTTTGGATAAAAGCGTCAGCTAAATGCAATGTAATGTAATGTAATAATGTTATGAGCCTCAACATTACTTTGAGAAAACACGCTAGCCCTTATACTCTTTCATATAAGGATAGTTATCTGTGTCAAATGTAACCCAAGCCTCAGCAAGCCATTACACTTTGAATGCTTTTAGTTAACAAACTGTGTGTGTGCCACTCCACCTGTATGCTGCTGTAGTCCTGTGAAGCACATGCACCCAGGACCGCTGCTCCTATTAACACCGCCTCTTTCTGGTCAGGCAGCACCACAGGCAGCCCTGAAAAACACAAAATCGAAAAAGTGTCATTAGCTAAAGGCCTAGGGACCTTTACTGTTCAAACGTTTGTAATTCAATATATTCACTTTAAAATAAATTATAGAGATCGAAAAAGTGTTTGTGTTATTATTATTTCCATATTTTAGATGAAATGTATTTGTTGCTATATTGTCATCCACAATATAAAACCTGTCATTGTTACTAGTTACCTGTAGCGTTAGCGTGAATCTGGACATACAGAGCATTTTTGCTCAACCCGCCACACAGGAAGAGGGTCCTGATGTCATGTCCTGCTTCCTTCATGGCCTCCAGAATATGAAGCGTACCAAGCTGAAATCCGATCCAAAGATAATCCAGTTACAATTCAAACCTGCTTTTGCCCTTTTAGATACTAAGATATCTGACTGAAGTGATTCCAAATAAAAACACTCACAGCCAGGGCTTGTATAGTGGCCAGATATAGCAGAGCCAAGTCATCCAGGGTTCTGGAGAGCGGCAGCCCGATCACCTGAGAAACAGTAAGGAGTCATTCCAGCAAAAATAGCTCAGTGCTGAAGAGTAGGAGTCCGCAGAGAAAAGGGAGGGTGAAAGCAGAGCCGTCATTCAGGCTCTGGTATCTGAAATCAGCAGTGATTCAGTACAATACGCAGCAGTTATCAGCTCCCTTCCAGGAAATACAGAACTGGCCTGGAAATAATCATTAGATAACCAAACACATAAATAATCTCAAGTTTTTACTTTGTATTGATTATACTTCTGTGAAATCCTGAAGTAGATCTATATTTTTGTATGAGATGAGTATTGATTGTGAGCTGATGTAATTAGCTGCTAGCTTACTGTATGTGATTATATTACATTATATATTTAGGTTAGAGTATTTTTAAAAGAAGAGTATAAAAGTATATTTTGGGGTTTAGTTCTATCATTTGCGTGATACCTCTCTCATGTCTGTTTTCTTACGTACGGAACTGGAGCTGGGAGCTAGTTAGCTTAGCTTAAAGAGTAGAGGCAGAGGAAACAGCTAGCCATGTGCTGTCCAAAGTTCCAAAATTCTTCTAAAGGCTTAACTATGATCAAGTTATCTCATCAGTTAAATCCATTAATAGTCTACATTTGTATTTTATGAGATGAGAACTGACCATGAGCCTTACTGTGGTGTTTTTGCGAAGTTAGCCTGTTCTCTCACCATGCCCTTCAGGTTGGGGTCAGCCAGGGGCGACCTGTTACCGTGGAAGTCTGGCCACACGTGAAGGCTGGAGCCCAGCAGCTCCATAGCAGATCCAGAGTCAGCCATGGAACTCAGGTGGCTGTTCAGGTAGGTGTACAGGTTCTCTCCATTTAAGGGAAATCTGGGGAAATGAGCAAGTAACAAGTAAGTGAATGCAGAGAATATGCACAGTAGTAAAATCACAAGTGTTTTGCCTGAAATGATTTACAACTTTTATTTAAATGTAAGTAAATGTTTAGAAAATAAAACCGTTAAATACTTTTGCAGCTTTCACAGAATGTTAATTTTTCAATATATTTTACTTTCAGATAAAGAACAATAAAACAAAGTTAGCAGTAACATTGTTTTTGGTCTAAGACCTCAGACATTAAGGGAAAATAACGAATACATAATAAATGCAAAAAATAATTCCAAGTCTCAAGGTATGTATTCAACAAAGTCAGATGCTGAAATAATAACACAATACCAGAAGAGAAAAAAAAGAGAAATGTCATTCAACTACAAGTAGGTCTTTAGGTCTTTACCCCACAACCTCACTAAGCTTATTATCTTCCCAAAGCTTACAGAACATTATCATACGTCAGCAGAACAGGGATGACAGCTGTGAATGTTTTTGGGAGACGCTTCAGTAAAGCATCAGCTGACCTGTGCCGTGCCTCTTCCTGGAGCTGCGTGTAGGCGGCGTGGCCCTTAACCATGTGCTCCATCTGAGGGAGGAGAGAGCAGACTCACAGAGAGGATTACAGATGATGCGGCTGATGACACACAGGCTTGTGATGCTGCAACTGCTGATTCAACGCATTGTTAAAACTATACAATATTTGCCGTTTCCTATGTAAAGTAACTAGAGCTTCAAGTGATATTATAAAATAAACAGACTGATTTGATCCCTTGTGCCTCGATTTAAGTTAGTCTCTGATGTCCTTAGAGGTCAAAACATAAAAATATATCAAATATTAATATTTTATTCCACTTTCACCATCTTAAATCTTTTAATCACTTTCAGTCCCGATAACAACACCATATTAGTTTTTTATGTTAACCCTTCAAAGGCCCGTCTGCTTACATAATGTTACTGTTGTTTTTAATTAAAACAATTGTTTTGTTGCCTAAATACAAAATGTGAGGGTAATATTTTTTTCACAGTCTCGGATATGTTGAGGGTAGGCAATATCATTGACTTTGGAAATCAGGAAATCATGAAAATAACATGTGGGAATCTAGAATCAAAGTTCAACATAACAGAATGCATGATTTGATGCTTTAATGGCATTGGGTTGTCTCTATTTTTGCTTCAATTTTTTATTATATAATTAATAAAAAAGGTCTTGAGGTTAATTCTTCAGATTTTCAAAAACAGCCCATATGCTTTAATTCGAAAAGCACAAGTGAGGCTGTACGTTTCATGCAGAGGGCTGAATCACGTCTGGGTGTCTTTTGTGTACATTCAAACACATTTTGTGTCTACTTCATACCGTTTCTGGTTAGTATAATCCTGCATAAAGCTCAACAGTGCACTGACCAGCCTTCCTGTGGCGCTCTGTCCCCCCTCGTTGAGCCACATGCCCGGCACCATGGCAGACAGACAGGGCCCCCACACCCCCGGCACAAAGAGAGGCTGCTCGCTGATCTGATGCACGTAAATAAGAAATTCAAATGAGCAATCTACAAGGATATAAGCACAGCTGAAGTAAAAGGCTGCAAAAAAACTACAATTTCAACTTTAACAAACAAACGATTAACCATTTACACAACAAAACAAAAATAATATACAATATTTATTACGGAGTCATATATAAATTGAGAGTTCATGTATTAAACAGAAACATTTACAAGCTGAAAAAAGCCTAACACTAACTAAATACACTGAAACTAATCCAACCCTAACTACTAAATGGTCTCAAAACATTAATTTCATCAGTCTAAACATTTACAATAGATTTAATAAATACAGAAGCATTTTAAGGCAAAATTATTTGCTATTTATGCATTGAAATGAATCACTCCTCCAATATACAGCTATAGTATAATTGAATTTCAATAACAATAAAAAAAAAACTGAATAAATATGGTATAAATAAAAATACTGGCCCTTTCATTATCATCATGTGAAAGGGGGTTATTCAGTTTGCTTTGAACAAATTGCATACTTGCGTATTATTATAGAAGCTATTGTATGTTTTAAATGAATTCCCACCATTTCTATAAAACACTTATTTAGGATCAATCTCCAGCAGGTGAAAAGTAAAGCACTAACCGCCATGTGACAGGTTGATGTCCCGCAGATCATCGCCATGCGTGATGTGATTGGCTGGTGCTCACAGGGCAAGTTAAAGCCTTTAACATCTGCACCGATCACACCTGGAAATCACACGTATTTTGCAGGGTAAAACACACGTTTTTTGTTTGTCCTCGGCACTCCTGTTCATGGACAAATTATTTGCAGATAAAAAAGCTTTTGATGCGCTTCTCTAACCTTCACATGGCATGCGGCACTGACAATAACTGCTGAAATAATGTTTATCAAGCTGGTTTCAGTTAAGGGTGGAGGGTTCATCTACCAACGAGGGCAGGGGGGCCTGCATCACTGTGACAGGCCCGATCACTGAAAGTGCTTCAGAGTGTTTCAGCCTCTGACTGAAAGGACAATGTGTGATGGGCAGAGGTCGCTGCCAGGGGTCAGAGGTCAGGGTTCATGAGCAGTTCATCTGCCAAAACAAAACCAGATGGTGCGGTGTTCTGAACGTCAGCCCTAAAGCTAACAGCGTGCTAACAGATACAGTACACAGCAGCGTTGGTGAGGAATAGACACAGGCAAAAAGGTTTGAGAAATGCTGATTTTGAATGATCCCTTTGTTTTTAGACTTTGGGTCAGAATTGTTTTCTTTTTGCAAAAGAAACTGACGACTATTCCATGTGCTGTGGAAATGAGCTTGTCCATCCCCCCAACTATGTCTACATTTACGCCCACAAAATATCCGCTTAAATGTTTAACTTAAAGCTGTGTCACCTGGAAAGAACCGTTGACTATTTTACGTATAATTAAAGAGAAGAGTGGTTCAAAAACAGGTTTCAGATGTAATACCAAGGCCTCCAGCATGAGCATCAATTAGAGAAGCCCCCACTGCAGTTCCTGTCTCTAGACCCAAATCTGCTGCTGCCTCCTGGGAGAGGCCATCCCCCAGAGGGCTCCCTGGAGAACACGTCACGTTGCCTGGAGGACAGAAAACAGCTTCAATAATCAAATAACGTCTCCTGTGTGGATGTTTTTCTTAAAATGGTAGAATATACAATCAGTAGGAAGCTTTTTAGTCAACGTCTTTTACCTATTTTGGAAGAGTTGTTCTCCAGGAGATCCTCCAGGCCAATGCTCGTCCAGAAACCAGCGTCCCATCCTTCAGAAGGGCAATAAGTCCACTTACACACAAGAGTACACAAAGACCTGCGAAACATTCATGAATAGTTATTAGTTGGACATTTATTATTTTTTGTTAATGTACAAAACATACAATTAATAGGCGCTACTTAAGCCATTAGACTGTAGTCAGACAGCAGCGATAAGACCTTGCTGATTATTATGAAACACTCAAAACAGACTTGAAACTAAAAATGTCTTTCTACTGATTCCAATCTCTGGTTTGAGATGAAGAAATGTTTTTATAAAAAAAAGCTGTTACCACCTAACCATGCCTTCTGGGAAATGTATGACTTTGTCCATGACACACCAGAAAATAGACCGAAAAACCAATGACTAAACCATTATTTTGGAGGAAAAAGGGTTTATCATGTCCGTTAACGCACTCAGTGAATCACAAAATGAGGTCACCTTAACGACCTCTGTTCAAAGCCACAGAGAAGGTGCATAGAATGTGTTTGGGTTGTCACTTTGTCACTATTGGTTATTGTGGGTGTGTTGTAATTAGAATCACCTGCACCTGTCACTCAGTCGTTTGTTTTTGTTACAGAGAGGGGCAAAAGTCGGGAGCCTTTATTTCTGGTGACTTCAAACGCATTGCCAACACAATTTAAGTTTCGTAACCTTGTCTCAGTCAACAGTTTTTTTCAATCACTATTATAATACTGTAGTCAAGTCTTTCAATTCCACTCTGAATTGCATTTTTTAAACACATATTACACAATGAACAGAAAGGGCTTTAATCAGATAGTATTAATGACTATCATCCAATAAAGAAGCTCACCGTGTCAAAGAGCCAGTCGCTTTCCAGGACAGGAAGTCTGGAAGGTCCAAAAAGTGAGAAGCTTGGTTCCAGCAGCGTTCTCTTAGATTCTGAAAGGAGAAATTGTTTTTTTCAAAAAGCCTGATCAGTAAGTAATGGCAGAGTGAGTTCAACAACCAAACAATTCAGGAAGCTTCCCAAGATAAAAAAATACTAAAACAAAAGCACACACATGCTGAGCAGCTCACACAGACCGCGACAGTAAAACAGAGATCAGGGCGCCTGTGGTGAGTGACCTCACTCACCTCTCACCTCTTTGAGCCACAGCAGCTTGGGGGGTTGCATCTCTGGCGACATGACCCCCCCCACCCTGCTGAGGACCCCGTGGCCGGCGCTGGTTATACGAGCGGCCTGCTCTGCAGCGCGATGGTCCATCCACATCACCACGTTCCTCTGTGGGTCACCTGGGGAAGAGAGGAAGGGGAGATCAGTTTTAGTGAAAGCAAAACGGAAATAAGATATGCAAAATAACAGCTCATACTACAACATGGTGATGAAATCTAATCATTTTTTTTCAAATTTGGTTTCAAATAGTTATGAAAGCAAGATTATTGAGATGAAACGGCTATTGTGCCATCTTTACGTTTCACGGTTTGTCTTGTGTTCTAAATCCTATGTTACAGCATTGCACTCTTAGTAATACTGAGAGTAAAAAAAACGGAATATACATTGTAGTTTTCAGTACTTTGTGGCATTAGTGATCTAATTTGTATTGGTCTCACTTATTTAAAATATATGTATCTTACGTCTTTAATGTTTATTTGTTTTCAGTGACAACATACTGTAGTTAATTTAATTTATTTGAATGCGTTAACTTAATATTATGATTTTAAATGTGAAACTATATTTATTTTATATATTCTGTAATATATTATTAATAATGTTTTTAAATTATTTTAAATGTTTTTTTGTACTAAATTATAATTAAATAATAATTACAAAGAAATACAAAAAAATGCATAATGTTTCCAAAGTCAGCAAGCAATGATGTTAAATAATCCTGATTAGGATTTTTGCCATAAGCATTAAGTCCTAGTTTATACTTAATACACTGAATATTACAGATGAAATTATAATATTAAATATGTAGATATTAGTGGATGATAAACAATTCTGTTGTGATATATTTGTAATATCTAAATATAATCAATAATTTAACCTGTCTACCTGGGTCCTGTCCTGCTCCATCTTCCTTAAGTGAAAAAACCCAATACATGAATAATGACCAACTCAGAACTGGGTATCTGTTCTGTCGCTCACCCTGACCTCTGACCTCGCTGTGGAGGAGGGGCTTTACCTTCAGGGATCAATAAGCTATCCCATTACATTAATTAAAACAACTTGCACAAGTTAAACTCAACAACTGAAAGGTTTCACGACAAACTCTATCAAGAAAATCCATTCCAGTTAAAACAAAATACAGTCATCATTTAAAAAAACAAAGTTCATTTCAAACTTAACAATCCAATATATTGTTCTAAGTGTAGCTATATACAGGCAATAAAGGATCACAATTCAAAAACATCACAAGAAATTGATCTCGTCAGGATAAATCTTTAATATCCTCACCTCAGTGTTGTCTAGCTCATTGTACAGAAGTGAGAAATTGATCCAAATTAAGAAAACACTACTGATCATGTAATACAGAACAGACTCACAGTGCTGCTATTTTTGCAGAATGCTGCTAACTTTTATTTATCCAAGGGGCGTTATAGTTTATAATCAACTTATTTATGACTGTTTTTTACACAAAATAAAAAAGTGTCCTATCATTTTATATCTTTTAAGTAAAAAAATTGTTTCTGAACACAAAGTGACTCCAGTATGCATAGTGTCGTTTTTAAGAGTTTAAGATTAGGAAATTATCAGTAATGGTTATTTTGGTCAGGAAATCTTAATTTCATTTCACGCCTATTATACATGATGTTTTCCTGGAGCAAAACATATGAGTGCTATGCAGAGGTGGGAGACGTACTCAGATCTTGTACTTGAGTAAAAGTAGAAGTACCAGAGTGTAGGAATACTTTGTTACAAGTAAAAGTCCTGCAATCACTCAAGCAAAAGTGCAAAAGCATTGGCATCAAAATATACTGAAAGTAGCAAAAGTCAAATTAGTCATACTGCAAATTGGTCCATTTCAGAATAATATATATTATATGTTTTGATTATTATTGAATTTACTCCAGGTGTAAGTAAAGTCTGATTTAAGTGTTGATTATATTTCACATTATTAATTCAAATCTGTAAAGTAACTAAAGGTATTAAATACATGTAGTGGAGTGCAAGTACACCATTGACATCTGAATTTCAGTGGAGTAGAAGTACAAAGGAGCAAGAAAGTGAAATACTCAAGTTCAGCACAAGTATCTCAACATTTACTTGTTACAGTACTTGAGTAAATGAACATAGTTACTTCCCACCTCTGGTGCTATGTGGGCTACAGACTAAAGGTCAGACTGTAAGAGTAAAACTAATGTTTCACTCACCATCCTGACTGACTGGCACAGGCTGGAAGCTTTGGTCCAAAACCACGAGAGAGCAGGTGGCATCAAAGCCGATCCCTCGTACCTGACTCCTTTCCACACCTTGGGTAACTCTCTGGAACAAATATAAAAGATATGATATTATGCTTTAACACCTAAATGCCTGTGGTATGACTGTAGGAGGACATGTATGAAAACATTAGCTAGTAGTTTAACAAATGTTTGCGACACAATAACAATGAACTCCAACCATATGAACTTGTAACCAATAGACTACCTTTACGGTTGCCAGGGAATATTTGGACTGTTAAGCAGGAGAACTATTTTTACAGAACATATGATTTGGAAAAAGGAATTAAGATTAAAAAGAGAAAAGATGTGTTTTTAAAAAACTATGCTCCCTGTACAAACACACCTCCCACCAATTAAACTTAAAGCCATAAGCTGCCATGGAGGACTGAATAAATAGCTGAAATATTAGCTTAAAAGGTCCCATGTCATGGCCATTTCTACTGATCATAATTCCATTGTTGAGGCATACTAGAATAGATGTGTGTGTGTGTGTGTGTGTGTGTGTGTGTGTGTGTGTGTGTGTGTGTGTGTGTGTGTGTGTGTGTGTGTGTGTGTGTGTGTGTGTGTGTGTGTGTGTGTGTGTGTGTGTGTGTGTGTGTGTGTGTGTGTGTGTGTGTGTGTGTGTGTGTGTGTGTGTGTGTGTGTGTGTGTGTGTGTGTGTGTGTGTGTGAGGAGCTCCACGGATTGGTTCATTTGGATCGTCGTTACGTCACTTGGTTCCCGGAAGAAAAAAATGGAAAAAGAAAAACCTCCAAAGCGTTTTGGGGCAGCATAGACAGGTCTTTTCTGTGAGAGTTTTACTCGCTACAGGGTGTACTTTGAGGGTTTGTGACTCTGCAGACCGTTTACATGCATAAAAAGCTACATAACACACAAGGGGAAGGGTAATAACCGGAAAAGCATGACATGGGACCTTTAAAGTAATGGATACAAAAATTGAAATATTAGCTAAACGTAATGACGAAAAGTAGTTACAATTTTAGGTTAAAGAACTTAATAAACAGTTTAAATATTAGTTAAATGTACTGGATAAAAAGATAAAATGTTAGCTTAAAGTTATGGATAAACATATGAATAATTAGGTAAGGGTCAAGAATAAACGGTTCAAATAGGAAGTCATTTTAGCTAACCATTTGCAATTTAAATAGTTTCTAAATTAGCTAAAAGTAAAGTATACATTATCGAAATAAACTTAAAGTAACTTAATTGATAGAAATGGATAAATAGTTGAAGGTTCCACATCCCCGGTCTTAGTACCAAGGTTAATGTGAATGCAAAAATAAACAAAACCAACCTTGAAATATAAAAAAAATATTCCTTTTATGTTGTGTTAGCCTACATCACAGTACAACTACAGAACACATTTTGGGGAGGGGTTTCTTCGAGGTCAGCCTACCTTGACAGCAGTGCAGCATTTGTCCCAGATTTCAGTGGAGGACTGCACATAGTGGTCGGTGAGGGGCTCCCAGATGCTGATGTGCTGCTCTGCGGTGCTCTCCACCCGGCCTGCCCGGGTGACCAGAGCCGCCCTCACACTGGCAGTGCCCACATCCACCCCCACATAGTACACCTCTGCCATGAGGACAGCAGCTGCATGCAGAGAGGGGGGAGAGCAGAGGACCCCAGGGTTGATTATTAACCAGGTTACATTGTCAAAGTCAACAATAAATGGACGGTTTCGAAATAGATAGAAGTAAGCAGAGATATCAACGCATACAGAGTACATTACTGTTAAATGTGTATGTTTCTGAGAATCAGACACTGTCCAACTTGATCTGATATCGCTGCAGCAACAGAGATTTTCTACCAATCATTTGCACAGAATAACTTCTCAATGCACACAACAGAATATGTAAAACAGATGTGACGTTTTTATATCACCACGAACACAACTCTGAACTTACCGGCGGATTCAAATGTCATTTCAGCGAAGAAGACAATCTAAAACACCACTTTTGAGTTTCTGAAAACCGTACTTTGTGCTGGAATCTGTGGCTGCGACGGAAAGCGAAAAAGACCAAAAAGAGCAAATTCGATTTTGCGATGAGCCATATCACTGAGCCGTGTAAAGTCCGAAACACATCATATAACCGCCCTGGTGTATGGTCGTTTTGAATAATTATAATAATAGTAATTATTATGCCGTTATAGTCTTCATGTCCTTCCCTTGATATGTTTTGTTCGTGTAGTCCAACTTTTGAGAAGACTAATCGGCAACGGACATTTCACTCTCCAACACAAACACCAGTCTGAATCTTCTAGAGTAGAGTAGTATGCTACATTTCTGACTACTATGGGAGATAGCATGACATATCATATGGTATAAAATAACACTGAAAATTGTTTAAAATAACACTGAAAAAACATATTTCATTTTCAAGTGTTTCATTAATTAACATTGAATAACATAAGTAATATTTCTTGCCTGATGGGAGGATACTGGGGCAACAAATTGATTGATCACAAACATTTTAAAGCACTTCCTACAACTTTTCTCTGACAATTTATGAAACAAAGTCCATGCTTGAGTTGCAGAACACACACATGACCATTTAGTAAGCGAAGAGTTTTGTCTGGCACTTTTTCTAATATTCTGCGGGATAATGGTAGCAGACCAATCATTTCCGAAAAGGCACATCTGGCGACCAGAGCAGGCCATTCTACCATAGTGTGTATTCTCAGGGCCTCAACAGGGCTTTGTTGCCAAAGGGCATAGACATTAACCTGCCATCAAAAACATTGGCTTTGACCAAGAATTGTCAAACTTTCCTGTGTGCATCCCGCCTGGTCACTTTCCCCTATTATGTTTTTGTTGAGGAGATCAACAGCTGTCTAAAGGAAGTGTTGCTGGCTGTGATTAGCGTGTTTTGATTTTGACCTGGAATCATCAGCAGAGATGGTGTACAGAGGAAAACCAAGCAGCAGGACAGGAAGAAACAGATGGTCTTCAACAAACACTGTGCGGACAGTGTTTGAAATCTGTCTCTCTGTGTGTGTGTGTGTGTGTGTGTGTGTGTGTGTGTGTGTGTGTGTGTGTGTGTGTGTGTGTGTGTGTGTGTGTGGTGTCTCTGCTCCAGGCCTAACCAACACTTTTCTCTGATAGTACATCAACACATGCATATAGTCTTTCTCTGTGTTTTTGCTCTCATGAAAAGGTGGGGATGTTACCAAGGACCCTGGACTGTCCCACCTCATTGCAACAAAAGCAGGCCTGTTGGGAGGAAGACAGGACAAACTACTGATTAGAAAGCTGCATGCAGTGGAAACAGCTGGCCCGGGCAGGGAGGAGGAAACGCTGTTATCTAAAAGCGACCCCATCAGGCCAGCAGAAGGGAACGAACTGACCGAGAGACAGGAAGGATAGCCGGGACACAGCTATAGGACACAGCAGGGGAACAGCGGCGCTTTGATAGGGAAATAGTCCTCAGTGGGCCAGGTGTTCAGAGAGACACAGAGCGGGTGCAGATTAGTTATTGTTATATTGAAAGCTGCCTTGTATGTAGGAGTATAAAGGCCAGGCATAAGGGAAGTGAATGAGAGGAGATATTTGTTTGGAATGTCCAGAATGAAGCCAGACTTTCAGTTTAGGTGCTAATGCTATAGTTTCACATCTCCAATTTATTCTCAGCGTCTTGACTTTATTCTGGACATTTCAACTTTCTTCATTTAGACTTAATTGTTAATATTTCCAAACATTATTCTCAACATTTCATCTTTATTCTCGACATTTCGACCTTGTTCTCAACTAGCAACTTTTTTCTGGACATCTTGACTGTATTCACATCTCATCCTTTTTTTCAGCATCTTGACTTCATTCACAACATTTCAACTATGTTCCTGAAATTGTATTTCAACTTCGTTCTCAAAATTCTAAAACATTATTTCTCTTTTAACAATTTTCTAAACATTTGGACTTTGTTCTGAAAAAGGTTTTTGAACTCATGATTTTGGCTTTACTCCTGGAAATGCACCCCCCTATAAAAGAACATCATCCTTAATGTACTTAGTTCATGCCTGGCAGTGGCAAACATACTGAAAGCCCCAGAAATATACAAATATTTACTCCTCATTTTGTCTCTCTGATGCCTGGCCCTTATACTCCTCCGTAGATCTGTCATGTTACAAGAATAGTGTAGAAGAATGAAAATATGTAGGCCTTATTTCTTTGCCTTCATTACAGCTGTGGTATTTGACACAAAAGTTTCTGAAGAATTCCAGCTCTGGATTTCTACTCCAGGGTGTCAAATACTTCCAAATGGGTGTTGCACAGCCGTGTTGTGAGGACAGCATGTCATCTGGAGAGCGTTGACCTCAGGCAGCTCTGGTTCTCCCAGGCTGTCTGGAGCTGTTAACTTATTTATAGTTGGCTTGAGGAGAACATGTTGAATAATACAATGGGGGAGGCCAGACAGACTGGACTGTAGCTGTAGAGACCTTCAGTCATTAGTGCAGCTTCACGTTAGTTAACCTATGAGATTCAACCACATAACTATTCATATATATTTTCTGCACAGGAAGGCTATGATGCAGCTTTAATAAGTATAGCAAAGATCAAATGGACCTTAAACAAAAGCGTTTTTTTTGTAATTAAAAGCTAATATTATGATATTTTCAATAAACAACAAATGCAATGAGTTGAATTGATCCATTCATTCAAGGCTTTTACAACTTTAAAATGATATTAAAAAGCAATCATAAATGTACATAACTCGTTGTTACAATAATCATGACAAAATTATAAACCACGACCAACTCATTAGGTCAAGTTTTGCAATATTTGCTGTTCACTCACTAACCTTTTAGATGTAATGATGTTTTTTCCACTTGAATTAAAGCAGTGACTCCTTATAGTGACTTGTAATCATAGTGGACTGTATTTTATCGGTCTTACCTCTAGAATACTTATTTTAATGTGAAAAAATTGCTTTCAGTTGTTGTGCTACACAATTTACAACACCATAAAATCTTAACACGATTGTATCTTGGTCATTTTAAAACCATGATCACAAACTACTACGCTATTGAATGTAGGCTATCACGAGTGTGTAATGTGTGTTCTGTTTTCAATGTGTTGTCACCTGGTTAATTGTTATTGTCTCTACCAGTGGCGTAGCCAGGAATTATTGTGTGGGTGGGCCTGGAGAAATGCAGGTGGGCCAGGGGGAGACTAAGCGTGGGGTCTGAGCTGAAACTTCATTCATGATTTTTTAATTCACTAATAGAACATAAGCATAAATTAGCAGTGAAAATAAAAACATAGGCACGGCGGCCTCAGAATGTGTGTACAACTGACAGGGATGGGTATCGTTAAGGTTTTAACTTTTGTCGATAGCGCTTATCGATCCGGTCCTTCTAGTTTAACGGTACTTTTATCGGTTCTTTTGGAGAGAAAAAATAAGGTAAACTTACTAAAAAAATTGTGAACAAAACTAACATTGCTTTTTATTTAAATTAAATACATAATATTTCACATCAAAAGAAACAACAATGTTTTAACAAACCGAATTAAATAATCTGAAGACAGAACTGTAAACAGAATAGCTGAAACTTTAACAAAATAAATAACTCAGTTACCTCTAATCATTAACCCATGTTTGTATAATGTAGTTAACTCCGTGTGTTCCTGCTAGCGTAACCTGACGTGGAAACGTTACTCGTGGATGGGGCTACAGAGCTGCTAGAAAGACATTCGAACCCGGTGCATTCCTCCGTCTGAATGTGGTGCACTTTTGCAAGATGTTTTGACAAATTGCTTGTGTTACCGCCCTTACATGCTAAACTCTTATTGCACTTTTGGTAACGAGCATTGTCCACATCGACACGGCTATAGTTTAACCACACCTCGAGCGCGTTCTCTCCGCCATCTCCTCCGTGTGTGTGTGTTGCATGCATGATGTAGCAGAGCGTGTGTGGAAACTGCCCCGCCCCCTCGCACACAGACGGGGGAGAGAGATCTCTCGTCTGGAAAGATCTAAAAGACGCATGTTGCTGTCTTTTTGCCTATTAGAAACGGAGTTGGCGACACTACAACTGCAATGTAATGTTTGTGTAGCAATAATACATAATACATATATTTATATATCGGCGGCCACAGGTTGTTTATCCTTGACAGTCGCACATGGGCACACATTGAGTGTTTTTATATTCAGCAAATGTGTACACGCTAAACTGCAGACTTCAAGAAGAAATAATACTTTCATTCACTCACGGCAAAAGTTACTTTACTTACTATAAAGACTCACGGTAAAAAACTGCACTCCCTGCTTCATTGTCATGAAGGTGGAATCTAACTATATCCAGAATAAGTTTTATTGGATCCAGGCTAGAAACATGTTTATTTCTGCTGTAAAGTTGGGCATTTTAACATGGGGGTCTATGGGAATTGCTCCTTTCTGCATCCATCCCCTGTCGGCCACTAGATGAACTGCAGTTTGTGGCACTTCCTTCTGGGCTTCCCTGCTCTGCGCTATGAAGCGCTGATTGGCTGTGGGTGGGCCAGACGTGCATGTGGGTGGGCCCAGGCCCACCCGGGCCCACCCACAGCTACGCCACTGGTCTCTACATAGGAAATGATGCATTCCCTACATTTTTCCTCAAATTCTAAATAAAGATTGATTGAATTTGGCTAAATATTTAGACCTGTAAATAAATATGAATCAATCTCCTTGCAGTGGTAAATTATACTACAACATGATATAATACAGTACAGTTTACAGGAGCAGTTCAGTTTACATAGGTTATGGAGTGTATTTTAGTTGATTTTATATATATTTCTGTATACTGTGCGTTTGTTTAGTGTATTGAGAGGTACGAAAAAGATTGTCATATTTCTTATAGGCTAGTATGTAAAATTGGGCAAATAAAGTAAATTGTGCTTTCTTAACACAGATCATCCTCCAAGCTTATAGGAAGGATATATTTTAATAAATGCGTTGTTAAAACAACAAAAGAGCTCTTGTTGCAGGTGTGACCTAATTTTCTTTCTTCCATGCCTAACCCCTAACTACTTTAAGAGCCAACAGCACTCATTTTTAATTCATAACTAGATTTAGCTATAGCCTATATAGACAATGGACTTTGATACGGAATTTACCCTTTTTCTTATCTAATGATTTGTAGAATTTGACGTTTCTTATCAGAAACATATGATGTAGGAACATGGAATTTTCTGCTGTGTATTTTTCAAGGTAAAGTCCTCACTTCACGATGCTGGGTAACTAATAATTGAGCGGGTAACTAAATATTCAAAAGCACTACGTAATCCCAGAGTACATTGCTTCACCGACTGCATTACCTAATCCCAGAAGCCACCGCGGGGGGCGGAGATATGGCTAGTTGTCAGAGCAACCTGCATGTCATTAGACATACCCCACCCACATTACCGTCTCCAGCCAATCAGAGGCCGTAGAAATGACATCATTGTTATTTTCAGTAGAGCTGCAGCTTAGAGGTGGATAAAGTTCGTCTCCACGTTGGAAGTGATAGAAAGTATTATCCCTATTCAGGACCGTTTGTGCTTATTGGGAAGGAGAAACAATCAAAGCGGATATTTTCAGGTGTGAAAACACGGAAGGCTCGAGCGGGGGAACAACCCTTTTTGTCGTTGAGCGCGCGGCTCACGAGAGGAAAGTTTTCTCAGGACACGAAGTTGTCAAAGTGAGTTGAACTTCAACAATAGGCGGACACTATCACAAGACAGTCGAGAGATAGGGAGTCACAGGACACATGTGAACAGTCGACTGTTATTTAAAAAGGAGAATAGACCTCCCTTCAGTTGTTTACATTTAGAAACTTTATGTCAAGGAAAATGGAAGCGACGTTCTACGACGAAGCAGTGAATGCCTCCAGCTCCCACCATGACGGGCCCACGGTGTATGGCTTCAACCCCAAAACCCTGAAGCAGACCATGACGCTAAACCTGAACGACCCGAAAAACTTCAAGCCCCAGCTGAGCGCCAAGGCCCTGGACATCCTGACGTCCCCGGACGTGGGTTTACTGAAGCTGGCCTCGCCTGAACTGGAGAGACTGATCATACAGTCTTGCACCGGGCTCACTACTCCCACCCCGACTCAGTTCGTATGTTCCAAGAACATCACTGACGAGCAGGAGGGGTTCGCGGAGGGGTTTGTGAGAGCACTGGCTGAGCTCCACTACCACCAGCAGCCCCCCGCCGGACACCCTGACGCTCAGACCGGCGCTAATAACAGCATGGTGTCCGGCTCTGCTGCGTCCGAGAGCGGCGGGGTTCCCTACAGCTGCACGGTGCGCAGCGACCCACCAGAGTACACAAACTTAGGGGCTTTCGGCCGGGCTGTGGGCTCTGCGTCTACACCTGCTTCCAGCGAGAGGCACCCCCCTTTAAGTTACCCGTCCCACAACCACATGGACCACCACCACCGGGCGGCGGCGCGGCTCTCCGCACTCAAAGAGGAGCCGCAGACGGTGCCCGAGATGTCCGGCGACACCCCACCGCTCTCCCCCATCAACATGGAGAACCAGGAGCGCATCAAAGCGGAGAGGAAGCGCATGAGGAACAGGGTGGCCGCGTCCAAGTGCCGGAAAAGGAAGCTGGAGAGAATCTCCCGGCTGGAGGACAGGGTGAAAAACCTGAAGAACCAAAACACAGAGTTGGTTTCCTCTGCTAACGTGCTCCGGGACGAGCTGGCTCTGCTCAAGCAAAAGGTCATGGACCACGTCAACAGCGGCTGCCAGCTTATTCTGACGCAGCAGCTCCAAGCGTACTAGACTGCCAAGGGGAAAAGATCCAAGGGACATTTCTTGGGGACCAAATGCAGCTTAGAGTGGCCTCAGCTAATTTCTCCAACACATTTTCCACTCAGGCTGAATCCACTAAGTTTCTGCAGACTATACAGACTGACAATTTTTGTGAATGGTCAGTGCGATCATGAATTACTACAGAGCAAATACGGACAGAGCTTATACTCTGATGTGACTTGTTAGATATTTCTGTCATTTTTTTAAATTTTTCACTCAAAACTAAATGGTATTTGTATTCAGTCAAGCCAAGGTAACGTGGCAATACTTTAAGCTCATTTTAAATGTTTTAAGTCCCATGCACAGACACCCAGAGGCTGTTTTTCGTTCAAACTGCAGATGGACAATGTGAACGAACTGTCGCCTTTCAAGTAGCAGCTTATCGAGTCAAGCACTGAGCATCCCACCAGCGACTCTACATTATGTACAGAGTAACACTAACAAAAACATGTCCCACACCTTTTTGCAAGGACTCTTATAGGTGTGTGTAGCGTCAACTGAAAAACTGCCTTACTTTCTTAACCTTTATGTTCATACAACTTTGTGATATAGGTGTAACTAATGTTAGACCCGAAATAACACTTTGTAATAATATTTGTACGCTGTCTTTTGAGCACTTCAGAAATGTAAATAGGACGAAATAAAATGTTGGACACGCGTGATGTGTGTTATCTGAATAATTTACTCTTCAATGTGTGTTAATGCATTTACAAGAGGTGTTTGTTATTGAAGGAACTGGGGTGGACGGGATATTGAGTCACCAGTGCAGTGTAATGGCTGGTGAAGCTACTCGGCCGCTCATTGGACGGTGAGGTGTCGGAAGTGAGCAGCAGGAGGCCATATATGGCAAGAGGACTTCACAATGCGCACTGGGACGGGTGACTCACCGTCCTACCACTACAGCTGCCGAGGACCCTAAGCATAAGCACAATTGTTTACAAGCTCTAGTAGTATTACGAGGAACACAATAAGTATTTTAACGCAAGGAATATTCTCAATTTATAAACTACTTGTACAAAAATGAGATTTATTTATGTTCTGCACTGTAGTTGAGTTACAAAATAAGGTTTTAGTAGAAAATAAAGATGTACAAATGTATATACAACCTGAACTAGATGCTGCCCACTAACATGGCAATAAGACATCTTCAAGTGCACTGAAATAACAAAATAAATGTAGCTTAATCTGCATACACACTGTGGACCAACACTGATGGATGCACACAGACCTTTAAACCAGACACCAGTAAATGCTCTAGGAATACTTTAGACATTTAAAAAAAAAGTGTATTCATGAGGGGTGAGTGTTATGACAAAAAGGGGCATTTTAAAGAGGAACTACACCCATTTACAAAATGCATACCCGTCATTCTTCTGATCTAAGAGTCAACACATATTAGTAAACATGCTCCGTGGAAAATGAATTGTGGAAGATGTTATAGACGACACATTAGGAGCACCCAATGGACATTTTCTGTTTCACAACTGAGAACAGTACGATAGAATTAAACTATTTTTTAAATAAAATAAACATTGAATGGGTCCAGAAAACCAGTCTCCTATTCATTTCCTATGGAGTGACTAGAATGTATCCTTGATGACATCATCCACCTGATGACATCACCAGGCTTGAGATTTACCCTTCTGGCTTTGAGAAAGTAGCTCATGTTGATGAATATTAATACCATTTTCCTTGGCTGTAGAAAAAAATAATAATTGGAAATGTAAATCTATGCAGTATTCCCCTTTAAGAGCCCCACACACCCACAATGAACCTACCCAGGTGTTTTCACTTATGTCTTGATTAGACCTCTCCAATAATCCTGTGCTGACAGCGCTTGATTGACATACCTGTTAAGGCGGAACAATTGAAATTTGCATCGTTCCAATTGGTGCATCGAGTCAGGGGACCTCACCTTACTCTCATCAAAGCGCTGTCTCCCGCTTTAACCTGAGATGAGGCCTAATCATCCAAAACAAGTGAAAACAGCTGTGTGTAATGTACATATATATTTTTTATATTTTTACCTGATGTAAACAAAGCTTGAGTGTGGTTTGTTTGAAATGACATATTCTAACGGTATTTGTAGGCCTGTCATGATAATTATGTTATCGTCGACATATTATTAGACAAACAATATATGTTTAAGACCTCAATAATATTACCGTTATGGACTTGTCGTAAGATATTCTGACATTAGTTTGATCATTTTTGCTAGTGCTTTGATGTTGCCGGTATTGTTTACATGCACGTTTGTTTTCAATAATGCAGAAATTGCTCATTAGGCCTATTTGACGTAGTACGTGGTTGAGCGTTTTTTTTTTTATATTCTTTCATTTATTCATAATATTTAAATATTTGTTCACCTTCTGATGCCTGAATACATTTAAGAAATGTTTTGGCTTTTGGAAGCATTATGTTATAATATTATATCAGTGGCATGAATTATTCAGTTGTATCAGTTTTTGGAATTATTTCCGGGAAAATATATCATCCAACAAAGTATTTATCGTGACAGGCCTACGTTGTGGTGCTCCAAGTCATTAACACTGCTTGTAGCCGATGGAAGATCCTACATTTTCCACAGAATCAGTTTCTCACTATAAAACTGTTTCAAATGATGGTTAACTGCCAATATGGCTGGAAGAACAAAGGAAAAATAATTTGCCAGACCAAATCTGTGTCCACTGTCCAACAGGTTTTGTTTCATCTTGCTCGAATCTTGCTTCATCCCTTTGTGCAACAGGGATGTGATTTTCCAGGTATTGTACAAAAAATGACACAATGTTTCCCATCCATTTCCATGATGGGATTCAATGTATTTGGTTCCTGATGACACCCACAGTTCACACACAGTCCTGTCAGAGGCTCTCAGCAGACCAGCAGGCCCTCCTTGGCGGCGAGGCGCTGCCGGTGGACGTGGTCCTGCTCTAGTTCCTCGTGGCTCGGGTGCCAGAGCCGCGACAGGATGCGCTCCATGTTCAGGGCGTACATGGTGTGGGAGGGCATCACACCGTGGTGAACCTGCATCAGAAAAGAGTTTCAGAAGGACATTTAAGTGCATGTCCAATGACCAATAAAAAACTTTCATTGGGTGTTTCTCAATGTCGAGGAAAGCTGCTCCAGAGCCACTATTTCAAGGATACTACGTCATCGAGTCCCGCCGAAGGACTGTTCCAATGTCCAGGATACTTGGATTTCTACCGAGGCCGGCGCACTTCGTTGCGTGAAATTTCGAGGCTGCGCATGTGTAGACGCCGCAACCTTAAAATCTCCACAATGCTTTGCGCACGGACCAACTTCCAAATCTTTGGCAAAAATCACGCTCCATTTAAGGCGGGGCCTCGCATATGACGCACACCTGTACACCTGTTGGCCTGTTCCACAATTCTTCGTTTTCCGAGGCTAGGAAGGATTCTTGCCTCGCTTCTGAAGCATCTGACTCAGAGGTACATGTGCTACCAAGCAAGCCTCCTCGACATTGAGAAACACCCATAATCTCTCAAAACCAAAGCACATACCTATTTTTAAAACTATGTATATTGGTATTTAGTAGTGTTCTTGAAGTATTCAGGTCTACATTTTAATATAAAGAATTCTACATAAATATGTAAAGCAACTGCCCTCTACTGGTTGAAACCATGCTATTGCAATTACATTTAGCAATTGGCTGTTCTGTTCTCAACCAACCCTTCCTCCCCGCCCCCTCCTCTACAATCTGAAGGCTTGTTCGAGATGAGTCAGGCCTGCACTGAAGCAATCACTGGTAGTCCCACCTTCCTCTGACATCATTCACACACGGTGGACTATAACCTGACATGAAGGTTTAGTCTGATAACAAATATTTATAGTAGGAGGTTGATAATAAAAGGCTATTTTAAAAGCATTTAAAATGAGCAATTACTAATTGGAGCTTACTAATAATGGAGCTATGGCCATAGGTTGAAAATATATGCTCATTTGAATATCAAAAATGCTTTGATAAGTTTCCTTTTGGTGGTTTCAATACTAAGTGCTAAATCTGTTAAAGATGCTAGGACCAGTATCATACATGAGCATATGTCCCTTACAGGAATGTCACAAGAAGATTTGACACCTCAGTACCACTTCAACAGGTATTGTGAGGCCTGGAGACACACAGTGGCCCAATTCTAAACCACCCCCTACCCCCTACACACTACCCCTACACACTACCCCTCCGTTTGCGCGGAGGGTCCGCCACATTAAGTGCCGTTCCAAACCAACGAGTGGGGAGGGGGAATGGTAGACCCTCCAGAAAAACGCGGGCAAAAATCCTTTATTACGCGATTAAACATGCGGGGTTCTTATGTGATTTTATGCGGTGAAATTGCGAAATATGCGGAAAGTTGCGAAATATGCGGGGAAAAAAATAACAATTTTTTTAAATATCGGGCTGCCTTATTTATTCTCTCTCACACACAAACTGCCACTAACGTTAAACCCCTTTACTATTCAATTAAACAAATTCAATGTTTATTTATTGTAAAA
Source organism: Notothenia rossii (assembly GCF_949606895.1). Taxonomy (NCBI): domain Eukaryota; kingdom Metazoa; phylum Chordata; class Actinopteri; order Perciformes; family Nototheniidae; genus Notothenia; species Notothenia rossii. The sequence goes on along the minus strand of NC_136907.1, from coordinate 53,024,090 downwards.
GCAATTGGGCTTTTTTAATCACACACACACACACACACACACACACACACACACACACACACACACACACACACACACACACACACACACACACACACACACACACACACACACACACACACACACACACACACACACACACACACACACACACACACACACACACACACACACACACACACACACACACACACACACACACACACACACACACACACACACACACACACACACACACACACACACACACACACACACACACACACACACACACACACACACACACACACACACCTCCGCCTCATTCCGTTTTCATTTACTCGTTCGTTATCTGACCTGCTTCAATCTTGTAGGCTACTCACTTCGTCTCTTGTAGCCCTCGTAAGGGTTTTGGAGGTGGAGGCCTCGCTGAACGTGAGTTGTTTGGCTTTCTTGTCCGCAGCAGCAGAAAGCATTTTCGAATGTTTGAATGAATCAAAGTGGGTCGTCCCCGTCGATTTGATCTTATGCTCCAACACACAGTTGCACGGGGTGCAGAATAGTTTCCCCCAACTTTTTGCCCGGTCTTTAGTAGAAATGTTCGTCGGTAAATGAGATGGATTAGATTTGTTCATCTTGGTGTTTTCTCTATCGTGTGAGCTCCACACGTTCACTCTATACAGTGTTGTTTACATTCTGCGATGCGCGAGCTGATGACGTCACGTCAAGACGAGTCAACTTTTTTTTTTCTCAACTTTTTGTGGAAAAATGCGGGGATTATGCGGCCTTTTGATAAATATGCGGCCTTTTAAAAATCTGCGCCATTTTGCTGATTATGCGATAAATTCTGCGATCGCAGAATCGCGTTTTTCTGGAGGGTCTAGAATGGGCTATCAAGCCCTCAAACAGCGAGTCTGCATCGGTCCTGACTTTACCTGCTGCCCTTCATGACCGGATTCAACGCTGTGAGTGTCCGTAAGGAAACAAGCTGTTCAGAAGTAGTTCCAGCAAACATCCACTGAAAAACTGCGATGTTAACAACCTCATGATAACGTCATCTTTTTTTTTTTTACTTAGGATCGTATACCTGTGTTTAGTCTAGAAAAAGGTAAATGTGTGCATTTTATTATAAAGTTCTGTATATTTACAGACTGTTGCAAAAACTAAGAAGCTTATAAACATTAGGTTTGAAACTAAAAGAGCTTTACAACTAAATTAAAGATGTTTGGAGTTTTATTTTAGTTATTCATTTGAATTTTTAGTCTAAGAGATGCTGATTTGAAACCGTTGTTACACACAGTTACGGCATTTCCTGTTTCTCCCGGAGAGAGGGGAGTTTGTCCCAAAGCTTGCTGCTGTATTTACTCCCTCCATCTGACAGGAGGGAGCCTCGTTGAGCTGCGAGTGTCACTCCGACACGGAGTTCACTTCGTCACGGAGTGGGTAGGGTGTGGTTTGGAATTGGGCCAGTGTCTCAATTCAGTTTAATCCGACACATTTAATTATCATCATAATGTCTGCTGAAAATAATTCCCCCTAAGAACAATGTGAAGTTCTGAAAAAATAGACGAGTCAAGGTTTTTCCTCTAATAATGCTAGTGTGAACACCAACTCCAGGTTGGAGGATCCAGGAAGTTAAAATATGCTGCATTGAAGCTCTACTCAGTCAAATTGACTTTTGGGCAGAGATAAATCCTAACAATATAATGAGCATTTGAAATGTCCTTCTGTAAAATTTAGTTTTGGGTTGATTATGGGGATTATGACCGGTTTAACTTCCTAAGTAGAACCACTATGCAAACCATTACAAATAAATACATAGGAACCATCACTTTTTTTAACGTGGTAACAAATTGGTAATGTGAATCTCAAGAAAATGTCACCGTTATCGCTATTGACAACTAAATATCTGGTATCCTGACATCCCCTGTGTCTCTTACCTGTAAAGCCTCGAGGAGATCAAACATGTTGATTGGAGGGAGGGGCGCGGGGAAATTGTCAGCAGAACAAGCCAATAAGTGCACAGCTTGTTGCTCTGCGTCATCAGGTGACACCTGAGGGGGCGGGCCAGCAGGGAGGGAAGCACTTGGAGGGGGACTGGAGAAAAAAAAAATAAAAATCAATATGGACTGAAAATGTGAGCAGTATTATTTCTAACTCTAGTATTAAACCTGCACATTGCTTATCAGCTAGCGAGAGCGAACACAGTGGTCCCTACCATTCAGTGACGCTGTGGTAAGCAGCGAGGCTGTTCTTTAAATATGGCTGCGGAGTGACATCACTCCCGAAGGCGTAGGGGAAGCGTCCGTCTCGTAGCCTGTACGCCTTCCTTCGGGTGATGACCGCAGTCAGAACGTCTTTCAAGTGGTGCTGAAATAAATCAGAGCAGAAGGTCAAGCAAGGTCAAGGTCTAAATCTCCTGGGTTAACAGAGGTGTCAATACATATATATGCCTCCATCTATTTGAAGCATCTGCAGTAGGGTGGTCCTTAGCGCCATGTACATTTTCGAATTATTTTATTTTAAGCTCCAACCACCGGAATTCGTTATGATAGTCAAGAAAACTCTCCTGGTGAATTTTATTCTAATTCCAACAACATTTAACCCTCCCTCATCAACCTTGAAGTTTAACCTCACGTAGGGTGGTCCTTACAATTGAAAGTCGGAAAGTCTAAGCTCCAACCCCCAGAATTCATTCTATTAGTCAAGAAAACTCTCCTGGTGAAGTTTTTCCTCAATCTGACAACATTTACCCCCCCCTCATGGGCTGCCACACCAGCAGCCATGGTGCTTCAACTGAGGCTACACTTCAAGGTTGATGAGATAGGGGTACATGTTGTCAGATTGAGGAAAACATTCACCAGGAGTTTTCTTGACTAATAGAATGAATTCTGGGGTTTGGAGCTTAGACTTTCAATTATTTTAAGGACCACCCTTATCTGCAGGGATGTTTATTACATGATGCCAATAACAAGTAGAGTTCCATGAGGTTGTTCTGAAATGAAAGACATTTGCTTACAAATTACTTGAGGATAGATACAACTACATTTGAATGAATTTCAAGAACCGGCAGTTGTGACATTAACCTTTTCAATACACGCGTAAAGTAGAAACTTGTTTGAGAGATCAACTCAGAGGTTAAAGTTAAATATGGAAACGTGCTTCTTAGATTGGTGCATTGATGACCTAGACCGAAACGGAAGTTAGCATTGCAAAATAAGGATCTGTGGCGGACACGTGTATATTTATATATTTTTTTCGCAGGAAGGTTAGTCTCGAGATGTTAACACCACTTTTATAATAGTTGAAGTGTACAATAGCTATAAGTAAAAAGCTGACGCTGACTATTAAGAAACTAATGCAAATAGCTGTGCACCACCATTGCTGACTCGGCTTATGTTAAGCGTAATGACGGTTAGTAGTGTCATTTAGTCACTTTTTGAATGATTCATAGAATCTTCTAGATTCAGGAGTCGGGGATTTACTGACATAGATCAAAATGTGATAATCTCTTAAGCTTGTATTTACTACATTCCTTGTTTCAGGAATCTAACGAAAAATCAGTGATTTCGAGACGAGGTAACTGGAAAATAATGAAACTAATTCTCTGGTTTTAGGACTTATTCCTGTACCACGCTTTTACTATTTTGGGTATTAAGTGCCTGTTATGTTTCTCTGCTACACATTGCGGATCCAGTGTGGAGATAAGTCTCCTGGGATCAACACCCTGATGTTGGGGTTTTGTCTGGCTGAGTGCAAGCATACTGCTTCTGGTCATATCTTACACATTGCACCTTTCACAGGAGCAGACAGTTGATACAAACCTCGACAGCATGGGTCATGCTGCTGACGGCATCTTCTGTGATGTTGTCCAGGCCCAGCTCGAAGGCTGTCACCATCATGCGGGCCTCCAGCTGGCCCCGCGTGGGCAGCAGCAGGGTGTGGGCACTGAGGCGCAGCTCCTCCTCCTCGCCCCCCACCTCGCGGGGGCTGAACGGCTGGGCGGCGCTCAGGGGGTTCTGAGGCTGGAAGCGATGCTGAGGGCGCAATCAAGAGACACAAAGATCAAAATGATACAACAAGAATGCACCTACTGATTGATTAAATGCCACTAGTGTATAAAATAAACATTATTTAAGCAGTTACTTTAAATACATTTGACAGAGCTGCTGTTTACTTATCACCATCTGACAATAAGTACTTACATCAAATCTCTGTCTGGAGGAACATTTCTTCTTTCCTTTTGGTTTCCCAGGTTTTGAAGCAGAGCCACCTTGCCACTGTAACGGCCCTGCGCCCTCTAATGGACATTAAAAGGAACAAAAGAAGCAAAAAGACACATTGTAACTAGACGCCGTCATTGGAGCTCTCGTTAACGTGTTTATGTAGTCATTGTACTGTGTTTGACGACAACTTCCCTGTTCCCCATGTATGTTGTTGCTGATTGTGTGCACCTGGTGCCCGGGGTTGTCTCCTCCCCCCTCAACTGTGTCTTGTTAGTCTGTGTATTTAGGTGCTGTTTCTTGTTGGGCTGAGTGGGGGGGTGTCAGATCCTGGTGGCTGCAGGCTGGGCTCGCGTGAACAGCAGCAGGATTGAGGCTGTGTGAACTTTGTGCACATTGTTTTAATAAAGGCCCACCCCGGGTTATATCTTTGGACGTTCTGCCTCTGCCTCCGTGCTTGGTCGGGGCCGCTCAACGGTCAGTCTCACAATTGGTGTCAGAAGTGGGATTCGACCAAGTGAGGAGGTAAAATTGATGAGAGGAAAGAAGAGGGACCGAAGAGAGGAACCGCGGTTGGGGGTGGCTATGCCTGGAACTGACCAGGGGGCCACAGCTGCTGAAGCAGCAGGAGATGCGAGACAAGCGGCAGGAGACGAGAGACAAGCGGCAAGAGACGGGAGATGAACGGGCCATTGGAGCGGCGTTTGCAGGCCAAGGAGGTGCACCCGGACCCCTGGGGAGTCTGCAGGACCTGGGTCGTGCTGGAGGCGGACCAGCGCCTTGCAGCGGGCCGGGACAGCTTCCGGATGGGTGGCAGCACGACATGTTTGATGACGTTTGAGGGTGTGTCCATAGCCTCAGGGGAGGGATCTAGTGTGTCCATAGCCTCAGGGGAGTGATATATTAGGTCCATAGTCTCTGGGAGGGATCTGGTGTGTCCGTAGCCTCAGGGGAGGGATCTATTAGGTCCATAGTCTCTGGGAGGGATCTGGTGTGTCCATGGCCTCAGGGGAGGGATATATTAGGTCCATAGCCTCGGGGAGGGATCTGGTGTGTCCATGGCCTCAGGGGAGGGATCTATATTGTCCGTTCTAGACACTCAAGGACTTGAAGAAAGCCAACTTGGTGGCAGATTGTCTATCCCGGTACATGAAAATGGAGGTACTGTGCGCTTTAGGAGAAAAGGGGGGGAATGTAACGAGACGCCGTTACTGGAGCTCTCGTTAACGTGTTTATGTAGTCATTGTACTGTGTTTGACGACAACTTCCCTGTTCCCCATGTATGTTGTTGCTGATTGTGTGCACCTGGTGCCCGGTGTTGTCTCCTCCCCCCTCACCTGTGTCTTGTTAGTCTGTGTATTTAGGTGCTGTTTCTTGTTGGGCTGAGTGGGGGTGTGTGACATCCTGGTGGCTGCAGGCTGGGCTTGCGTGAACAGCAGCAGGACTGAGGCTGTGTGAACTTTGTGCACATTGTTTTAATAAATGCCCACCCCGGGTTATATTTTTGGACGTTCTGCCTCATTGCTTGCTTGGTCGGGCCGCTCAACGGTCAGTCTCACACACATTTAGACAACATCGATATCCCTTAACAGGCTTTTATACATTTAGATTTAACACCCAACAATATGCTTATTTGCAGTGGGTGGGCAAAACATGTCTTTCATCAAATGCTATTTCACACACTTTGCTATTCCATCACTAAACAAATTAACTTAACCACTTTTTATTATCTCAAAATGTACGATAATGCAGTACCGAAGGTATTGAAGTAAATGTAAAACATAAACTTGGCTAGTTAATGTACAAAAGATTGTGTTAGTAAAAGTAAAAAAATCTTAGACATGTAATATAATCAGAACTCTTGTGCAGTTTCAGAGAGTTATACCCGGCCTTGCTGCCGTAGACCTGTGTATGTGTGGTCACCACGTGGTCCAGGCAATTTGCAATTTTGTTATTTGATTTGATCTTAAATCTACTTGGTCATTTACTGTATTCATTTGGTTGTATCTCTCCTTTATATCTGTCATATATCCATATCGTTAGACCATCTCATTAATTACTAATTTAGTCGTGTGTCCATGTAGCACTCGAATTGATACTGTAAAATACTTGAGAAACCTATCTCTGTGCTTCACGGACTTACACATTTTTTAAAATTGTATAAATATATAAATTACAATTGCTACTACTGTTACTGTGCACCAATGATTACAATTCTATTTTCATATGTATTTTTTAGATTTCTCTTTTATCCCTTTTTTTATTTTTTATTAATTGTGTTAATTACCGCTTACATCACTCTCTCTGTTGCAAATGTGTATGTGGGTTTGGGGGTAAGGGCTGAGTAAGTGTTTGTACTGATTTGTAATACAATACAAAATCTGAATACAAATATATTTAAAAAAAAGAAAAACGTACCAGGTGTGGAGACAATGATCTGGCAGCGTGTGAGGATGGCCAGGAGAAAATCGTTGTGAATATGGACTGCAGAGGAAGGAAAAAACAATGTAAGCAATTCAGATAGCTTAAACTTTTTTATAATCAAAATATAGGCCATAAATATTTTTTGCGCTTACTAACCATTCTCCTGAGCCAGCAGACGACGTGCCTCAATGTCAAACTCCTCTTTGCTGATCTTTTGTTTGAACCAAAGCTTCAGGTTCGCCCAGTAACTGCGAGGAGAGGCAACGTTAATAAAAACATCTTACTCTAAGAGCTAAGGTTAATTTACAGTATTCCTTTCAATTTCATAAAAAATGTTTATGTCAGAACAGAGTAAACAAAAAATACAAAATCACTATTAAATACCCTAATTTAATTATAAAGACAATTGTTTTGTATTTTGTATTATTACACGTTTTCTGAAATGCTGTTTGAATCAACTTATGTGATCATTTGCGTACATTTTCAGAAAAGAAAATCTAAACATTTGACAAATCCAGATTAATTTTGTTTGATATATAAGAGTCAAATGTATTTTACAGGAGGAATTTGGATATATCTCAGAAAAATACCGTCAACAGGCATTAAAAGAAAAATAATGGCATTACAAAAAAATCTTACATTCTCCAAGACACTTCAGGTGAAAAACGTTAAAATATGCATCTAATTAATTATACCATGACACTTCCCCAGTTCATCTCATTGAGGAATGTTTTGTGCTACAATATTTTATTAAATGTTTTGTTTAAATACAAACGAGGCACTATCTAATGCCCACTTGTGGTGTATTTAGGAGAAATCTACAAAGTTGAATTGATGCTAATTCATGATACACAAGCAGTATTCATACAAACCTACAACTTTAGTTATTTGCATTTCTTCCTCCTGAGAGCACACATTAAATAATGTATAATAACACTAGTGGCTTAATGAGAACTGTTGCTTAGCAGACAGGCTGCAAACACTAGCAACCTGCTAGTTTCCACATAGCTATTAGCTAGCGTTAATGGCAAATTACTTCAGATTTCAGTAGCAAAGCAAGAACGAAAATATACAAAAACAAACACCAAATACAGTTAAACAAGCAGATATAACGGTTTACTCACTGCTTGACATTATCACCAATTGCATCAGTTAAATTCTTCTTTGCGATCTCGAGCTCGCTAGCATGAGCTGCCATGGCGTCCATAAACAGGCCTGGATTGATGTCATCAGGCGGCGACAGCGGCTTCACTTTTTTTTATCTCCAAACTTTATTGAAGCAGGTCATTTTTTGAAGAACAGGACGTAAACAAGTTCATTTATTTACCGAATTGCGGATAATACTGGCTAGAATAATCAATAGATTCGCGATATTAATTTCCCTCGGATATTCTGTAATTGGTAAAGAATGCTAAATAATAAATTTCGAACAATATTTCCATATTTGTTTACTGACAATTCCAAAGAAGATGGGGCAAGGTTTGAGGTTGAGCTCGGCAAGAAGTAGGCTACAATATTTAGAGCACCATTACATGAGAAAATGCTTTGCAAGGTAAAACATTTGTATAATTTTAGGAAACTTCTCTATTTGTATTTAAGACAATCACCGATATTGTATTAAAAGTATATGTTTTGCAAGTTACTCTAATGGCATAAAAGCTTTGTGGTAACCTCAGCAGCTCAATTATAAATGTTCCCACAGGTATCACTATGAAGTAACTTTGGTGTCCCCATCAGTTACTATGAAAATGTAGCAGAATAATGCAACTCTGAGGTCTTATTATAAATGGCGAAACATTTACACACATATCAGTACAATGATAAGTCTCTTGAAATGTGTTTCTTTCATTTTATACCTTATTTTTTCATTAGATGTACGTGATTTTGGCATGTCCCACACACTGCTCTGCAGACTCTGACACTTCAACATCGGGTGGGACGGGTGGGACATGTGTGGGACATTATTGCAAACTATTTGTACCATGTCCACCCTGTCAGCAAGCCTTCCATGACAGGGTGGACATGGTACAAATAGTTTGCCATAATTTCATTATTATCCAAATACTTTTTTCATTAACTGAAATATATTGTTGAGAAAGGGACTATAGCTTTCTGAAAATGTACATTTTATAATCACTATGTAATTACAATATTTTGAATGTTGTCCATGACAGGGTGGATACATTTTGCTGTTTGCATGTACTTGCAGTTAATTTATAAAAAGTGTGGTAGCTTGACAAACATCCATTTCTAACAGCATAACGTATACTTAATACAATGAATATGAAGTTCAATGGAAAATTGGAATTTTTGAAATGGGGAAGTCTCAAATGCACTGTATGGTGATATTGACTCAGGTAAAGAAACCTCAGCTAAACCCTTTCACAAAATCAGAGAAATTGCCCCCATTTCCAGAGAAAACTATAGGAACTGCAAAAAAACAAAAACTATTGATTTTTGCCAATTGAAATGAGATGTGAATTAATCCGAATTCATAAGACAAACTTCTAGGAAGACATGTCCCTTGGACCAAAGGCATGTTTCTGTCAAACCAGAAATCCTACATAATTAATGTTATCATTACATTATACATAACATATAACTTATTTAATCATACACTTGAACAGAATGTCAGCAAGTGTTTTTAATCAATGAAAAAGTACGGCTTATCTCCTGTTCTCCTTTACAGTGGTATGGATAGGTAGTAATACTACTCCACCACTAGATGGTATCATAGTACGGTTTAAATCCTGCAAGGTCCAGTCCACTGACATCTTGTGACAGTAGAACTGAGTAAAAGGAGGAAATCGACCATAGAAACTGGACATATTTTATCAAAGTGTCATCAAACTTAACTTTAGCAAGGTCAAGGTGCATTGGAACCAATATGTAGTGCAATAAGAATCTCCATTGCCAGGAAGAAGTGACTTGGCTATTGCGAGCAGTTCAGGACGAGTTTTTACGGCAGCCCCAATTTTCTTTTGGATTGAGAAAGCTTTATTAAAAAAAGATGATATAAACTGAGAATATAACATGGGCTCATTAGAGAGGATGAGAAGTACAGCAGGGTAGACGTGCAACACAAATTCCAAGAATGCTCTGGGGATGAACTATTAACAACATTGTATGAAATTACCTTTATTGTGTTTGTCCATAGTACTTTAATAATTTCCATGACCTCCTTCCAACAAATCACACTGTCGTAATAGTTTTAATGAAATTGGAAAACACTTTCATTCAATTAGAAGGAAGTATCCCATCCGATTATACCAACAAACTATGTTACTTCATGTAATGAGGAGCAGATTGTACTGCTGTAAGTGTTTTTATTATTGTTCACTGGGCTGGATGTCTCTGTGGTTCCTTCTGTTGTGCTCTGTGGCTTTTTGGCTCATGCCCCCTGTTGAACCCGCTGAGGCTAGAGGCCTTTTTTGTTTTTCACTGTTTTAATGTGTAAAAACAGTTGAGCCGTCAAAGCAGTCGCTCCTTTGGCACTGTTGCTCCAGGTGGTCCTGAAGCCTTAAACAGACCTTGATGACTCAAACCATTTATCACAATAAGTGAAATCTTATGAATCATACAGCTAACAGTCATGCAGACTATTAGTGTGTCCTCCAATCCACTGACTAATGCTGACTCCGCAGTGTTCTGAGGTCATATGTCTGTTAGAAATCCATTAGAATGATAAAGGGTTTCAAGGTTTGAGTCTAGAATAAATAAGCTTTCCATGCCAACCGCATGAACAATGAAAACCATCTGAATTTTCTGGTCACTAATAGATGTATTCAACATATCTGTTACCTGGCAGCTGAAACTGGAGCTCACATCTCGTGGCTGAAGTGCTCTGTTGTTTGTTATCTGTGGGATGTGATTGGTGTGTATTACCTTCCTTCTGTTAAAAAAAAGGCATTCAACGGCATTAAAATAAATCAAAAATGACTATCTCAATGCTTGCTTGTGCCTTTCACAGCTAAATTAAACATCCCTCTGCTGTATATTTTAGACTAATATGGGAGAGTGGAAACTATAGCCTGGTGAGACTTCCCAGAACCCTCCAAGTGATCATCCATCTTAAACAAGTGTCTGTTAAGCTTTAAATCAAAAGGGCACTTAGGAACGGACTTAGCTATGGAATTGTTTAACTTTCCCAGTTAGGGCAAAACATTTGTCACAGTGCTTATTTTCAAAGAAAACAGCTCCACTTCCTGTCTGTTGATTTGCTGCTTGACGCTCACTGAACTTATTGGGGCTAATGAGTCACTCTCACGGACATTCCCCACACAGCAGATGTCTTTCAGCAAACAGCGGCAGAGCCAGCTTCTTCCACAAATCTTCCGATCCTGGTGCCATCTCGGTGGTGGGACTCATAGACAGCGATGCTTCACTCAGTGACAAAGAGGGCTTTCACCTCTGAAACATGCAGCGGTTCTCCGAGGACCACACTGCACGAACACTCGGCCATCCCCAGTCTGTTAGCCCAGTATTTGTGTTATACAGGCCTGAGTGTGGTCCCCCTTACCAGAGCCAGGGATGTCACCTTCCCTGTACCAACGTCTGAATTCCCAGTGGTTTGGGTTTTGTGGGATAATCATGCATTTCCATACCCCCAAGAGGCTATTTAAAATGTAAGAGTTCAGTGTTTGTTGGGCAGAGTTATTGGAAGACTTCAGTTACAGCTCCTGTGGTGATGAACCATCCCACAGTAAGTCTCTTGGTTGGATATAGTCTCGACGTCTGAAAGGCAGAGTTGGGACAGGAAGGTGTTGGAGTTAAAGAACAAGTACGCTAACTGTTCAATAAAACTCTTTGGCATGAGCTCAGATTGTTGAAGACAGAGTTTGAGACTGCACTTGACATTTTCAGCTGTGTTTGTGGCCTGTTAGGGATAATTGTTGTCTTACTTGATCTGATTTATTGTTAAGTTCATAATTTGACAATGTGTTTGTTTTCCTACTTTACCAGAGCGAGAAGAAAATACCAGTAGGCCTTCCAGTCTTGTGTGTTGGCTACGCTAAATGTGAAGCTAGGCCCAGGCCATTAGCTTGTGTTAGCATCAAGAAAACAAAAACACGGGGAAAGAGCCATACTGAATCTACTCAAGTAAAAAAATACCAGCCAGTACATATCAAGGGCACTAATTAACACGTTATCTAGTTTGTTGAATCACGAGTTGTGGTTTCCGAGGTTTTATGTGTTGCTGTTTTTCCTGGCGTATAGCGACTGGGCACAGTAACATAGGTCGGAAGTTTCAGCACTTAACCACTTGTAAAACCACAACTTGACGTTTTTTTTATATTTTCTGTATGAATAAAACATGCACGATATAAAATGTTTAATAGGGAGTTTTGAAACTTAGGACAGAACCAAGCTAGCTTTGTCTGCTGCAGTCTTTATGCTAACGTTGGCTAACCACCTGCTGGCTCTATATTCATCTATTCAAGCCTGAGTCTCAAGAAAACTTTTTTAAACGTTTTGACTGATCTGATGACATTGTGCTTTGTTTGGTGGACCAATACAAATACACAGTGAAAAAGAGTTTTGTAGTTCAGGTTGAGGGCCAGAATTAAATTGATCCAGACATGCAATACATTTTCCTTCTGCAACCGCTAAAAAAACAAAAATGTTATCTGCATGACTCTCACAAGATAAGTTTGAAAGGGGCAGGAAATCTGAACAAAGATTACAAATGACCAAATCAAGAGCTAAGTATGACTTGGTTAACAGTATGAATCAGCATGTCACATGAGAAGAGTTCTTCTGAATCCAAATGAGGAAGAATGTCCCTTCAAGTGACGCTAAAGTTCTATGCTACAACTGTTATTGTTATATTGTTAAGGTGAGTCATATAGTGACTCATTGGTTTCAGCTTTTATTGCTGCACATTTTAACATATAAAACCTTTTTTTATTCGACATCGTTTTTTTACATGTTCATAAACATGTTTCCATGTCCAGCTGGCTGTGACCGTTCTCGTTTCTTGGCGTTTTGTTGCTTTATAAAAGTTTGTTGAAGAGATGGGTGTGAGGGCTATTGTGGTCACTAAGAAGAAACACTCACAATATGAGGTTTCTATTTTTGTCTGAGACACCAAAGGCAATGCAGCTCCGTTGTTCAAAGCAGACCCAACTGTTCAAAAAAAGGAAAATAAACCCCCAGCTCCCCTCTCCTCTGGGATGGCTCCCCTAAAAGGATGCCGCTTTCCTTCCATACCGGTGATTACAGAGTGTAGGCCCACTGACTTTAAAAGATATTTTACGAAAACATACAACTCAAGCACTTTTGTGTGGAAAGAATGTAAATGTCTCTGTATTTATAAGGAAGAGTGGGGGAATATAACTCGGAAATTTGGACTGATTCCATCCCAGTTCATCCCCTCCCTGCTCTCTTTTTCTTTTTTCATCGTGTCTGGTTTTCAGCAATGTGTTTCTCGTTGTCTGTCCCATTGCCTAACTTTCAACACGCTTGGTTGGCATATTTTTCATGCTCAAAAACAACTCATCAACAAAATGCTATTCCATTTTTCGTTTTTTTCCATTAACAATGATAATTTTTCCCAGAATCATACTGAAATTACATCAACAGCCAAATGAGAAAAACACATAACAGCAATTTCCATACGTGCAAGCTCACTTTAGGAATGATTGTCATTTATACAGTTAGGACATTTGTTATTTTCTCTATAGGATCATTTACTGTTCCCTCAGGACACCTGGCCCTTTTACCTGTTATGATAAGTTAATTGTACACATAAATTATCATTTGTGGTCATCTGCACTTGGACAAAGTAGTTTAACATAGAGTATTAATGTTGTTAAACCAGGCTGTAATCTAGTGTATATAAAAATATGTATTTAAACCACATTCCTTCTCAATCTCTTTAAGGTGCTGGCCTTTTTTAGATTTGGAAGTGGATACAGAGTATAAATATCTGTATTAACAAGATGTATTTTCCAGCTATATAAGTTATATACCATGTATGAGTGTTCCCTCCACATGTTTACCTTGGCAAGGTAGGAAAAGCTGCTTTTAGATCCTGTGAGGCTAAAGCTTATGAATGAAATCAATATGAAGGTTCTGTAAGGACGTGGCACCTCGTCTCCTCTGGGTGGCCCAGTAATGAGGAAAACACTGCAGTCTCATAAACATATAGACAGATTGCATGATCTGGCTGTACATCTTCTGAAATTATACTTAATTTGCCTGCACCAACACATTTGTTGATAAAAGTAGCAGTATGGCTTACTATAAATAGGAATGCCCCCTAAATCCCTCTTTTTGTGCATCTATTACCATATAAAGTGAACAGTCCATGTCTGTTACGGAAGGCAGTTCAAGTCACTACTGATGATTGGTTGCCTCCATTGGGGAAGTTCTTTTATCAAGGAAGAACCAGTTGCTGATGACTTATCCAGTCACAATGTTTCTCCCTGGCCTCCACAGTTGCCACTGGTTCAGCCTTGCTTAAAATATCTCCTCAGTCTATGGGCCTGATCAGCATACGGACAGCCTTCATAGAGTAGAAGCCTCCACCATAGTCGGCCCAGAAAATCCCATCTTGGAATTTGCTGCGGTAAACGCCTCCGGTGTACCAGACACCGTTCAGATTAGCTTGACCGCAAGCGTTGTACCACCAGCCTCCTTTATGGAAATGGGCACAGTTACCTGTAGTAGGGAGACAGGAAGGTTAATGACAGTGTTCTTTTATAAAACATATACATATTTACAGTTTTTATATAAAATCGTTGGTTTCTATTTTGCCTTTTCAAGATAGAGCGACCAGATCTCTGGTGCTTCTGACTTGTAGATGTTAGCATGTAACGTTTGCTGGTTTTCAGTGCTTGCTAGCGAAGGCTACTCTTTAGCTGCTTACATGCTCAAAATTATGGACAAAGAAGTGCAAGATGTGATTTTGTGCAATTTGCCCGGTCATAATAACTTTCAATTTTCATTTGGGAATGCATATTAATTGCATCATAAAGCATTACAGGATTTGTGGGACTGATGCCATATTTTATTGGTCTTTAATCTATTATGACCCTGTTAGAGAAATCTGGATTTCAAGAATGTGTAATGGGTATTTATTAAGAGACTTTGAAGGTTTTATTTTTGACCAATATATAATGTTTGCTAGATTAGATGTGAAAACTAGGCACAATTTCAATAAATAATCATAATGCATTTTAAAGGTCATCTACCTGAGTAGGCGTCCTTGTCTCGATCCAGAGTAGTGAACTGTTTGCCGTTGTCGCTGCTCATGGAGTCCCCGGCGTTGCCCTGGTAGGTGCCCAGTCGCAGACGGTATCCCTCGCTCTCAGGCTCTAGATGGAAGCTGCTGTACTGAGCGTACACCTTCTTGTCCATCCAGTCCTCCAGCTCCACAAGCAGCTTGTAGTCCCCCTGCCTCCCCAGGTTGTAGATGCCCTCCAGGCCGAGCCAGTATTCCCCATCTATGTTGCCAAAGCCGCTCTGAATCAAAGGAAAATTAAAAGGAGGGTTAGAGAAAGATCACAGGAAATAACGAGCATTGTTTTTCATGTGGTAGCCTGAGGAGTTTAGAAACATGAGAATTGTTTGGGAAGATAAAACCCCCTTGTGAATAAGGCTGTGGGATTGTAACAGAACAAACAAGAGTTTTCTTTTTGATGATGTTCGGGTTGTGGTTCTGTAGTTAAGACAAACTACAAAGCTTCAAAAGGAAAAAGCTGTTGCGAAAGATTACCACCCTGTCCTTGAAATTATTAAAAAGACATGTTGTAGAGTGTAGGCAGCAAAATAAGCATCCATCCTCGAAATGCTGGTTCATCACTTAAACCCAACAGAGCTCTTAGATCACGGCTGCTGGTGAAAATGGCCTTGGCGCGTATGTTGAATAACAACGAGCAATGTACATCTGGCCATGTGCCTGAAGAACACTTCACTTGGTAGAGGAGGTTGAGGTTTGGGATTGGGGATTAGTTTGGTGAGCCAGCAGATGATGAACGATGTAGGGTTTCAGTCCAGGGCCTCCTCTCTGGTGCTGTGTGTGTGTACTTGTGGTGGCTTTTTGAAAGAGCACAGAGGCAAATAAATGTTGAAGAGAGCAATTTAGCTTCCAGTTACACATGCACGAGCCTGGCGAGGTTGAACGGAACACTGGATCGCTGAGGCTGCCAGCCACGATATACTCCATCTTATTCTCACATAGCTTTGATGAGAGGGTCTATATGTTGCGCAAGCCAACCAGCTATTCATCCAGGAAGGCTCCATAGTAGTCGCGGTTTGGAAAGAAACCTCTGCAGTTTGAGCTACGGAACATACCTTCCTAGTGGGCCATCTAATGTTTCATAATGGGAATTTCAAACCAGATAACCCTCCACGAATACTGCTGCTGACGGGGCTTTATATTTTACAGTTAGTGAAAACACAAGGAATCTGGCCTAGGAAATAGTCCAGACCCCAGAGGGTTCCGCTACATGGGTCATATACTGTAACAGCCCCCATGTTGTCTTTAGATGACACAAATATTGAAGTTGGCTCAGGAGAGAAGACAGAAAAATAAGACAGACAGGGTGGGGGAAATGTCATATGTCAACACCTTGTAGCTATCCCAGTTCCTGAAGAAGTTAATGGATCCGTCTCGCCTGCTCTGGATAACGGTCCAGCCGCCGTTGTCGATGTCCTGTTCACACCAAGCCTGCACTGGCCTTTCTGCTTCGTCTGGTCTGATCAGGTACATGCCGCTGGTGCTGTGGCCAGCTTCCTGCGCGTCGAGACAGTCTCTGAAAGGACCTGAAGGAAAGGACAAAAGAGAGAGGTGGGCATCTAGCCGTGGCCATTTAGCTTTTAGCAGGAATATATCTGGTTTCATTTTTTTCCCATTTTGATTACATGTAGCTACGTTCATGTGGCAAAACTCAGTTTGTTGTGAAAGTTTCAAAGGAGATTTTTCAATGCCCATTTTTTTTCTGACAGCCTATTATTTTGAAACCTCAGAAGTCAGAAAAAATATGCAATTGGAAAAGGCCCATTGTTCTGGCAGTCTGTTTTCCTTCAAATAAGTGGCCAGTTCTAAAAAAAAACACACAGGAACAGATGGCTAATTATTATGCAGAAGACGTCATTTGACCTTACAGACTTTATTTTTCTTCTTAGGGCAAAAGCATTACCCGCCTCACTCTGCTTTTGATTGGCTAGAATTTGTTCCCTTTGTAGGTTTCGTTGGTTATGTTTAGGCAAGAGAAGTGAGTTTAAGGATTTAGGGTTAAACCTATGGGTTAAACGCAATATAAATATTAAAACATGTATCAAAGAGTCTGATTCAGGTTGAAACTCAGTTTGGGTTTGCATGACAATTTGACTCTGTTGTTTCAGAACATGATTAAGAGACATTTAAAATTGAAGTCTGACAGAGGGTTGAACTTTTAGGGAATCTGGTAAACAAGAATAAAATCACACAAACAAAGAGTAATAAAAAACAAATTTATCCAGCAAAGATGTTTACCATGTCCTTAAGGAACAGCGGTAGGGAGTCAGGCAAATAAAATGACTTTATAAGATATGACTTGCCCCATTTGTGGTATGAAAACAAAACAGGAACAACTTAATACATACTTTGTAAAACCACTGCGATTAACTGCATTTTTCCAAAGTAATTCAACATTCTCATTAGCATAGCATGTTTACTAATAGCCTATGAAGCAATGAGTTTATTTAAAGGGGGAGCAACCCTCTCCAGGCTAATGGTAAAATAATAATGTAAAGGTTTAGTCCATTCATCCCATAAAGTATAGCAGAAGTGCCTCTTTGTGGTTTTTGAGGGGTATATACATCAGCCTGGGTTTTGTCTACATCTCACATGCAATGGAACAGTCTTGTAAGGGATCAATTTCGTACACAGCTGTACTGAAATCCTACACACTTTATTATTCTTGGGCGAGGGCAATCTAAATGTGTCAGGAATTTACTGTTGATGAGCAAAATTGCACTGGTTACGTCTTTCTTTGCTTTGCTTTAGGTCCCCTGCCTCAGTTGAGACGTTACAACATATTTATTTCCATCCTGGTTTGTGTTCTTTCTGTTGAGCCGGCAGCAGAGTTCCAGCTGAATGTGCAAATCTTTGACCTTTGAAAATTAGACCACTGGTCTGCCTGCAGCTGTTTTCAAACTTAGGGATTCATATTTTGTCACGGCTGGCCTCCAAAGTCAAGACTGCTTTACATTTAACCATGACTTGCATTACATTTTCACGTTTGAAACAATGAATACATTATTGAAATGTAATGGATGGATTGGTGGATTCTTCTCTCACTTACCTTCAGCACTGAAGTTTCTAGGTGGAGGTTTCTGAACTTCCAGGGTGCCGCCCGTGGGTGACAGCCCAGAGCGAGAGCCCCTTTCTCGGGCAAAGCCTCGGTTGTTGTCCCTCTGGATCTCATTGGTGAAACGTGGCACACTAACAGGAATGTTCTCAGGCACCACCTGCACAAGTGGAGGTCCCAAGGGTGTCTGGTCATGCCTGCGGCTGTACACCTGCATGCATTGCTCCTCAAGTGCCCCAATCAGCACTGACTGGTTGTTCACTACAGCAGACAGGGCTGCGTATTTGGACTCCAGCTCTTTGTACCGGGATGCCAGACGCAGTGACTCTGAGGTGGCATTGAGGATGCGCGTCTCCAGCTGCGCCAGCTCCAGCGAGTTGTCCCTCTTCCTGATGATCTCGTGAAGCAGCTGCATGTACAGCTGGGTCACTCTGGAGTTCATGTTCCTGCTCTCTTTCCTCAACAGCTTCATTTCATTCACTAAGTTGCCGTCCACATCCACCACCAGCTTCAAAGTTTCCGTCTCCCTACGCTGCTTCGACAGGAGGTCCCGCACTCCAGCCACATCCAGGCGTGTCACTCGATCCTTGTCGGTAGAGTAACCGCGGGCAGCACATATGGGTCCTGTGATCTTCTGCTCAGGAACCAGGAAGGTGTAGGAGCACTTCTTGCTTTCCCCATTGGCCTCTGGAGCCCTTCGTATCCGGGACAGGATGGGGCTCTTTATGAGGGCTTGGCTGTTGCCACAAAACGACAGACCAACAAGAATAAATACGCTCCATGATCCAGACCCCATGGTTCCTTCTCTCTTTACCACCAAGTAGCTTAAGATCTATCACAAAAAAAAAAGTTTGGACCATTTTACATAAAAGTTGGTACACCCATGTCCCCCCTTAATGAATGTTAATAATGTTCATCTTGCATTAACATCGGGTCAAAATATGTCAAATTCATTGGTTTAAAACTAAAAAACTGCCCACAATGACCATGTAGATCATTTTAAGTTTATGGTCCTCAGCATGTGTGAACATGTAAGCAAACTGATGTAAGCGTTTAGCTTACTTATTTAGCATTACACATGTTAACATTGCCATTGTGAACAGGTTAGCATAACGATATTAGCATTTAGCCAACTTATTAAGCAATAGAGTGCCACAATGACGCGTCCTAAAACCCGGAAGTAAGTTAGCATTTTACCGCTTCCGGTTCCTTCGACAAAAACCAAAGCAATGTCTCCATAGGATTTTGGAAAATAGCTCGAAATAAGGTCTGTGGTTGACACAAATTGAAGAGACAAATCACGTTTTGTTCAGCCGGATAATATCCACATGTCTACCCTACTTTTATAATTGTCCATAGCCGCGGGAAGTAGGGGTGCTGCAGCAGCTCCTGTTGGCGAGTGGTGTACATTTGAAAAACTGAGTGACCACCTAAATAAAAATGATTAAACTACATAAAATAGTTATGATTTTACTTAAAATAAAATTAGCTGTATACAGTAGCATAATAGTCATAGTATATATTTGTATCAGTCAGGTGGCTTGAATTTATTTTCCAAATAAATAAAATCTGAGTCATCTAGGTCGTAGGTCGTGGGATAGTGACGTAATTGACGCGACACACCCACTGCAGAGTGACAACTTTCTAGCATGGCGCAAAAAAGGATATGGGATTTTTTTCTCCAACAAACAGAGTCGACCACCAGCTACTCCTCAGCCCACCACCTCTACAACTAGAGTAATATGACACAGAAGAGACTGACACATCTGACTTTGATGCATGTCCATTATGGAGATACATCCACATTGTCCAAAATGTTACTATGGACAGTCCATCCATAGTAACATTTTGGACAATGTGGATGTATCTGCTCTAATGAGTGTCTTCATTAGTGCCACCCCAGAGAGGAAGGCTACATTTAGAGTTTTGTGAAGCCCCAACACACAACCCAGTCTCATGGCATTTCGTGTTCACCAACACGATTTTTAATCTATTGATTCGTTTTCACCAACACGATTTCCCCCTTTTTTTCGTGTTGCACAGCACGATTTTAAAAGCAATGTATTTCTATTGGTAGTCTCACGGCATTACGTGTTATAGAAAGTCCGGAATATCAAGCCACAATTATTGCTTTTATTTTAAATCTTATAATTTCGGACTTTTGTTGCCATCTGTGAGGAAAATAAATGGGGCTGAGAGCCTCAGGATACTGAAATCTGTATATTTGTAAAACTTTTTTTCCTTCTAAGTTGTTATTCTCTTCAAAATAACACACTGTTATTTACTCACCAATAACACACAATTATCCTTGTTTTTATTTATTTGTTTAATTCCATAATCTCTGGCTTTTTTGGCGTCAGTCAGGAACTGAATTTCAAAATAAAAATAACCGGAAACAGACGTAGGTATTTCGAGCGATTACCCAAGATCCTCAGCTATGGTTTAAGCTCGCCGATTGGATGTTTTAGCCGCAATGCATGCTGGGATTTGGTGTTTATATGATAATGAAATCCGGAAAACATTTTAAAAGAATAAAATAATACTTAATTCCGTGTGTTCTTGCTTTTCTCTTTGAAAGTCATCACATAACGGCATTGTAATACACGGTTCGGCTGCATTAAATATTACAGATCTGCCGTAGTTCTTTATTTATAGAGCCCTGATGAGAAGACCTTTGGAAAAACTGGAAGAAATGCCGCCGAAACTGAAGACTTGACTTGGATCAAATCTTCAATCTTTCTTCACACAATTCGTCTCCTTGCAGTATCAACACTAATTCGGCTGACTTTTACATTTTATCCAATTGGTAGATAGGTTATATTTAGCCATAACGGTGCACAGCTGATATAAAAGGACTTGTAGTTTTTAAAGATATTACTGATTTTCTTTGAATATAAGAATGTAAATAATGAGTCTGAAATAGTATAGCAATATGCTGTAAAATTATGTGAAAGCATGAATAAAACTACACATCTTCAGATGTTGTACATACATAAGTGTCCTACACTAATAATAAAAAGTTATTATGGCTGTGTGCACCTTGTGGTTAAAGCATGTTATTGAATTATTGTTTTTATGTGTTATATTTGATTAAAAAAATATTAAGAGTACATACTTTCATAGGGGGAAAGTAGAAGGTCTGTGATAGAAATATAGAATATAAAAAATCAAGAAGATACTAAGTGATCTCTACAATAAAACAGTTTAGTGCTGGATGTACAAAGATATTAATATGAGGATGTGCAAAACAGAAAAACGAATTAACCTTTATTCAAACATTAAATAATACTTTAGATTAAGGTCTTCTTTTAAATAAGAAAAAAGCTTTGGGGGTATCTACAGATAAATATTAAGCCTGACAAAGTACTTAACGTCTAATATATTGCTTTCCTGCAATGTTGACTATGTTGAAGCACTTATTTTAACTGATATCATATATATGAATTATACTCTTATGTATGTAGATAGTATAAGAAATGTGCAGAATATGACAGTTTAATGGTGGTGGTACCATGGTGGTACACACATATTGATAGATGTCTTGTAATGCGCTGTTGAGGAACCTGTGACCCAAGTCTTTCATTCATTGCATACACAGTTGTGTATTATGATATGTCAATAAACCTTTGAAAATCTTGAAATCTTGAAAGGGATGTGCAAAATAGCCATTATAAAGTCTTTAATTAACTATTAGTAGAGAATAACGAGTTATGAATATACTTTATTACTCGTTTCCATTCATGTCAATTGCAGATAAATGTTTAGTCTTCTCAAGCACCAACTATCAAATATCTCTCCTGATTGTTGGCACTGACACCTTCCCTGAATTTTACTCAGGTGTAACTAAAGTCTGCTTTAAGGGTTGTTTACATTTCACATCATTAATCAGAATCTGCAAAGTAACTCAAATAAATGTAGTGGAGTAAAAATACCAGGTTAACCTCTGAATTGTAGTGGAGTAGAATTACAAAGTAACAATGAGCTGTCATGTGGGTATATATTAATGCTGCGCATTATGGACACAAGCGATTTTCACCCATTTATTAATTATATGTTTTACATTTGATAACACCAATGTGTTTAATACTGGCAACTTCTAATTGTGGGAAAAACGAAAACGTTCAGTAGAGACGTCCCATAGCATGTGTAGTCCTGGGGGGGCGTTCGATTCCAGTTTTGGATAATCTGGCGTGGTTTCGTTCCATTTCAAACAGCTGTTTGACGCTCGGCGTAACCTTGGCGCACTGCCATTCCAACATCCAATCCCAGAGCTTGAAGATTAATCACGGGGACTGTAGTCCTAAACGATAGCTGGGTATTATGGGTAGTGTAGTGTCTTCGGCCATCCTGAACTCGAAATGCGTACATCTGTTTCCGGTTATTTTTATTTTGAAATTCAGTTCCTGACGGACGCCAAAAAAAACAGAGATTATGGAATCAAACAAATAAATAAAAACAAGGATAATTGTGTGTTATTGGTGAGTAAATAACAGTGTGTTATTTTGAAAAGAATAACAAATTAGAAGGAAAAAAAGATTTACATATATACAGATTTCAGTATCCTGAGGCTCTCAGCCCCATTTATTTTCCTCACAGACGGCAACAAAAGTCCGAAATTATACGATTTAAAATAAAAGCAATAATTGTGGCTTGATATTGATTAAGAACATGCTTTTATGAACCACACAGCTTCCGGTCTTCCTATAACACGTAATGCCGTGAGACTACCAATAGAAATACATTGCTTTTAAAATCGTGCTGTGCAACACGAAAAAAAGGGGAAAATCGTGTTGGTGAACACAAAATGCCGTGAGACTGGGTTGCAACACAAGGTAAGACAATATTTTTCCTTTAATGCTGCTGCCGCTGTGCAATGTTTTGCCTTGTCAATCAGTTAAAATTGAATTCATAGTTTTATTAATATTGTAAATAACATTTTCTGACTATTTGTAATGTTATGTAGGTTTGTAAGACCCATAGTTAGCATGTGGGCATGTCCAGCTGTTGCTAATGCTGCGTTCACACCGGACGCGATGCGACGTTTGGGGGCGGCGCGATTACATGTAAAGTCAATGCAGAGACACGATCAGACGCGAATTCGCTCCGACGGCGCGCATGAAGCGGTGGACGCGGCGCGAATCACGCGATTGAGGCAATTGAAGGGGGCCGCGTCAAACGTGAGAGTTCAATTTTTTCAACTCGAGCGTCAAATTCACGTGACGCGTTCTCGCGAAAGCCAATCAGAGGTCATATCAGCCTGCCGTCACTGACGTTCAACCCCAAAACATCAGCCATTAGCTGTTAGCAGTTAGCACTAGGGGTGGGCGATACCACAAAATCTGGATTCGATCCGATACCAAGTATTTCAGGGCCAGTATCGTCGATACCGATACTTTTTTTTAATGAAAAGCGTCTTATGTACTTTCATATAGGGGAGAGCTGCATGACATCATTTTTTAGCTGAAATCATCATAAATAGACTAAATCTGAATTCCTTTTCATGATACAGACAGGACAGTTTTTTATAGACAAATAAACGTTTTACTTTTGCAAATTTAAAGTGCAAACATGAAAAATAACAATACAAAGTGGCCAGAGTAGCGAACTGTCTTCTTGCACACATCACAGTTCACAGTGCTCCACACAACGCTGCTCTTTCTCTCAGCCATCATGCGCGTTTGTGTGTTGCACTCGCGAGTCGCTGGCTGCTGCTGTCCTGCCCTGCCGGCTGCTGTCAGTCAGCTTGGGAGTATCACGCGCGCTGCGCGTGCGCGAGCCTCGAGGAGAGGAGGACTACATAGAGAGAAAAATATATAAAACGTGGCCACGTTCGCACGAGATACCTTCTACGTGCGCACGCTTTAGTAACTCACGAGTTACTAAAGCATGCGCACGAGTTAATAAAGCGTGCGCACGAGTTACTAAAGCGTGCGCACGAGTTAATAAAGCGTGTGCACGAGTTACTAAAGCATGCGCATGAGTTAATAAAGCGTGCGCACGAGTTACTTAAGCGTGACCTCGTTTTGTGCGTGTGTGTGTGGGGGGGGCATTTGTTTATGATAGTATCGTTCGTTCCGGCGCGCACACACACACACACACACACACACACACACACACACACACAGACACACACACACACACATATCATGCGCTCCGGTGACAGGACATCTCCCTCATAAAACGAGGGGGAATACTCTGGTAGTTCGATGTGTGTATAGGTGTGTGTGGTTAAACGTAGCAGACTCGATCTCTATTCAGCGGTTCTAATGAAGGGAAACGCAGTGAAGTAAACAGTAAAAGGCAAAGCTCTTTGCAGCTGGTGCTGCTTTTCTCAGATTCTGCTGAGTTACACGTTACTGCCTCCAGTGCCTGTACGACGAAGCCAGTTCAACAGACCCTGGATATGTTTGAGATACCCGGCTTAACTAACCCTAACAAACGCGATGTCGCTAAGTGGTCCTAAGAAGCTGGTTATCAACTCAGTAAATCAACCAGGGTTTCTCTGACCGGCTGAGAGCGCGTGCACGTGAAAGGGACGGGGTTAGCAACATTTGACCAATCACAAACATGGAGACGCGTGCTGACAGCGCAGCGTCATACTTCATGAATGAATAGTGTAGCAAATCCTGCTTCGTAGTACAGGCCACTGGTGCCGCAGAGATTTCATAAAGTGAAGGAGGTTTCCCTTCTATAAAATAGCTGTGGGCAGCAGATACTGTGAGTCACGGACAGGAATCCCTCAATTTAAATAAAACGAGGCCACGCTTTATTAAATCGTGCGCACGCTTTATTAACTCGTGCGAACGAGAAAGTAAAACGTGGCCACGTTTTATTTATTTTTCTCTCAATGAACCCTCCAGGGCTCCGTAGAGGACAGCAGTGGAGAGAGAAGAAAAGAGCATATACTTGTGTTCGTCTGCTCATAGTTTTTGAAGAAATTGACGAGTAGAGGAGATGGAAAAAAAGTATCGATCCTATTGGCTCTAGTATCGATATTTTGAAACGTAACGTAATATCGGAAGTATCGATATTTTGGGATCGATCCGCCCACCCGTAGTTAGCACAGAGATCACAGCTCCTCATATCTGTTCAGAAACTGTACAGAAGTTAAACAAGTACAAACCACAGACTGTCTGTGTCATGGCGAGACACCCCAGGTGAATAGGGTAATTTTTTTAAACTTAAAGATATCAGCTAGAAATTTCTCAAGTTAATTACCTACAATAAGGCAATTGTTTCTTGTATTACAAGTTTTCTGAATATGCAAATGAGCCAATCAATCATTAAATATGCGCATATTTTTATACATTTAAGGAACCGAAATCTGAACTTTGGATAAGCCAGCTTCAAAATTCTTGTTTAATTTCGTAGTCATATTAGCATCCAAGGCTTTTACAGAAGGGATTTTGGATATCTCTTTTTATCACTCCATAAATCAGAAAATACTGTCAACAGTCCTAAAATATCCATTTTCACCATGTTTTTAGGTATAAAATATTATATAATTCAGGCTATGAATGACATATGAACAAACCCTTCTGTAAAAGCCTTCATAATATTGATAGGAATATAACTGGAAGGTTTGTTGTATGTAAGTGCAACTGAAGTGGACATTTCGGACTCAGAGTAGGAGAAAAAACTAATTTTGAGAAAACGACCTTTAAAGATTGCAGTGTGGCGCTAGCGAAACTCTCCTGTTATTTGGATGATAGCTTGCGCCTCGACGCACTCCGTGAAGGTATTTCATGTTCGGGGTCATTTGTTTTTTGTATAATCTTGCTTCGTGCAAGTGATAATTGTTGTTTTCTTCTCTGTGAACGTTTTTTTCGCCGTTCTTTTGCCATTTTGAGATTTAAATTTCTAGCGGAAAGCTAACCAGGAAGTTGAACGAATCACGTTGTCAGAAGTTGACACCAGCCAATGAGATTTCGTTTCTTGGTTTAAGACCCTTTTGTACTTTCACGATTGGTTGCTGATACAAAGGAAATGACCATATTTGGATTCGATGAGATTGTGCAGGAGAGACGGAGCTTTCCAACGATACTTCTGATGACATGGTTCAAACAGCGGTCGCGGTACTTTATGTTATGTTAGAATGCTAACTTTTGGTGAATTTAGGAGAAATATACAGACGCAAATAGACAAACTATAGTAAAATAAACACTTAAATGTGTATTTTGTACGTTTTCCTTCCAAAAGCCTGAAAGAAAAGATGTTATGGAATCAAAATAGCACAACATCTCAACATTTACCAGTGCATGAAAAACGATGTTTTTGCCTGCCGTGTCTCGCCCTTAACAAACAATTTATGCGGCTCGTATCGCTGACAGCCGGGCCCGGCCGGGCACTCTTTTTTTTTTTTTTTTTTAAGCGGCCCCCCTCCCCAGTTTTGGCAGCACCCCCTGAGCTAAATGACTTCCCGCGGCTATGTAATTTTCTAATCATAAATCTATCGATCATGAATCTATCGATTAGTTTTATGATTCGAAAATTATAAAAGTTATAAAAGTAGGGTAGACAAAACGTGATCTGTCTCTTCAATTTTTGTCAACCACAGACCTTATTTCGAGCTATTTTCCAAAATTCTATGGAGAAATTGCATTGGTTTTTGTAGAAGGAACCGGAAGAAGTTTACTTCTGGGTTTTAGGACACATCACTGTGGCACTCTATATAGGCCTGTTAACATTGCCATTAGGCGCTTTCACACCGGAGTACTTTTCCCAGTATAGTACCTTGAAATGTTGCGTTCACACGAAAAAACTTACACGGAACTAACTTAGTTCATGAGAACTTTTTCACTCCCTTTTTAGTCCCTGCTAGAGAGCATGTACTTTCATGGGAGAAAAAGGTTCCTATTTCTGATTGGCTGGGCGAATTGCAAACCACGCCCTGTAAAACTCTGAAAAGTTTTTTGAAGCCCCGATTTTATTTGCTTGCATTAACATAATTAGCATTAGCCCCGCGCACCAATGGAGAGACTAACTTATGGCAACACAAAAAAAACAAGGGAGCGGAGGAGTGATGTAGAGGTGTCGGCGTTCTGGCGATTTACTATGAAGGCTTCAGGCTGTATTTGTGTGTCCAGACTGGGTCAGTTTCCAGGGCTGAATTTTAGTCCCAGTGCGCCCCTGGGTACAGAAGAGAGCTTCCACTCAAGACTCAACACAAGAGTTTCGCCTAATTATAAAACGAATGAGCATGCAACTGTGTAGTGAAAACTAGCAGACTTAGGCAAAGACACAGCTAACATATCAACTGCTCTGCCCCAGGCAAGATGTGCCTTCTGGCACGCTTGTGGTCGAGTTAGAGCAGTGCCACCCATCCACCACAAATCTGTTATCGTAAATCAAATGTTCAATACATTCCCTCATGGGTTCTCTTTCATTACAGCCCTTACCACATCTGTATCAGGTGTCTGGGTGTGGGCAAGTGCTGGGATCTGTTTTTCATATTTCTGAAGATTTCCTGTCTCAGAACTTCTACAAACCTCCACTTTAGTCTTATAGTGTACCTGTGTTGACTGGTGTGGAACATTTGTTAAAAACCTCTTGATGGGGCCAAAGATTTAACTGAAAATTGAAATATTTTATACAAAATTGACTTAATATGGCCAGGGATTGCACGCTACCAGGATTTATGAGGTAGATCGGTAAATAGCAAAATGCTAGTGATGGTTACAATTATGATTCACATGCTCTCTTTAATTTCTTCTTGGTTGGTACAAACACAATCTTAAAATTGGGTGAGGAATAAAAGAAGAAAATGTGTTAAAAGAGCAGTAGGAGGAGCAGGAATCCCTGATTTATGAGTAATGCTTTTCTGGAGTCTATTTTTGGAACGAAAGCTTTTGTTTTGATCTTATTGGTTTTGACAGCACAACGAATGCAGCAGGGGAGGGTGACGTTGGCAAACCCATGCTAAGTAAAATATCCCACCCTCCATATTCAATAGCGAGGCTTGGCTCTGGAAGTGAAGTCAACTTCAGGGTGATTTTGGACCAAATCCAACCAGAAGGCAGGATATGTCTGGTGGATATGGCTGAGGGGTGAAGAAACCTTCATCCAACACCTCAGACAGGAACACAATGTGACGCAGTTCATATCAGAGCTAATCAAAACTAATCTGTAGAGGAATTTACGCCAAAAAAAGTAGAATTAAATGAGTCCAAGACAGAGACAGCAGGGAATTTGAATAATTTCCCCGGTCTCCTCTTTACATTTCTTGCACTGAAGAGTCCTAACCGCAGTTAATGGGAGAGATCCCAGAGCATAGGCTGCCATGTTTAATCATTGTCATGAGAAAAAACATGCCTTGAGGGAAATCTATAACAAATAGTTTTTAGTACAGTGACTTATCCACTGAAAAAAAGTCTGAGCCAACATACCTTTTTTAAATTTGGATTATAAACCATCTGAGAGGAAAGGAAAAGGCACTTTAGGAAAAACTGGCCATGTGTCAGAACTCAAAAACACTTTGGCACTGTCAGTCACCGTTAATATTACCCGGAGAGTACTTTTTCCTTTCTTTCCGTAATCACAGGTCACCCCCCTTCAATAGCTCGGTCTCAGCTATTGGCCCGTCTGCACGTCTCCATCCCCACAATATGAATCTCACAGCAGTGACAGTGTTTTACACAAAGGCTCCTCAGCCAGGGATCTCTTCGGCAGTTTTTACCACCAGGTTGCCCTCATGTCGTTCACACCCTGCTGGTCTTCATCAAGTCGACCGCAGCAGACGTGTTTTTTTTGTTTACTTATTAAAAAAGGGGTATATTCATCTTACTCGTCGCTCTGAGCCAGACCTGACCAAAACCCAGCTACCTCATCTGTATTAATGCAGTCCTTTCAATCAAGCAGGTCAAACTTTGCGGCGGCTGTTTTTTTCCCCAGCCCAGAGGAACACAGAGACACTGCCAATCGGCCCACTCACTCTAAGTGGTACCACTGAGCTCTCATTGCCTACCGCTAAGCCCCCCAATTAAAAGATTTATCTCATGCTAAAACCCTTCAAAATCCCTTGGAACACAACATGTACTCCCCCCATGTACTCCCCCCCCCCCCCCCCCCCCCAATTTCCCTCCAACTTTATTTAACCATACATCAAAAAGCCCCACATTTTCCAGTCTAACTTTGTTGTGGCTTTTGCTTCTGGCCAGCGGATTCTATGAACTGTGCCAATTAACCCACAACTTATTCTGATGGTGCCACTGATTGGGTCCGTCTGCTAAGAGACATGATGCACCAACAATGATGGTTAACAAACACCAGATTTATACAGAATTTAAAAAACAAATATAAGTTACTTAAAATAGCTTAGATGGATACTTTAACTTCAGCAATGTACCATTACTCCACAGATTAATGGATGTCTAGGACTTTAATTTAAACTGAAACTAATTTTTCCTGTATTAACTTTGCTAAAATTATTAAATTGAGAGGTTTTTCTCATAGTGATGATGTGGAAATATGCAGATTTAACAGTGTGAAAAGTTTTCCAAAGCTTAAAAATGAAACAAAAGTTAATTTCCTAAGTAGCCTGATCACAGATAAAAAAAAATCTTACCTGTATCAATGAGTTCAGTCCAGAAATTGCAGGTATTATACCCAGCCTTGGTGTCTCAGTTTTGATTCATACGCAGGTTCATGCTCTCCATTCTCCTCCTCTCACTCTCCGTCTGTCTTTGCTTTCATTTAGAATGAAGGCCTGCTACGGCACGGGCAAACACCGTCCACTAGGAGAACAGTGGAGGGTGGTCCGTGTACAGAAAGAGGGAGGCTGATGGTGTGACTTTCTCTGTAGTTGGAGCAGAGGGAAGGCTTGGCCCTGCCTTCTTCCTCTGAAGTTCGGAAAGAAAAAAATATCTCCTCCTAATATAAAGTTTCACTACAAATAAATAACCGAACCGGATTGACTGTGAATCAGCAAGAGTGGTGAAGACATTTCCAATCAGTCTAGCTGTCAGGCTTATAGGAGATGATGAAATAAATGTCTCTCTTCCACACACAGCCTTGTTCAACTTCAATTTATCAAAGTCTACTTACTCGCAAAGCTGTTTCCCATCAGCTCTAATCTAATGACTGACTGATTCTGGCAATCCAGTAGTTTAAGCATATTCAATTTGCTCTTTTGTTTGCTCCGTATATGGGGTGTCTCCTGTGGCAATGCGAGGGCTTTTTGGCAGCTGTGTTTATTTGGTTACGAGGACAATATGCAGAGGGGCTTTGCAGAAAAAAATATAACGCCCTTCAGCTAAATGTTTTGGATTGAGGAGGAAGCTCAGGCTTTGATGCATGGGGATTCTCTGCGTGGGGAGACACTTCAGCATGTGGGAGGACAGATTTGCTTATGAGGACATAATGTAGAAGTGTTATTGCCTGTGCATGGGGCATGTATGAGAACATGTGTTTGTATGCGTGATTGGAAACGTGTGTCTCCATGGTGGTCGGGTGTATATAGAGGTCGCTTAATTTTAAATACATTATATGTAGAAGAACATGTGTTCGGAGGAAGCTGTTGAGGGAAGCTGAAAAATACATTTTGGGATAATTCGATCCATGCATGGAAATCTTTATCTGCAACCCATTTAACAAGCCTGACCATTGTGTAGTCTAGAGCCGGTGTTCCCAACCTTTTTTCTCATGGGACTCCTTTCCCACCATTGAGTTAATTGACAACAACTGACCTAGTGACATATGTAGTCAATATTTCACATCATAGAATACTCCATGCACAGTAAAAATAGTACAGAACAACTTAAGAGCTATTTTTAGTCTGTATTTTCTTTTTCTTCCTTCTCCATGGCACTTTTCCTGATGTTTATTTAGCTGTTTTTTTTAAAGTTCATATCTTAAATGATAATCTGAACTTTCCAAAGAATCCAAATTATAAAAAAATATTCACAGACATGTATCAAATGCTGAGATCTAGGCTAATGTATTTTTTTAAAAGTCCTACACCTCTAAAAATCTAGAAGGCCTTGCTGCGCCCCTTGAAACTTTGGCAAGCCCTAATAGTCGGGATTCCAGAGTAAGGAGCCAATGTAGTCATTACTTATGGACAAGTTTGCTGATTCTCTTTTTATTTTTAACCTATGCTATATTATTCCCCACATGTAACAGTTGATATGTATTTCGGCAAGGTAATGTCTTTCTGCACTTCATTAGTGTACCATAAATGTTGACTAATGAGACAACATTTATTTAGGTATTTAGGGACTCATTATTTAGTATTGAATTTGACATTTGACTACAACTAACATAAAATAATAAAGTTACTCTCTCTCTCTCTCTCTCTGAGCCCCTCCTTGTGGCTAAACAAGTCTATTGCCGCCTGCACCTTCACAGTTATTGCAGGTACACTGCTTTGCCCTTTGAAAGATATACTGACTTTATGCAGTAGAGGAAGAAATATTCAGACAGAAGTAAAAGTCCTGCATTCAGAACATCACTTGAGTGAAAGTAGGTCAGTATTATTAGAAAAATGTGTTTTCAGTATTAAATGTAGAAGTAGGCCTAATTATTACAGAAAAAAAGGTCCAAGTGTGTGTTTTCAAAATGTATGATGTTTTTGGAATGACATTACTGCAATACTGCGGGTGTTTTTAGCTAAAATCATATGTTTGTATTGTTGCTGTCTTAAGAGAATCCCATATTAACTTTATAAAGTCCAATTATGACTTTAATTAAATTATTAAAGAGTTTTCTGAGAGTTTCTCAGAAAACAGCCCTGTTTTTGGCTTAGTGGCGATGCATTTTTCAGCTAATCCAAGAGGGTTTTCAATAGTTTATTTTATTTAAAAAGTGGGACAAGGTTCCCAACTCATAAAGGAACTCTAAATATTTTTTGTTTATTTGAGAAACTACAATTATATATCACCAAATCTGGAGATAGATTGTTTTCACAGGACAGAAAGGGTATGACAAATTGTTAGCTAAACAATAAACAAGTAACTAATGCTGTCAGATAAGAATAAAGTAGGCTATGCTGCCTCTAGGATGGTGTTGATGATGTCAGCATAGCATACATGTAAAAAGATCAAACTGTAACACACAGCGGGTGCTGGTCAAGTGTTAACCAATGAGAGTAACTCACTCACACACACCCCGCCGCGGCCCCGCCAAACAACAACAACGAAAGTCAGCCAATAACGCAGGCGACGCAGCAGGTTATGGAAAATGGAGGAAACTGAAACTACAGCTAAGAAGAAAAGAAGATGCACATACTACAAAGACTGGGAAGACACTTACCCGTGGGTGAAGCCAGTGCAGATTAATTGAATAATTTTTCAATTTCACATCGCGGTGAATACGACGTCAAAAGACACAGAGAATGCGATTCTCACAAGAAACGTGTCGCTCAAAAAGAGACATCCCACTCTATGGAGATATTCCTACTCAAACCAGAACATGATGGCCACTCAGACAAGGTAACAGCAGCAGAAATAACAAGTGTTTACCATACAGTGCAACACTCCCAATCATACAGGTCAAATGACTGTGGTAACAAGCTAGCGCCGACCATTTTTCCAGAATCTGAGATAGTAAAAAATGTCATGTGGTCGTACAAAAGCAGCGTCCATAATAACAGATGTGCTTGCCCCTGCCTCTGTGGAGAGTTGTTTGACAGAGTTAAAGACACCAGTGGTTCTAGGTGACAAAATAGCCCACATACTGTGGGGGGGGGCCCACCTTTTGTTGCTGTGATGGACAAAACTGAAAGCTATTTTCTTTTATGTATTGTGTTTTTGTTCCCTCCTGGCCAGTTTTAGGAAGATGCATTTCTAAACACTTGAAGTGAATAATGCCTGCTGCCTTGGTTAGCCTTAGTTTACTTTTCTTTATCAAGATACTAAATTGTTACTGCATTTTGACTTCACTTTCTGTCATTGTTTATTGGATGCTGTTGAATAAACCAAATGAAACAGAATTAATAGAAATTGAGATTTTTTTTCCGGGGTGCTGTTGAGAGGGTGTCCCACATTGTCCTACACAAACATACTCCTTGTCCCACATTTGGTTTGTTAGGACCTGGTCACCCTATATATGTACTGAGTTACATTCCACCGATGTCTGTGAACATGTACAAAGAACTTCTTTTTACATGTTCACATATATAGATATATATATACAGTTAAGAGTCAAGTAAATACTGATTAAAACTGTATTAGCACGAATGAAAACACGCTAACATGTCCTGAAACAAGCCCCTCAAGAAGAAGAAGAAGTAGAAGAAGAGCCCGGTGACGTCACGCGTATTGACCAATAGGAGCCGGTCAACTTGTGACAGTTGGTAGTGTACTCGGCGGACAGCAGCAGCGACTGTAAACAAAACTTAAGATTTAATAACTTTCGTCGAATTGAAAGAAATGTGCATAAAGACGTCCTTTAATTTGAAATGTTGCTGAACGTCGTGTTACCGTAATTATTATAATAATTGTTTTAAGTTTCCTGTCGACTGCTTTCTTCTCAACCATGGTGAGTTTGACCCATAGACTGTATATATAACCCCGGACCCCGCGGACACAGACCCAGCGGACCCCGTCCGCTGCTGTTAAATGTTGACAACGTTACTGTTTTGAACCGAATGTGCCGTTGACAAACGTTTTTAGCCCATATACCGCCCCGTGGGTGGGAACATATTGCTTTTGTCCACTGTGCCCTACAGAGACCGGCAGGATTAGGTGGTTTAAATGCGCTTTACTTGTGTAGTGTTGCGGATAAAATTAGACTCCGGCAGCGTTAGAGATCCTGTGTCAGTGGGGATCTGTTGAGCCCCTAAGAAAGAAGCCTGAGAGACAACTGTCAGGGCAAAAATGTCCTTCACAATTGTTTTTAATGTACAGTAACCAATGGCCTTTTTATATGTACAAAAGTGGCCTAAATCAAAATATAATATTATTTTCAAAAGCTTTTTTTGTCTGATGCTTCGATTAATTTTAAACAGACAGTTCAACAAAAGGATACCCAACAAATGTAATTTTATCATTTAAATATTGAATTGTTCTCTCTTAGTAAGATCCCATTCTCAATAAAATTGCGGTCTTACCTTGACTTGAATATGAAGTCCATTCGCCCATCCTTCTGGACAAAAATATCTATTACTTTTTTGTAAAAGTCCTCCTTATCTTCTTGTAGTTTCAAAAGCATATCATAAATCTAATCAATAGCTTTATGATTCGAAAATTATAAAAGTAGGGTAGACATGTGGGTATTATCCGGCTGAACAAAACGTGCATTTATCTAACGGGTACGTTTCCCACAGATCTTATTTTGAGCTATTTTCTAAAATCCTATGGAGAAATCTCATTGCTTTTTTGTGGAGGGAACCCGGTTATGGCTAGAAAGGATCCGTCTAGTGTAAAACTCTCGCGAGAGTTTGCAAGTCACGTGGCTGAGTGTTTATGTTTGGAAGGCAGCCTTTCAGTTACGATCGTTAACATCAGTGGGCCACATCAAATGATGGTGAGAAGCTAAACTATCTATTAATTATGTCAATTACAGGGAGTGTGATTGTTGAAATAGGGTGTTAGCGGTCTTGCTGTTCAAAGAAGAATGACAACACTGTAGATCACCAACACTGGTTTATTTTTTATTCACAGGCAAGTCCACGTTGTCGCAGTAAAAGTCCCAAGATAGCTCCTGGTGCAATAAAATGTTCCCTTTCAGTGTTTTACTATTATGTCTGATGTTTCTCTATTAATATTGCTGCTGCATTAATGTGTATGTTGCATGTTACTGCTGCAGATGTGTTTCCGAGCCGCTCCAACGGGAGTTACAACGAGAACGTGACGTCATATTTACACAAGACGGATCCTTTCTAGCCATAACCAGGGTTGCGTTCGAATAGTCCATTTAGCTTAGGAACCTTCCTAACCGAGTGAAATGACCCGGAAGTCCCTCAGTGGCCGTTCGAATTCTCTAGAATGATAGGAAAGAAGGTTTCAAACTTCCTTTATAACCTCCTTTAGCTTAGGAACCACTGGACCTCCCTAACCGAAGGGAGAGGAGAAAATGCTGCCCCACAATGCCTTGCAGCTGCAAAATTTGACGTCACACAACAGTCGGCCGTTCACGGACACAAACGATTATGACGGAGAAATTATATCATGAAAGTTACGGTGCTTATTAAGCATTTTAAAACGTATGTGGTAAGTTGCCAAAGTGCTTTGTTTTGAAAGTTCATCAGTATTATAATCAAAGAGAGAAATATGAATGTTAATTTTTACTGAAATGATCAAATAAAGTCAACATTTCACTGAGCTGTGTGGGGTTTGTTCAACTTTTAAAAGATGTTTGAATGCTGATATACACAGTGATAGGTGTTAAAGACTAACGTTTATAATAAATACATTTGTGTTGATTTTAAGATATTTTCATAGTTCATACAATCATACGTATTGGGATCATTTGTATTAATGTGGACTGGAGGGAGAGGGTGACGAGCATAAGTTTTACTTTCATTTTTTATTTCAATTCCAATTTTGGTCATGAAGAATATGTTTCTCTGTTGTTCATAAAGCATAAATCAACAGCATCAGAGCACGGTGCAGAGTCTCTAGATGAGTCCGTCGTTCTTATTAAACATCCATGTTGTAGTCCGTTGTATAGAAAACTGTAGTTTCCATAGTTTCCCCACAGTAGCAGACGCACACAATGACGTCCGCTGGCGCATCATAAACACGTCGGATAGTGAAAGTGCATTCGGATTCTCTAAAGTACCACAGTCTCTTCTCCTAAGTCCTTTTGAATTCTCCTATCCACTATCCCTTAACCCCGTGACGTTTCACTCAGAGGTCAAGGACTAGGAGATAGGGTTAGAACTTAGGAGCTGATTTTTAAACTATCCGAACGCAACCCAGGGAACCCATGCGCAGTTTACTTCCGGGTTTTATGACGTGTCTCTCGTCTCCTCTTCATACACCACACTTTTCGCGGCACACGTACTTACAGCCAATCAGCTATGAATTATGTGAGATGACGTATCGTGGGGATGGCAGCTCAGTGCCCCTATGGTCATAATTTGGTTGCCACACACATTAAATAGGACAATACTCTGAGCATGCGCAGTGTAGTTTTTACAGTCACCGTTCACTTAGACAGTGAGAGGGAGGGGCATGATCGGGTTTTGAGTTTGATCTGAGTAATTGTACATAGATATTTTACACCCTTTACGATGTAGTACTATTCAAAAATCCACTTTTAAATGACCGTTTCACCTAAATGTATTTTTTAAATATATAATATGTTTGTTTTTTCAGTAATTTGTCTGCATTTTGTCACTGCACTCATACCTTTGTAAGGATTTGTGATGACCTAGTTTCTGATCACCCGCCACTCCATTGCAGGATGCCGACGGCCCCCAGGCCCTGTGCGACCTCTGCTTAGCTCAGGTGTGCAGCAGCCTGGAGGCTCTGTGCAGCAGGAGAGCAGACGGCTCCCTGGGCCTCAGCTTGGCCCCGGTGTTCCCAAAGGAGATGGCAGACCAGTTACTGCGCAATATGGCGACTAAAGGTAGGTCAGGAGGATAGAAAAAGGATCTGACAACATCAATATCAACAACTGCTTCTACGAAAGGAGAGAAGTTCTGTTACAAGTGGTAAAAAAGGGCGAAATGATCTTACTTCACCAAAATGTGACTTAGGTCTTCAGTTGGAGACATTTTTGTCCTATGTGGGGGACATGACACTTTATTACCAACACCATTCATGCAGTTTATTTGAGTCCTAATATACTGTGAAAAGCACATTCTGGCCTTTCAGGTATACAGAGCGCTGTGTGACCAAAATAACTAATCTTCTGTCTTTTCAAGTAGTTGGATAGTTGGCAGTAAGTCATATAAGTGATCAAATATATAGAGATATTATTTCTGAGCTTCATGAGGATGTCATATTTTTGAGTCTTATTGATATTATATTAAGATTTTAGAAATGTATGTAAATGTCAAGTCGGTCAAAAAACACATTTATATCAATGTCTGTTGCGGTGGAAACCGGGACTTCTTCTCATTTTCAATTTAAATTATAATGCATACTTGAAGAAAACAGAGCACTGAGTGAGAAACTATATTTTAAAGTATTTATTTGTAATTTTTAACTATTATTAAAGTTTATAATGAGATATTTTTATTACAAAAAAGAAGAATTGAAAATAAAATGGGATATGGGAAATTATTGACCCAATATGAAATACAATTTGTAAAAAATAATATAAAACATATTTACAATTATTGAGAAATATATATTTTTAAATGTCAGTTAGTTTGTTGTTAATGTTAAAAGAAAAGAAGAACAAAAAATAAATGTCCTCTGGATCTCAGAATTTTCAAGGCAAACAACTAAAGACCAATGTCATTTGAAAATAGCAGTATAAGCCCCAAAGACCCCGCCGGCGGGGCTTTTTTTTTTTTCCAACACTGTCTCAGGGCTTCTTAATATTTAAAAAACTATGAATGTGTCATATCCTCCTAACGGGAAGAAACTCAGGTAAATGATGATACGAACCATTTTTACCGAAACAAAACACAAGTCTCACAAGAAGGGTCTAAATGAGCCCTGAGCGAAAACATGCTAACGCACTTAGCACAAAACTCTAGGCATAAATCGATCGATATACTTATTGATCTGCACAAACAAGCTTAGCTAACATGCTGAGATTCCACAGATTATAGAAATATAAGTATAATCACTGAGCGATAAGAACTCGCGACAGGGGAAGCAAATACAGACAACACACGACGTAGCTTTAGGGAGCAAAACACGAGATATGCTCACCTTTAGCTGTTATTCTGATCAAAAGTTGTGTTCAATGGCATTAAAACGAAAAAAACGCGGCTGAAGGTTAATCCATAGGTCAATCCAATATGTCTGACTTTGAAAAAAATATTGATAATCCATAATTCAATTTTTATGTCAAAAACGGAGTTTTAATATTAGCTGCTAATAATAGCTTCCAGAGTGTATGACAGCTTCCTGTTTTGGCTACGCGTCACTCTCACTCCTTATTTGGTAACGTGTGTGTGTATGTGGAACTTCCCCTCGATTCCATTGGCTCTAGCGGTTAAAAAGAGGTGTCAATCATCAACATCGACCAAGGGGGGCCAGAGATAGGCCAAATCCACCGAAATGACCCCAGAAGTGTTTCTTTTGTGCTAAATCTCTCTATAAAAGTCAAATGTAACTTGTTTTGCATCAATCTTGATACAGGGTACTTATTATATGTTATAGTTTGGATTCCTAAAGCTTTTAGTCTACGATCCCATCAAGGGTGGTTTTCAAGTAATGTTCTTTTTTTGGACAGACACAATAATTAAAAATGTTTTACTAAATTCAATCTGAATTTACTTTAAAATAAAAAAAAATCTATATTGATTCTGACTTTTCTACATCCAACTCACAGGTTTATCATTGCTTTGAGAAAAAAGATTATGAATTTTCTCCTTTTAGAAGTGAAGCTATGGTCATTTGTTCTGGGAATGTCATTTTCGAGCCTGAAACCTGAAGCTTGAAGCTTGGGGCTTAATTTAAGTCAACCCATCATCATATGATTTATGAGTTTACAATGTACCATATGCCAAGCTGAAATGATGGAAAAAGTGTATTCCATCAACACCAATGAGGCTGAACTGATGCTACTTTTCCCTACAAGGGATACTGAACGACACAACTGTTGGGATTTTCCAAAACTGCAAAGAGCTCCGCCTGCGCAGAGCATCAATCCGCCGCTGTACGGTGTCTGCAGAAGCTTTCCGCCTGGCCCTCTGCCCTCACAGGCTCCAGGAACTAGACGCCGCCTGGACCTCCGGCGGCCTCACAGGGGCTAACATCGTCTCGGGCCTGGCCTCCAACCCGGAGTGCAGATCAAGCCTGCGGAGGTTGTGCCTCACTGGGCTACATGTGGACTGGGAGTCCCTGGTGGAGGATGGAGTTGGCTTCAGCTCCCTGCAGGGCTTGAGGACGCTCAATATGGCCAACACAGACCTGACTGATGCTGTCCTGGAGGATATCTGCTCTCTCCCTCAGCTGGAGAGCCTGGACATCTCCTGCAGCGCCGTGTCGAAGCTTACTGCACTCCTCCATTGCAAGAACACGCTGAGATCTTTCATCGGCCACAAGCTGCAGCAGCTGGATATGTCTCCTATCAGGTGTCTCTCTGTCCTCAGTCAACTTCACACCCTCAGGCATCTAGACTTTTCAGAGGACCACTTTGCTGTGGATGACAGTGACGGGAAAGACGGGGAGGAGATGGTGCGGCAGCTTCTGGAGGGGAGTGCTCAGGTCCTTCCTTCACTTGTATCCCTAGATATCTCTGGACGGAAGAGGACCAATGAAGCATCAGTCAGAGCGTTTGTGGAGGCCAGAGGTGGACTGGTGTTCTTGGGCCTGCTAGCCACCGGGGCTAGCTCCTGTGAAATCCTGACTTCACAGAGAAACTTAAAAGTAAGGCGCTAGTGCTAGGATCGGTCATAGAGTTGACGTCGGAGCATGTTATGGGCAGACACTTAAGCTGGAGTCTCGCATATGTTTCTCATTATCCTTTGACTTGAGGCTGTTTGTATATGCCTGCTGCATTTCCTGTCTCTAAAATGCTGATGTGCTGCTGTTTTTGTTCAGGTAACCGGAGAGGCAAATGAGAACCAGGTGTGCGAGGCCCTGCGGAGGTACAGAGACCGCGAGTGTTTCATACGAGAGGCCCTCCTCCACCTCTACAATCTAACCACTGACATTGACAAACCTCGGCCTGATATGCTAAAGGTACTACGCATATCATTGTGCTGGAACAATATCTTCAAAGCATCATTTTCTTTTTACAGATCAGACATTTGAATTTGAAAGTCTTTCTACCTCATTCTCCTTTGTAAAGAGGCTAGTATTTTCCATCTGTTCTTTTCAGCTAAATGGGAAGAAACTGTACAGCTAAAGTCAAGATGTCCTCTGACCTGACATAGTAATTACTGTATTTTAGTCGTGCTCGCAAAGAGGAGGTTGTGTCTAGTAAAATAGAACAATGCAGCATCACAGCTGTCTGGGTGAGTTTTAAGAGGTGGGAGGGTCAGAGAGACGCGCTGTCCCATCACTGTCCACAAAACTGACACCCAAATTCTAGCTGCAAAGGCGAAGAAGAGCACACGTCAAAAGCCCCCCTGCCTCAACCCCACATTCAGCCCTTTCCATCTTACTCTGAAGCACATGAGTTGTAATGCACTTCTTGTTTCCTGTAGCTGGTTCTAGAGGGGATGCAGAGCCACCCCACCTCCCTGCACATCCACCTGGTGGCCACAGCGTGCGTCTTTAATCTGACCGCTCAGGACCTGGCAGAGGCCATGCCTGTCTGCCTGCTCACCTCCACCGTCACCCAGCTGCTGATCGCCATGGAGAGCTTCCCCAGCCATCAACAGGTCAGAGGACATGCTCAGTGTTTCACATTACAGGCCCATTTTCATATTTTGTAGTTTGTGGCACTGTATGTCTCTCTTGCTAGCAGGTAACTGTCCTTCACCATATTGGGACCTTAGATTTGCTGCATTTTGTTACAACTCCCTATTTTTTATAGCCTTCATTTCAACCCTTTTTGATAGCAGCCATACCTCTGTCAAAAAAGCAATCATACGCCTCTATCAACACATTCCTTATCATTTTCTTAAACATACATATGATTCTAGATAAGTCTCTTCATTTTCAATTCCCATGGTGCAACGTAGAACAATACATTCTTCCCCAGATCCTTCAGAACCCTTATCCTAGGAAAACAGACTACAGGAAACGGGACACCCCAAGAAGCACAACAGGGCCTCTTTAATTTCCTGAGCATTTAAACCCCATTTTAAACTTAGCATAGTTATTGTGTAATAACTGAATTGCAGTGTGAAGTTATGCAAATCCTTTACCATGGAGGGAGCATCTATATAAATTATAGTATCATCAGCATAGAGGTTTATTTTGGATTGATTGTCCATTCCTTAACCTTCAGACAGTATTGAGTTACTTCATAATGCCTAATTCTTCTTCATATTTTCTTACACCCATGTGGTTTCCATTCCTCCAGGTGCAAAAGAACTGTCTGCTGGCGCTCTGCAGTGACTACATCCTTCAGGACATCCCTTTTGACAAGTTAGTTCATGAGCCCACAAGATAATCAGCGCTCTCAAAGAATGGCACTGTATTGTTTTTCCAGCTAAAATATATTTTGTCTTGAAATCTAATTGCCAAAAGAAATAGTTCCTCCAGATGTAAAAATGAAGACTTGAACTCAAATGTCTGCCCATATGTTTGTAATACTCTGTTCCTTATGTCCACAATGTGATCATGGCTCAGGTATTTTGCGGTCACGCTGGTGATTAACTGGTTGCGAAGCCACGAGGATCCCACCCTTCAGAGGATGGCGGTGGCTGTCATCTCCATTCTGGTGGCCAAGGTCAAGACACTGCTCACTTACTGTGCATTAGTGTGCTGCAGGGAAAAAGTATAGCAGCTGTTAAGAGCCCTGTGCTCAGCCACCACCTGTACTTCTGCGTAAATAGTTCAAACAGCCAGCTTTCATTTAGTCCCTGTGTGATAAATATGTTCTACTGTGACATTTAGGAAAATATAGAATTCAATTAATTGATTGGTTTTATTTACAGTTGTCCACAGAGGAGACTGCTAAACTCGGCAAGGACGTCTTTATTATGAAGGTATATTAACACTTGCGCACTTTAACAAGGTCCCCAGCTTAGCACTTGATATGCACGAGTGTATTTCTAGTCTCCCCCTTTCTGTCTTTCTCACCCGCTCTATTTTCCATGACCTACCATGTACTCATTTGCTCACTGTCACCTCATTGCTCTATGCACTCACGGTTTGACGTTACCCCACTGTTCAATTACGTGTAATCAAGCCTCTCTATACTTTATTTATCGCTTATTGTATGTCCATTGTTGTTGTTTTTTTATTTGCATTTTAAGATATTAGTTGGTTATAGGGCATACATAATGAAATGAGATACAATTAAAAAAAAAAACATCGAATAACTAAATAACAATCCATAAATCCAAACAATCTAAAGAAAGAAATAGAAAAAAAGGAGGAAAAAAAACAAAATAAAAACCTTTCTCTTTGACTTTGGTGTTTTTCCAGGTTATAATACATGTGGTTTCTTATTTAGAGAAATACCACAAATAAAATGTTCCCTTGATGATCCTCTTTTTATCTTGATTAGTTTATGTCCACTTGTTGATATGTTGTTTAGGTCAATACCACCACAAGATGTTGCCTCCAAAGCATTCTGTTTTTCCCCTTTTTAGCTTTTAAATGTGTCTTTCTATCGCTCCACTCCGTCTCATGTTCTCTCCGCTCATTTCCTCCATCCCACAGCAGCTGCTGGCTATAGTGCAGCAGAAAGCCATGGCGGGAGCGATGGACTCCACTCTGAAGTTCGCCCTCAGCGCTCTGTGGAACCTCACGGACGAGATGCCCACCGCTGCTCGCAATTTTATCGAGTGCCAGGGCCTGGGGCTGTATGAGGAGGTTCTTGAGGTACAAGGGCCCCA
Source organism: Notothenia rossii (assembly GCF_949606895.1). NCBI lineage: Eukaryota > Metazoa > Chordata > Actinopteri > Perciformes > Nototheniidae > Notothenia > Notothenia rossii. The sequence goes on along the minus strand of NC_136907.1, from coordinate 52,981,644 downwards.
GAAATACATGTTAATGCTCAAATGCACCCACCCACCCACCCACCAACACGCAGGCACACACACACACACACACACACACACACACACACACACACACACACACACACACACACACACACACACACACACACACACACACACACACACACACACACACACACACACACACACACACACCATCTTTTCATGCTGTCCCTTTTTGTGTTCCAGACCTACTACACTGAACCCTCCATTCAGCAAAAAGTTCTTGGCCTTCTGGTGAGTGTGTGTGTGTGTGTGTGTGTGTGTGTGTGTGTGTGTGTGTGTGTGTGTGTGTGTGTGTGTGTGTGTGTGTGTGTGTGTGTGTGTGTGTGTGTGTGTGTGTGTGTGTGTGTGTGTGTGTGTGTGTGTGTGTGTGTGTGTGTGTGTGTGTGTGTGTGTGTGTGTGTGTGTGTGTGTGTGTGTGTGTGTGTGTGGTTTTGTGAAGTACAATTTCAAAGTATGATAAAGTTAGTTAAATGTTAATTTTTGATAAGCTTAGCTTAGCCTAGCTTACACATGTTACAGGTCAACCAATGAAACAAAATGTAACCTTTAAATTAATAAGGGATTTCTCTGGGTTTAAAGAAAGTTCAAAACCTTTGGGATGATTGTAAGTACAAAACTCAACAAAATGTACAACATGAGTTTCTGTTTTTAGACATTTGAATGCAGAAATGTACCATGTTATAAAACAAAAGTTGTTTACAGCTTTTTGCAATCGTTCCCACATTCAGGATGTAATAATCAGGCAGCAGCTGAATTTGAGAGTTCTTTCAAATATTTACATATTGCTCAGAAATGTTTAAAATCATTTGAGAAATATGATTAAAATGAACTCCATGTGTTGGCAATCTGACATATTATAATTGCCGTCATGGTTTGTCTCTCTCTGTTGCAGAACAACATAGCCGAGGTGGAGGGTTTACAGGGGGACCTGATGGAGAAGGGCATGTTGGAGCACATCCTCAGCCTGCTGCAGGACTCTGAGGTGGAGGTGGGGGTCCGATACTTTGCGGGGGGGACTCTGGCACAGCTCGCCTCCAGACCTGAGGCCTGGACCCTGGGCGACGAGCTCCACAGCAAAACCGTGAAGCAGCTGGTGTGTGTGAGAGAGGAGCGTTATAGGTGCTAGTCTACATTTCCCATTTGGCTCTTGTTTAAAAGTGTATTTTCTTTTGTTCCAGCATGAATCGATAATGACATGGAACCAACTCGAGAGGGAAATGGTCTCTTACAGGTGACGAAACAGAAGCTTTTTAAAAGTGGAGTCTTTAAAGGATGCTTTCTTTGATGTTAACCCCTTCCTGTAGTCTGTTATATACGTTTATGTGCCTATAAATGGTCTGCAAAGGCTAACATCCTAGGGTTCCCTACAATACAATACAATATATACAACTTTATAAGCTATCAAGCTATCAAATATGTTTTGCGGCTCCAGACAAAATAAATTGGTGGAAAAGGGGGCAAAATCACTCTTTTGGTCAAAAAGGTTGCAGACCCCTGGCTTAGCGCTTCAACACATAGTACTTGTTACGCTAAGGGGCGGGACATCTCTTAGTGGTTGACCAATCACAACAGAGCCGGTCAGCTAACCAATCAGAGCAGACTGGGCTCTGGTTTCAGACAGAGGGGGAAAAGAGGTGCTGCAGCACAGGCAGTATGAGAGAAATAAAGAGCTTTTTGAACATTAAAGCATGGAGACATGTCACAGTAGAGACACTAAATACAAATGTGAAATAATTATAACTTCAATTCATATAGCGCCTTTCAAGAAACCAAAGGACGCTTTACAATAGAACGAGGGGCCGTGGAGGACACACAAAGAAAACGGTCGAACAACAGGGAGAAAATAAGAAGATAAAAAAACGAAATAAACAAAGATTGATCAATAAAAAAGGAAGAGGAGAGAGCTAACTGACAAACAGATGTGTTTTGAGTGCTTTTTTAAAAAATATCCACAGAGTCAGCAGTCCTGATTTCAAGGGGGAGGGAGTTCCAGAGGGTTGGGGCTGCGAAGCTGAAGAAAACCTGAAAATTAGCATTATAAGGCCCCTTTATTAAATCTCCTCATTCTGTCTATTCTATTTAACATCAACCTACATGTTGCATAACACTTTTTGTTGTCGTTTCCCATCAATAAGACATCCTACATTCTCTCGACACTCTACCATTCCATTTGGTTGCTGATTTAGTGGTTTTTTAGAAGGGAATCTGGAATTTGCCTCACAGACCATCACAAGAGTGCCTTTTAAAATCTATTAACAACACATTTCTATGACTGACACCGTTTACATTCCCCCTTACCATCGATGCCAAAGAAAATAAACATTCCAGTTATTAAAGCATAAAACAAAACAAGAAAAAAGGTTTTATCCCTGTGCTTTATCTCCTTGTTTCCACATTTCAGGTCGTTCCGTCCATTTTGCCCTCTGCTTCAGACTTGGCAGCCCTCGGGGGTGCAGCTGTGGGCAGTGTGGGCCATACATCTGGTCTGCGGTCAGAATAGTAAGACACAAACACCCTTCTGAGGGGGTATTTAGGGGGAGATTAACAACTAGGATTTACAGGGCTGGATTCATAGGGGTCGGCACATTTAGATACATGTGTCATACATAATGTGTTACAGTACTGGAGCTGCAATGATAATAAGACATCACCTTTTGAGAAACTTGGTCGTGGACATTTTTTACTTGCAAACTAGAAAATAATCTATAGATTAAACAATGTTTAAAATAGTGGCTGCGCTTTACTGTATTTCATCATTTAAATATACAACACATGTGCACCATATGTAATATTCAATAGATGAATGCAGACTTCTCTGGAGTATTAAGATTTGAGTGTAAGCGTGCTCAATCTGCCAATCCTCTCACATGTTATGCTAACGTCTTCTCTCTATCCTCTAGCTTCAGATTACAGGAGCATGATGGAGAAGGAGGGTGTGACTGAACTTCTGCGGGCTTTGGCTGAACATCCCGACACACACAGCGACATTAAAGAACTGTCAGACAGCATCCTGCTCATGGTGGATCAACAGCAGAATTCCTCGGCGTCCACCAAGAACCCCATGAAGCCTCAAAACTCTCGACAAAAGTGAAATATAATTTATTTGTATTTATTGTTGAGGTTGAAGATAAAGAATTGAATCACATTGGAATTTTTCTGTCAGAAAAGTGTAATTTATGTCAAAATCTTTATTTAAAATGCTAATTTAATTTTTAATTATTTTGCGGAGGAATAAAGTGTTTACATACGTGAAATGAATATGTTCACATTTCATTTGTAAAGTTAAGGGACAGAGAATCTTGTGTTTGGTAATATTGCATAAAATCCCACACCTGTCACTAGGGGGTGCTTTGGTACTGTAGCTTCAGGGCTTTCTGTCCCTAAGCTCTGTGTTTGTACAATATTTACTCAGCACATGATCAGACTTAAAATCAAACATGATCCCAAGCAAAATATTAAAGCCACCTGTTTATCTGTCTGTACCGAGTGCATCATTATAAAGCAGTCATGCTGGAAAACAAGTTATGTCTCTCTCCCGGTATCCTAGATGCTGAATTTATTTTAATTTTATATAACACAGCTGGAAGACAGAACCGCTTGTAGGCATCTACAGAGTCTATTCTAATTTGTCCTATAAATAAATCCTTTTGAAAAGTGAATTAACAACCTCCCGTGAATATATGAGTTGTACCACAGTGTTAAAATGTCAAATCCCCTTTAATTGACATTTTTCAATCCCTAGAGGATTTTGTGCTTGTGATTCAGCCAGGTTAGTCATCTAGTTGCCAGGTGTAGGCTATATAAGACAGAAAAAAACCAGCGTAAACTGATACAGGATCAGCATTTAATCACCGCTTCACCATTAATGTCACAGAGGCAGTCCTGGAGGGTTAAAGGTCATGCGCGCCATAATGAACATGGTGTGGTGTTACGGTAAGAAGTTCAAAGGCAAGAGAAGTGTGTGAAAATGCCACTGCTTTCCAGGCAACCCAGTCTCACAGCATTTCGTGTTATAGTCACGACATTTAATCTATTGATTCGTGTTCACCAACACGATTTTCCCCTTTTTTAAAAACCAATGTATTTCTATTGGTAGTATGTTTCGTGCCTGCAAAAATGTCTATCAGCTGTGCACCGTTATGGTGTAAATATAGCCTATTTACCAATTGGATAACAAATATAAAAGTCAGCCGAATTAATGTTGATAGTGCAAACGAATCACGTAAGGAGGTGAACCGAAAAGATAAAAGTGGTGTTCATTGCCTTATTAGGTTTGTGGTTTCAAGAGCCCATAAATAATCAAGTGACACACGAGAAAGCGGCAGGAAGAAAGACTATCAAATGACTGGAGGAAAGAATTTTAAGAGTAGTGTGAAATTAGCTTATTGCCTGAGATATCAAGTAGAAGATTAATACTACTGTGACTGTCAGGTCTGTGCTCTATATATAAAGTTACAGCCAGCAGCTAGATAGCTTAGCTTAGCATTTGGACTCGAAACAGCTAGCCTACTGTTGGGCGCTAACAAAGTCTGGTTAGCATTACTAGCATTAAAGCTCATACAAATAAACATGTTTGATCTTTACAGAAACCACAATTTGGGGAGGTAATTTTTCGGATGCTAGCAACTGTTTTCGATAGATAAATACGTACAATTATAATGAATATTTTGAAGCATTAAAAAGCTGGATTTTATTAATGAAAGGAACACATTAAAACTAGACCCAAAAGAAGGATTAATGCATGTCAGAATACATACACCTTGTAAAAGTTCAATGTGGTGTTTAAAATACGTTCTTTACATTAATTTTCTATGGGCTCAACATAAAAATATAAGCCATAGCTGTTTTCATGTGTTTCATGTCTTTATGCTAAACTAATCTGCTTGCTGTAGCTTCATATTTAGAAAACAGACATGAAAGTGGTATCAATATTGAGCAACAACGCAAATAAGCACCTCTCCTAAATAGTCAAACAATTCATTCCAGAGTGCAGAAGCAAAGACAGAAATAGGTATGTTGACAGGTGCAAAATAGGATTTATGGACAAAAATATCACAAGTTAAATAAAGCATTGGAGGGATAAAACTGGAGATGAGAGGAGCAAAGTAAGTCATAGGAAAATTAAAGACCCTTTCATGCTCCATGATAGTTTGAGCAAAAATACCCTGGACCAATATGCAGTTCCCTGTCTCAGTTTGAAATATCATTGTGCTGTTTTGAATTGGAGCTTAGTGTGAGTAAGCATCTCGTTATCTCACTTTTGCAGACAGCTCTATTGGATTACCATAATCGTGAACCAGTCTGAGCACCCAGAATACACTAACGTACAATGCATTTCAGCTGTGTGTGTGTGTGTTTGCTTGTTCCCTTGTGGGGGGGAGTTTGCATTTGTGCAGTTATACCTGTATCTGTGAGCTAACAAGGACCCAATAAAGACCATACGTCTTTGACTTGGATGCTAATTAGACACCAGCTACCCTTCTAAATACACAGAGAGCAAAAAAGGAAACAAATACATTCAAAGAGCATGAAGAGAGGTCAAGCAAGAAGAAAAACAGACCAATTGTGACGCACAAAAGGACATAACATCGTCTCTCAAATGACCTTTTATTGCTGGTGAAGGATACAGAGTTGGCAGGCCCCTTAGCCTGTGTGTAGAAATGCAACAGCTGTTTCAACAGGAGCCTCCTTCTCTCTGCGGAGTGGATGCAGGGGCTTACTCTTCACCATCAATCAATAGCCACTTTTGCAGAGGAGGGTTTAGCAGAGTCGTCACTGTCACCACTGCTTTTTTGCAGATGATGTGGTTCTGATGGCTTCATCGGTCTGCGACCTTCAGCACTCACTGGATCGGTTCGCAACCGAGTGTGAAGCGGCTGGGATGAGGATCAGCACCTCCAAATCTGAGGCCATGGTTCTCAGCAGGAAACCGATGGACTGTCCACTCCAAGTAGGGAATGAGTCCTTACCCCAAGTGAAGGAGTTCAAGTATCTCGGGGTCTTGTTCTCGAGTGAGAATCGGAGCAGCGGGAGCGGTACTGCAGTCGCTTTACCGCACCGTTGTGATGAAAAGAGAGCTGAGCCAGAAGGCAAAGCTCTCTGTCTACCGGGCCATTTTCGTTCCTACCCTCACCTATGGTCATGAAAGATGGGTCATGACCGAAAGAACGAGATCGCGGATACAAGCGGCCGAGATGGGTTTTCTCCGCAGGGTGGCTGGCGTCTCCCTTAGGGATAAGGTGAGAAGTTCAGTCATCCAGGAGGGACTCGGAGTTGAACCGCTCCTCCTTCGCGTCGAAAGGAGCCAGTTGAGGTGGTTCGGGCACCTAGTTAGGATGCCACCTGGGCGCCTCCCTAGGGAGGTGTTCCAGGCACGTCCAGCTGAGAAGAGACCAAGGGGTAGACCTAGGACCAGGTGGAGGGATTATATCTCTTCGCTGGCCTGGGAGCGCCTTGGGATCCCCCAGTCAGAGCTGGTTGATGTGGCCAGGGAAAAGAAAGTTTGGGGCTCTCTGCTGGAACTGCTACCTCCGCGACCCGACCACGGATAAGCGGGAGAAGATGGATAGATGGTGTGTCAATGTCTAGTCCAAAAAATGGACATACAGTATGTAACATACATTATTTCTGGTTATAATGTAATATGATAATGATGGACATGGTGAGGGAAATAAAACTGGAGAAAACCAATGCAAATTCTTTTATGAAAATAAGGCAATTTCCCTACTTCCTGTCCCTCTTTCTGTGCTTTAGTGTGGGCAAAGCCAGGAGATTATACATGATATGTCTACAAATTGTAAGCATAGGACATATTTTTAACTTAATAATAACTTGCAGCAGTTTCTGTTCCAGCTTTTTGAGGTTGGAGTTGGCTGACAGTAATTTGGTGCTGTCATCCATATGTGGCAGGGATTAATGATGACATTTTCTTGCAATAACTGAAACCCAGGCTGCCTTTTCCCTAGCACTAGTGTCTGAAAAATATGTCCCATATTTCTAACTTTGGTGTAAGTAATATCACTGCTCTGTGACAAAAGGATTTTCATCCTATTTTGTGTGTCTGTGGGAACAAGCGTGTTTTGTAGTAGATGTTAGATGCTATTATGGTCCGTTAGTTCCGCTATCACTTCATGTCACATATCCAATCTGCGGGCCTTTTACAGTTTGCCTTCGTCCCAGCAGATGCACACAATGATGCAAACATCCACAGGCAGGAAACACACCTGCAAAATTTTCTGCCAGTACAGTAGCTGTGTGAATGTCCTTGTTTATTCACCAAACTGGTTGACAGTCAGAGATGTGATGTTAATGTGACCCAACCAGCTGAGTTCATCTCTGTCCTGAAGCTCATCTCGACCACTGCCTCAGCATGGCTGATAAGTGATGGGAACACACATCCATTCTCAGGCACAACGATATCTCCATTAGAACCACTGCAATAGCATTACATTTTGGGAAATATGTTTTCTTGCCAAGAGAGAAATTTCTGACAACCTTTTGCTAGAGCAAGCTAGATGTTCCCAGTCTTTATGCTATGCTAAGCTAACTCGCTGCTAGATTTGGCTTATAACATTTCAACTTCAATGGAACAAGGAATACTACAATGTAACGCTATGCTTCTTTGTTGAAGCAAAACAAAATACAGTTGGGTGACTGCTTTCCTTTGGCTTTTAGGATTTTAGCTTAGCAAATAAGCTACTGGCTGAAGCTTCAGAAGTACAGGCATCAAAGTGGTATTAAAAGTCTCACCTTGGTCTCTGCATTAAAGCTAACAACAAGCATTAATCCCAAAATGTGTAACTTCGTGTGTTTGTTTGTGTTGGTAGCGTTAGTGAGTACAGCTCATTTATTTTCGAAGCTTTTACAGAGTAAAATGGAGTCAGAGTCTGACTGGTGTTGCACTCCATTATGGAGGCACAACTGATGCTTTTGTCTCATGCACACTTGTGCCTTAAAGGTGGGGTAGGTAAGTTTCAGAAACCGGCTCGAGTGCACTAAAATTTGAAAGTACACAGCCAAAAAGAATCTGCCCCTTCCTTCAGACTTCCTTACAGAGCACCTCCTCCGCGAGAGCAGGCTGCAGTAACGTTACACATCAGACAAAGCTAAACACATCAATTTTTTTATGGATTTGTTGTCAAAGCACTTAAGATATTCATTGCTATTGGGATGTTAAGAGCATTCCATGGAATATAACAAAAAGTGTATCTCGAGCCGGTTTCTGAAACTTACCTACCCCACCTTTAATATGTTCTGTACTTGCAGTGTGGGTGTGTCGAAAATGCAAATCCATTTAGTATATTATTCAACTGATATAGGCCTACCGTACCACCAAGTGCCCATATGGAAACAAAAACTGTCAATAGTGAGAGTCTTCAGAGCCAAGTGTTTGCTTGCATGGTACACAAGAACTATGCACATGTTTATTACTTGGCATTCCATCTTCCTCACTGTGCTGACATGTATTAGGGCAGCCAGCTCTCCAATTTCCTGGCCGCACCCTTACCCTTGCCTATGGCATCACATGGCCTAATCAGTGAGCTTAGCAGAATGTAATGCACTCTCAAAGTTGAGACTATATATGCATGTGTTGAATGTAGATAAATGAGGGTTCACTACACAAATCTCAGTAGACATGCAGATTAATCAATACATTTTCCTGAATGAAGCCATGCAAATGTTACACCCAATGCCCAAAATCCAACTCGCCACCATATGGTCAACTCGCCACCCTCCCTCTGGAACTCACTCCCACAACCCATGAGAGACTGACCTCACCACCTTCAAAAAACTTACAAAAACTCACCTATTCAATCTGGCTTTTAATGTGTGATTGTTTTTGTATTATTTTACTTTAACTCTATATATTTATTTGTTGTTCTTTTCTTTTCACTATATCTGTAAAGCATCTTTGAGCACCTGTAAAAACGCTAACAAAATAAATCTATTATTATTATTATGTGTTCAGAGGTATCTCAGCACACGGCAACTAACATGTACAGTAGATCGGTCACTATCACTATCTTGGATTGACACTTCGGCATCCAATTACGTATGTCCTGCCAATGAGTGTGCTTAGGATGGTTCATGCAATGCGTACTGCCATGAGTCAAGATCACTCCCTTATATGACGAGGGAGTGCAATCAAACAGAGACATACCCACACTCCTGACTGAATGCTGACATACATCAGCGGTGTATTGGAAAATGGTTTACCCTTTACAGGAACAACTTCACAATAGACATTTATCAGCAAATATTTGGACCTTTCATTGCAGGAGCAGCACTGGCATGTGCAGAAAATGAGACAATGGGCCCCTGGGCAAAGACATGCACCGTCCTCACCATTTCTCTTACATAAGAGCAAATGCCTTTTTAATCATGTATTTGTGCTGTATTTGTTCTTAAATGTCGTTTGCTTTTAATCTGTAAAGCACTTTGAATCGCCACGTGCTGAAAAGTGCTATATAAATAAAATTGCCTTGCCTTGCCTATCAAGGCAACAACGTTATAGTGGATGATCAGCTTTTTTTGTTTTTTGTTGTGTTTCTTTGTGGTTTTTATACATATTCATGTCAATTTGTGTCTGTCAGCAGTCAGTTTGTGTCTCTTTATAGTAGTTCTGTGTCCCTTTGTTGTCCCTTTGTATCTCTGTGTTGTTATTTTGTGTGTCTTTGTAGTTATTTTGTGTCTCTTTTTTGTCATTTTGTGTCACAATCTTTTTTAAGTAGTTTTGTGTCTCTTTGAAATCATTTTGTATTTTTAGGCAACTTGGCTTGCCCCTGCGCCCGGGCGACCCGTTCAGTGAGAACAGGTGAAATGAATAGCTTAAATGATGCATGAGACCAGGGCCCTGAAACCTGAGAATAATTCGACCATCAATCATTTTATTGATTACACCTGTTATTTTTGGGAAATTATAGATCAAATGGTTTGAAAAGGGTCAATAATGAGTAAAGCACATAATTAGCTTTGCGTTTGACACTGACACTCAACCACCCAAAACCAGCATGCTTAGTATGTTGTTATATCGTTAATACCAATAACTTTGTATATGAAATTGATTCTGGACAAATCCCACTAATATGCATACAGTACGAGTGCCAGTAAATGTGTGAAAAAAGCTTTTTTCGGTGGTATTGCAGATTACGTTAAAGAAAGACAACAGATTGTGTGGAGTCAGAGTTCACATTAACCATTATCCTTATTAGCATAATGCCAAAAATAATAGCCGTTTTTAGTAACAGACATTTCAAATTTGTAAAATAAATGCATATGGGGATGCCAATAACAATAAGGAAGGCTCACAAAACATTTAAGGGTCCCAGTGAGCCATGGCATTGTGGCATTAAACCAGCATGCACAATACCCTGAAATTGAAGAAGCTAAATGGAATTCGGCCATCATTTATTTTATTAGCTGTGCTTTTCTCACTGATGTCAAGATACCCTCTGTGAAAATGATGAGTAACCTATATTTTCATACATTCAATCATCTATACACTTTCATAATAAAACTTTAATAAAATGTGCACAACATAAAATGAGCGGAAAACAACTGGTTCAAACATTGTGGAAGGATACCCTTCTTCTCAGATACCTTATAAGTCCATTTTGTTCCTAAATTAGGTATAATGATAATATATTCCGAGACACAACTGATTGTACAGATACAGCACACATACATTGGAGCAGCTATTTGTTCCCCCAGTAAAACAAGGTCTCCTCATCCTGCCCCTTCCTTTATAACAGTTAATAACAGTCGAGTCAGGGGAAATGAACTGGTACAGACAGTAGAATTAGTCTCAAATGTTAACACTTCAGAGTATCCTTTTTCATTCTTTAATGATTGAATAAGAGCTTGTACACACCTCGTAAGGCTTTTTGGTGCATCAACAGTGCATGCAGAAACAGAAAGGACACTGCACTCAAACCAGTCAGTCAACAAAGAGAGAATGAAGTGGAAATCAATTATCACACCCTCCTGTTTACTTGCCATCTAGCGGGGCCCACTGCCAAACCAGACCTCAGCAGTTGGCTCATGCTGTCTGTCAACTTCACAAACAGATCTTCACTACAAATGCCTCAACTGCAGTTTTGTTCAGAGTAGATGAGAGAGGTAAACTATCAGCTTAGAACTGCAGCCCACTGGACCAATAACGGAAAGGCTCAGTTCTGCAAAAGCTCAATCAAACATGCATGATGCACATTAGTGTGTACATCATTGTGCACAAATGTATTCCTTTACACACGAATGCTTCTCCTCAAACATATGAGTAGAAAGATCACATCACATAACATTTCACATATGGGGTTGTAAAGTCACAATTCTCTTGTTGCCATTATCGAGGTCCACTGGAGATTATTTTGAATACCCTTATGGTATAAGGGTTTAGCTAGGGTCTAGAAATAGATTGTCATTAACTTTTGTCAGGATTTTCCACCCAATTTGTAACGTTGTAGATATAAACAAATTGTACAACATTGACATTCTTGTTTTTAAGTAGCTGAAAATATCATGGTCAGAGTTAGTCTTTGATGATTACTGCCAGGGCGGTTCTAGGGGGGGGGGGGGGCAGTGTCCCCGTAACGCTGAATTTGAACCCCCCTGTGGCCCCCCTGAAAATGAAAAGTTTATTATTAAACTATTTCTTGGACCTACTAACTAACGTTATTTGTCATTCTAGTCGGACCCATTAGAGCGTAAAAACTGTAACTATAAGTATCTAAAATAAATATGTGTACCAATAACTGTATTGCATTGTTTTCTTATGCGCATTTACTTCATACTGTCTTTTTCTTTTTCGTCCTGCATTTATTGTGCCCCTCTCAGAAAATAACTGGCCCCAGCCTGGCCCCCCCAGTCAAATTGATCCTAGAACCGCCACTGATTACTGTTGTTCTTCGATGGGTAGCTAGACACATTTTGGGCTTTCTCGACAATAGTTAGGTCAGATGATTGATACCACTTCCATTTGTTCTTTGAATTTGAACCTATAGCCTGCAGCCGGTAAGCTTAGCTTTGCACAATGTCCTGAAAGAGCGGGAAACAGCTAGCTTAGCTCTGTTAAAAAGATAAAAAAATACAACTACTAGCACCTCTGAAACTGTAAACAAGTATCTTGTTTTTTGAGTTCTCTGATCAAACTCAGTGTGTCTCCAATGCTGTTCAACGTCCGTCTGAAAAGGCTGCTAGCTAACTAGCATTGTTGCTTTGCCGTTTTCTCTGTTAAATTAAGATCATCTGATGACTAAAATCCTTTAACTGGTAACATAGAGTTAAAAACGATCAAAAGTCAATTGATGAGAGAAAGGTGAGTGGTACTAATCTTGTCTGACTCTTAGCAACAAAGCTAAAGCATTCGGTCACAGTCAGACCAGCTAGCTGCTTCCAAGATAACCAGCTTATTGGCTCCATCCCTGTAAAAAATTACAAAGTAATAAATAAATACTACATAGTCATACATTTGCATATGCGGTCAGTAATAACCAGGGCCTAGAGAGCTCCACAATGGCAGCCAGAGAGTGTTACATCACCCGAAAGCCCACTCCAAATGTGAAGAATGACATTCTGATTCTCTATTGAATCCTCTCTTTTCTCTTTCAGGGCGGAGCCTGTTAAACAGACTCAGTTTGACTGAAGTGTAATAAAACTTCACATACAGTCCTGGAAGTGGTCACGAGGCACTGTGGGAAATCCTAAATGGGAAGAGTGGGAATAAATGTTTTAAACAGTATGTGACATTTTCAAATTCCCGTTGCCATGGTCTCTCCTGTCACCGAGTTCTTCCTCATCTTCCGGGTCCAGCTGCTCCTCTTTTTTCTTGATGTAGCGCTCATAGAGCACCATAATGACGCCCATCACCCAGGCCGACACGGTGCCAGCAGCAAAGATGACAAAGCCGATGACAACAAAGAAAAGGTAGTCCCAGGAGCCCAGGGTCTGGTGACATAACGTCCGTAGCTGGATGCCCACCTCACCAAGACGACGGCCCTGCATGTCAGCTGGTGAGCCACACACCGTCTGGCCCTCATCTGTCAAACAGAAACACATCAAGGAGGAATGATTAATGACTCATCATGGCTCAAAACAGTACATCAACATATTTGGTTTGTAAATACAATGCTTGTTCTGGAAAACATGAGACAAATTTGTATTTTTCTATAATGGCTTTACAATTGACATCATTTTAAGTCCACACACAACTGCACATTATTTTTTCGTCTATAAAGCATATAGGTTTTTTCTTCAATATAGCATGACAACACATGCTTAATTCATTTTCAAGCCCCTCAAGAGTTGGTTCAAAATAGTAACTATTTCTATAAATCTTTTAATATTCCGATGTATCTTTAAACAGTTTGTATGTTTTCCTCAATCTTCGTTCATATGAAAGTCCAGCGACAGGTGTCAATTCAGCTTGTTACATGCACACAATCTTGTGAGTCATGTATTGTTAACAAAACTACTTGGTTAGGTTTGGAAAAAGATCCAGGTCTGAGTTAAAGCATTTATAGAAGTGGCATTACTTTAGTACAGAAATCATGTGATAGAGGTCTCCTGGGTCAAAGTCCATCCAATAAACCAACCCATCCACCCCAACCTCCTAGCCTGAATAATTCGGACTAAATAAGCAACAGACAAAATCTAAGTGTGGGAATCCTTAGTTATATTTTGTTAAGAATATAATTCTCAAAAGCTATTCAATTCATTGGGTCTTTAATTGACACTGACGGCAACATAGCCCAATTTGTTTTGCCCCGCCCATTTTTAACTAGTTAAACAAACAAAGAACAAATACACAAGTACATCATTCTTTCATGTGAAATACTGAGAACTGTTTGAATGTTGGAACAAATGCATTATTCGTAAAGGACCCCGTTACTCAGAGTAAGAAGATAAATATATTTTCAGGACCTTTAAAGTGCATTTATCAGCGTGCCATTCCAGGTTGAAAGTTTTAGCTGATAGGGAAGATGCCTGAGTAGAAGTACTGACCTAGAATAAATATTTTGTCTAAAGAACAATAATTATGAGAGAGGGGTCGATTTACAACCCAGTCTCACGGCATTTCGTGTTATAGTCACGACATTTAATCTATTTATTCGTGTTCACCGACACGATTTTCCCCTTTTTTTTGTGTCACACAGAACGATTTTAAAAGCAATGTATTTCTATTGGTAGTGTGTTTCGTGCCTGCACCACGTCTTTTTGTTCGGTCGGGTCTTGGAAGACCAGAAGCTGTGTGGTTCATAAAAACTATTAATACTACTCGAAATGTCCCTTATAGGCCTACGTCTGTATCCGGTTATTTTTATTTTGAAATGTTGTTCCTGACGGACGGCAAAAAAGCCAGAGATTATAGAATTAAACAAATAAATAAAAACAAGGATAATTGTGTGTTATTGTTGAGTGAATAACAGTGTGTTATTTAGAAAAGAATAACAAATTAGAAGGAAAAAAAGATTAAAAAATACAGATTTCAGTATTCTGAGGCTCTGAGCCCCATTTATTTTCCTCACGGACGGCAAAAAAAGCCAGACATTATACGATTTAAAATAAAAACAATAATCGTGGCTTGATTTTGAGTAAGAACATGTTTTTATGAACCACACAGCTTCCGGTCTTCCAAGACCCGAACGGACAAAAAGACGTGGTGCAGGCACGAAACACACTACCAATAGAAATACATTAGTTTTAAAATCGTTCTGTGTGAGACGAAAAAAAGGGGAAAATCGTCATGGTGAACACGAATCAATAGATTAAATGTCGTGACTATAACACAAAATGCCGTGAGACTGGGTTGTGATTTAATATGGAAGTATACTATACTTAAATTAAGTTTAATTCAGAGTACTTTTTAAACAGAGTTTAACAAATTTCTATTATTATCATCTTTAATAATAAACAACGCCACTTCAAAAAAAAGAAGTATGGGAGAAGGGGATCTAGAGGTTTGGATTAAAATAAATCAATTAACATAATGAAACCTGTAAGGATTAGTTTATCGTTTGCCAAGCATATAGCATTCAGACAAGCCGTTATTTAGGTAACTGATGGGGAAAGGGGATCTTTAAAGCAGACACATTATAGACATTTTCAGATCTTATCATTTGTGTTTTTACTTGAACATGTTTCATGCTTTCCAAAGAAAAACACATTGAGGTAAAGCCGTCTGTCTGAATACACCAGTATCCACCCCATGTCTGAAAACAGTTCGTTTTGTATTTGTCTCTTTAAGACTGCCCTGTCTGCTCTGATTGGCTTGCTAGAAATATATGGCACACCTGTACAAAGGTGTTAAGGTATTTTTTAAGCTGTGGATGGAGATATTCAAATAAGCCTGAATGTGATAAAAGAAGGGGAGCCAAATCTGAATGGATTGTTGAATCACATGTGTTGAGAAAAAGCATCCGAAAGCAGAATGACTTGTCTGATTTCAGAGTGTGTTGGTACTAGGCACTCCGTATACCCAAAAGCATGTGCACAAGCACAGAGCTTTTTCAGGACATGTCCCCTTTATATTCAGTCAAGCTGAATGCTCAAAATCCTTTTCAATCAGAAAAGTGAAGACAGCAAAGAAGTCTCAAGAGTGCCTAAAGAGTTTCCAGCTGTGAGTATCTGCTGAAATGAGGTCTGCATCAGGAAGTATCAGAATGACCTGGGGGAGCAGTTTCCCTCCTCTCTTAAGCCCTCTGAAAAGCACCTGATTGGCCGAGAGGAAATGCACCCAGCTGCTCTCAATTGTCAATCAGGAGCCAACAGGTGATCTGGTTCACCTCCAATCAACTCAGGGGAACTGATACATCCAGCTGTAATGAATTGGGAGAAGGGAAATACCAAGGCAATGCTAAATAATGAGGGAATGCCACAAGTCCTTTGCAACTGATTTCACATACAGAAAATATAGACACAGTCTCGGCATACAATTATAATACAACTATTTAAATGATCCTTTGATGTGGTGAGAGCTCAACTTAGCAAGGAAAATATTATACATGGCATTAAGCGGAGAACCGTGTTAAATAATTCAAATATGACTTTAAATCGTTTTGAATAACATTAGGAAATGGCAGGGAACTGAGATGATAACAGTGGCTGCCAGTTAAAAATCAGCAATGTGCACTAGCATAACAACGCTGCCTTCATTATCGGAATAGTACAGCTTTAGGAGCTTCATGTGAACAACACTCTTGAGTTATGCAGCATTGAATTACAAAAAAAGAAAATCATGGATGAATTATTCAAACTCCTTTCTCCCCCACAGGATTAGAGAGTGACTTTGTGTGTGCCTGAAACCGCAGATAATAAGGTTCCCCATCATCAGGCACACCGGGTACCACTATGACTAAGATCTGAAATCCAAAATCCCTAATGAAAATGTGGAGTTCCTTCTCTTTCAGAAAAAAGACAGTAGGTAGATACCATTTTAAAAGGTCTATCAGTCAAACACACCACATGTATGTTGATTCTGGAGCAGCTGATGAGGGAAAAATAATCCTGAAGCCTGGCTGAGTCCTTTTTAACTGCGAACCAACAGAAACAGTGCAACACAACACAGTGTTGCACTGTTTTTAATTAGCTTCTGGTTTTTCAAAGCTTTTGTGCAAGAAGGAAGTCCCACCGGGAGACTTCAAAAGAAGTTTGTGCATAGGGAACAGTTTTTCTGTAACCATGTTTCTACCCCAACAGCCTTGAAATATGCATCCTGATTTTCATATTTTCCTAGGAGTGTTGGTCTGTGCATACACAGCAGACCAAATTTAAACCGTAACATTTGTAGAATCGCATTGAGGAGTTCTGCTTGACTCTCTCTCCTCTGCAAAATACATTGGGAAAATGTGTAGGTAACGGCATAATTTGGTCATTTTTATCAGCTAAAGTAACTATAATGAATGACCTTATATTGGTAGATTTTTCATATTTCATATGTGTCAATTTCAATGTTTTTAAACTGGTTGTAAATATCTGTATTAGTAGTGTTTAGGTTTGGTCAAATTAGCATACCTACTACTACCAATTGCAGTGACACTTTTTATCTTACTTTTTGCTAACTCTTATTACCATTCAGGTATCATTTACCAATTGCTTTTAGTCAAGTTGTTTTTATTTTGTAAAAAAAGAACAATCAAAGACCTTCGTTGTGGTTGTTAATAGGCTTCTTTTTTTTACTAAAATCTGATTGTTGAAAACTCAGAACATGTGTGAGTCTTTCCACATGAAATACCTCTACAACATTATACCAGCCGGTGTCTCAGATGGGCCCACTTTCGACCAGATCTTTGGGCTTTCCATCTGAGTTATTATTTATTTATTTGAACCATCACATTACTTTAAGCTAACTCACATGTTCATCCATTAATTCCATTGAATGTTTATCTTTTGCTTTTCGCTAACTGTTTCAGCCAGACCCTTCAGTATTTTAACCAGTATCGCTTTATTTACGATAGTTAAATTAACTGTTTATTCATTCATTTTGGCCAAAGACTGTTTAAAATATGGACGTAGTCTCCTTGATGTTACCCTAGGCTCCTGAACAGTGTGATGACAATTTCTGAAGCAATGGAGACAAAACTCAGAGAGACAAAGGGAGAGCTGGAACTTTGATGGCAAGCACTGATGTTTTATTTGGAGTTGCGGCTGGAGAATTGACATGACACGAGGTGACAGCAGTCGCAAAACCAATTCTGAAGATCTCTTCTGCAGTTCGCGGTTTTAACTAGTTCAGAGTGTAATAATCAACATTCCTCATCAGCGAGACTAAAGAAATATGGACCCTGAATCTAACTAGAGCTGTCGTACATAGAACATAATGTGTGAACCTACGTTCCAGAAAAGAAGGGCCTCTAGATGTCCCTGAACAATAAACTACCTCATGGCAGCTTGTGCTCGGTCATAAACTGCAACAACAATGCGCTCAAGCTGCCCCTCCTTGAGTGAGATAGCAGCAATACCCAAGGCCGTAGACCTATGCCATGGGAAAGGAGAAAATTATGAATTGTGTCAAAGGTTAAATACCTAACAAAATTATTCCCCAACAAATAGCCGTTGTGAATCTCAAAGTGTGTGGCTCTGGCAGTCGACAGCTTGAAAGTGCTGACTCCGCCTAAGTCTTGGCCAATCCAAAAGTTGGCAGAGGTCATACTTGCTGTTGGATCAACTCAACAGATCAACTCCAACTTCGTTGAAGCAGAGCTGAAAATAGTGGCTAGTGATCGGTGGCGGCACGCACCTGTCACTTAAAGCATGCCACCTATTAGAATGGTGCAGAAATGAGTCAGGAATCTCTGAAATGATTTTGCATTTTACCACTTCCAAGTCCCCTCGACTCAAAGTCAGATTATTTTTTTAATGAGATTACCATGTAGAATAAAAATGTGTAGGGATCCTAAAAATGTGTTTGCAACAGATCTTATGTTATGCAATATTCCAAAATCCCATTGCTTTGTGTCGAAGAAGCCCTTGTGATGCTAACTTAGTTAGCAAAAGTTAGCAAATATATAACAAAATCTATAATTTAGGACTTGATATCAATTAAACGGGTTATTTGTTAAAAAATGTACCTCTGTATAAGACCATGACCAATTTCCTAACAGGCTGTAAACATGTTTATCTTAATTGTTTATCCTATTTTAGCTGTCTATTTAAACCATCACATTTTAGATAACCATGTCCCACTTCCGCCATCTTGCTAAATATTTTCCATGCGCTCTCAGTAGCAACACGTGGCGTCAAGGTGTTATGAATGACTCATTCTGGTGGGAGTTGTGTTCTGACAGAGGGCGACAGGGATCACTCCGTAGCTATCAATCAAATCACTCTTAAGTTAATTTCATGGGACGTCAGAAATGTATTTATCCTGATATTTTATTCATTCGGTGCATATATCTGCTCTCTTATCCTCAGACAAGCTCTTCTGCGGCTCACGTGTGAAAGCGAGTGCGCAGCTGAAGAAGAACACAAGTATAGTCAGCCTCTCTAAGTTCTATCTAGAAAATTCAAAGCATACACTGATCCTCTCAAAAGCTGCTGCTGTGCACTGTCCACACAATATGCTGTTGGATATAACAAAAACACACAAATGCACACTTCCTCTAAGCATACAGTAAAGCCTACACATTCAAAAAACCCTCCACAAGACTTAGCTTCTATGTATGTCCTTGCACAATCTACTAATATGCGAGTGTCAATATGTGTGTGTGTGTGTGCCTGACAGATAGGAAGGAAACCCTTCTGGCTTCACCCCCCTCCCTCCCTCCCCACCCCGAAAGGGACCGGCATCAAAGAAGAGGGCTTTCCCCTCCCGTCCTTCCCCCATCCACGCTCTGCTCTATTTCTAGACGCTCTCCTTATATAACAGCTGAAAGAGTGTTCTTCTAGCCAGGAAGGCGAGACAGAGGAGAATCTGATGGTTACTTCCTGAAGCTTTCTTTCGCTCTCACTTTCGCTCAGTCGCCTACTATCTTGTGTTTCCCCTAAACCAAGTCGACAAGAGAGCGGTGTTGAGTGAGCCAGGTGAGAGCCAGAAGAGCGTAAATAAGGCTTCCGAGACATAGCTCGCAGCCGAAACCCAGCAAAGTATCCTCCTTCTGTTTCCACACCTCAAGCAATACAAGTGGGCTTCATCTGGGTCTACATGTATGACTCAGTGAATGTCTTTTGTGGTTTTCCCCAATTTCTCTTGATTATAAGAGAGTGAGGTATTGCCTGTGCAGAGGAGATGGACAGCCTGTGTATAGCTACATCACAGAGGTGAAGAATGTGTGAGTATCTATGCGTCCGCCTTCTCCTGGCTGGCAGCTGTCACTGGAAGAGGCTCCAATCCAAATTAAGCGAGACAAAAGGCACCAAGCAAGAGAAAATAGGACAGCTCTTGCTTGACTCGTTTTGGCCTGAGCTGCACAGGGACCAATGCGGGGGGGGAGAAAAGCAGGGGATTCCTTTTTAGTAAGCGTGGCAGATGTATTATATCCACAGTGTTAGAATTGTGACTCTTGCTCAGTAAGATGCAATATCAATAGCATGGCCTCTTGCATATGCCACATCCGCACAGAATATCACCTATATTCCGGACAATAATAAAACAAAAGGGGGGATCAATATTTGATGGTGCACCAATGATTCATTAATCACACCTTCTGCACGGTATTCCAATAGCTGGACAAAACAGAGATTGATGAATCATTATGAGATAATGGACCGCAGGAGAAATGGCTCCCTGACTCTGATCCTCTTTCACCCTCTTTGCTATTTGAGTCTGAATGCCGTCACGCTCCACCGTCGTCACCTGCATCTCGTATCGCTGAAACCTGAGAACTTTGCAGACTTCTCCAAACTGCGAGACGATTACATATGTGACATATTTTCACGCCACACTGCTTCTCCAGCAGCGTGGAAATGAGAATGCTGATGGCATGGTGTTATCTGTTGGCTCAAAGGTGCAGACGTGTGTTTTTAAAGAAACATGATGTGAGCGGAATTTAGAAGTTAGGGTTTACGGGTTTGCTTGGTAAAAAAAAAAAAAGGAAGAGGGAGACTTTAAATGCCATTTTGTTAAGAACTTTAAAGATGCCCTACTATGCTTTTTGGGGTTTTCCCTTTCCCATAGTGTGTTAGGTTTGTGTGCCTGTAAATGGTCTGCAAAGGCTACAATCCAATAGTTCCCTTCAAAGGGAGTTTCTCTCCCACTCACTCCCCCCTGCCTGAAACAACTCCAATCGACTCCTTTGTTTACCTCTGTAACATCGTGACATCAGTAGCACTTGCACTTCTAGCGCTCCAACACACTGTATGTGATAAGCTAATCATTGATAACCAATCAGAGCAGACTGGGCTCTGGTTTCAGACAGAGGGTGAAAAGAGGTGCTGCAGCACATGAGAAAAATAACGAGCTTTTTGAACATTAAAGCATGGAGAGAGACATGTCACAGTAAAGGCATCAGAATACAAATATAAACCTGGAAATGAGCAAAATAGGGCCCCATTGATAAGTATTTTCATTTTTTTCAGCAATATCTTTTAAAACCATTGTTTTTCTTAATTTGTTGCTTTTAATATAATGTTTTTTAGCTATACCGTCCACTGTTGGAACAAACTGCCAAAATAATCAAGATTTGCACTGACTGTCGCCAGTATATAAAAAACATTGCTTGCTTTTATGTCCCTGACTGAAATGTCACTCTGTTTGATGTTTTCCACTGAAATTGCATTGAACTTAAAAACAAAACGTTTTAATTCAAACTCTTATATTCCACCTATCTATGTATTTTAAAGATTTATTTGGAAAAATAACATTAACGTACCTTTATTTCTGATATGTGTACTTTTCAAGCGTCATTATGTAAGGCGCCTGTTTACGAAATGAGATACATTTGCCTTGGCTATGTTTACTCGGTACCACCTTTCAATAAGGCACCCTCAAGGGTATACACTTCATAAATGGTTAATACAAAAAAACAATTCAATCATTATACATTTCAAAGTTAAGGATGTGATATGTACGCTGATTCAGGGCCTGTATTAAAAACTCCCTGTGTCAAAATAGTTTCAGAGTCTTTATCATTGCTGTGTTGCTGTTTGTTGGATATTTTGCAATTAAAGGATTAAACCAAATACTGCATAGGTCATAGGGTCAACAGCTTAATCCAGCAAGAAGGAGTATTTTTCATAATCTGCAAACCCAAAAACAACATCAATTAAACCTTACAAACACTATATTTTATAAGATTTCCAACTATTAAGCGCTGCATTTCTTTATGATAAAGTATGTGATAGGCTAAATCACTTTCTCCCCTTTCATGGGATAACCTCCAGGCTGAATATCGAGGTCATCCACTAAGGCCAATAGTTTACATAACAGAGCATTATCTAATAATTAATAACTGGGGCAGCAGTTATGTGTGATTGGCTCTCTGGGGCTTTTCAACTTGATACTAAGTAAAAGCAACAGTCAAAGGTCATGTTGTGATTATGTCACCTCACATGACATTAGAATAAAAGAGAAGTAAAAACCTTGGAACTTGAAGTCCTCCAGGTGCACCCACAGGCACAGGTCCTCGTTCTCGCACTGGCAGCTCCACGGGTTCCCGCTGAGCCCCACGGAACGTAGGGCGGGCAGCGCGATCAGGGAGGTGATGTTCACCACCGTCAGGTTGTTGCGACTCACATCCAGCACCTGCAGGGCGGCGTTATCCACAAAGGCGTCCTGGTGGATCTCCGAGAGCGCCGGGTTGTCGGTCATCCTCAGCATCACCAGGCTCGCCAAGGGCCCGAACGTCCTGTCCTCGATCCGCACCAAGGTGTTGAAGGAGAGATCCAGGTAGGCTAGCTTCCGTAGATTCCCAAACGTGGACTCGGAGATCTCCGTGAGGGAGTTGTTGCTACAGTCCAGGTACACCAGATCCGAGAGGTAGTTGAGCGCGAGCGGGGGAAGCTCCACGATACGGTTGTTGGAGATGATGAGCTGCCGCGTGGACAGAGGCAAGTTGACAGGGAAGGTGGTCAGGTGCTGCCCTGCGCATTGAACCACCAGCTGGTCATCGCACACGCACCTGTCCGGGCAGCCCGGGGTGAGCACCGGGGATGTGATCCCCCCCACGGTGAGGAGGAGCAAAACTAAGAGCCGCAAGGGTTGCGCGCTTGGCTGCGGGGCAAGACGCATGACACCGCCGAGGGCTGCATCCACCCCGTCTGGAGAGAGTCAGGCGCGCTCACATTCTTCATTGATACATCCTTACCGATGTGTTCGTCTCAGGAATGATTCCCACAAAGGTCAATCCTTGAGGCAACCCCTGTGCGTAAATTGTCTCACTCCATCCTGTCAGTTGGATCCGGCGCTCATCCGATGTCTGGCAACTTGTCAACCACCAGCCTTCAAGCTGTTTCAAAGTTCATTAATTTATCAGGCTTCTTCCTTCACAACAATAACATTCAGACAGCGTAAACGCGCAAAGCGTCCTCCCGCGCTACGCTGCTCCACGCAATGATCACGGTCAGTTCAGCTCTACATGTTTGCCATCCTCTCGCTCTCCGAAACTGAATCCAAATGAGGGGGGGCGGGGGGAGGGGGGGTTGCACTGAGTGGGTGGGGGTGGATATGGGGAAGGGAGGGAATGAGGAGAGGAAGGGGGCGAGGGGGGGGGGGTTTGTTGAGTGATCTCACGCTTTGGAGTGTGCTGGAGCGACAGGGGAAGCTCAGGGCAGCAGAGCTAATGGAAGTTAACATATGTTTTGAATCCATACTTGGAAACTTGGAAACCTTTTGAAATAAAGGTGACCTACAATGCTCCAGCTGCAGGCACAATGATCAACAACAAGCCTTAGGTGTGTGTTGTATGTATGCGGAAGCTAAATACATACCATTGAAAGAGTGTATACACATGTGTTGTTAGGCATCAGGTGTGTGTTTGGAGGTGGAGAAAACACCCAGGCAGCATATTGGATGAAACCACATGGGCTTTGGGCAGTGATAACAATGTTTTGAGGAGGGGAGGAGTCCCTTTATGACTATCTCCACCATTCAGACCTCTATGTGCATTGTAGCTCTATGTCTGTCACATCACACAGGAAACCCACCCTGTGACGAGATGGGATGGGACAGGGTGGTCTCAGGCAGCAGTTGTTTTTTTATTCTCCTCTCTCCGGTCTCAGTATGAGTCTATTCTTGGTTCTCTGTGTAGGTGTTGAAGTGCTGAATCAGACTGATGGTGGAGGAGGAGGAGGACAGATGTGCGGTTGATGATCCGTGAATTAAAGTAGTAGCCTACCCCGAGCCGACAGTTAAAAAACATTCTGCGTACTCTTTTTCTGCACCAATTTTTTTTGTAATTCCCAAGGGGAAAAGGGAGCAGGACGCCTGCCGGCACATGATGCCTTTTCAGACTTGCCATCCTGTGGACTGAACTAATCCGCACAGCTGTTTTGTGTCAGGGATATTCTGTGACTTTATGAGGACATCTAGTGACGAATACCTGGTAGTGTTTTACACTGTGAGCAGCTGCCATGCAGGAACATTCTTACCTTTTTTCTCTTTTCTAATGCATGGTTTCAAGTTGACAAAAAACGATCACAGGGATTTTAGCCTTTGTAGACCATTTACATGCACCAAAACCTATATGACAATCTAAAGGAAAATGAAAACCCAAAAAGGAATTCCAGGGCCCTTTTAACATTATAGAAAGTATTCCAAAGTGGCCAAATAAACTAAATATGTCAGCTTGAGATTTGGGAGAATGTGTATGAAATTGTGCACAAGAGATCCAGAATATATCCACTTGATGAAATGGTGCTGCGATAGCAACATGGAGTAATAGCTTTGATTATAACAAACATTTTTTTATAAAGTTTCATAGAGGATTTAGAACAATATCCCATCATATTGTGCAGAATGGGCATAAATATGTTATTGTGTCTGAAAAACGTATCTTCATTATGAACCAACTGTCAACATGCAAGCTGTAAAACCAGTTCTGTTTGTGCGGCACATCCACATATTGCATATTGCCACCATGCAAATCCTGGCACTCCTGTAGGTTTTGTAAGTCTAAACACTGCCTTACAATTGTTGGAATCCATTTTTGCACCGTCATTCTATAATAGTTAGAAGGATACATTGCAAAATGTAGGGGAAAAGTTGACCCGATTGTGAGGCCAGGGTGTGAATGTGTTTGTTTTTGGTAATCCGTTGCCTTAGAGAAAGTTAGTCACACTCTACCTTTACCTTTCATATTTATATCTTTGTTCTATCAGCATTCATGAAAGCTGTTATTGTTAAAACAACCACTGACATTAAGGTTGATCTACTGTACATCCAACAAAGACAAATAAAAGACAAAGACATGAAAAAATACCTTATTTTAAGAGCCCCACATTTGAGTAATGGTCAGGTAAAATGAAATAAAAGAATAGAAATATAATTAAATACATTTAAAAAAGAACAAGAAAACCCCACTAACATCGGTTTTGCATAACTCATCTTGATCTGATATCTGATACAGGAAATGGTGGCCTGTGACATCCCTGGTCACCTCAGAGGAAGGCCCAATTCCAAACCACACCCTACCCACTCCCACTCCGTGACGGACTGAACTCCGTGGAGTGACACTCGTAGCTAAACGAGGCTCCCTCCTCATGTCAGATGGAGGGAGTAAATACAGCGGCAAGCTTTGGGACAAACTCCCCTCTCTCTGGAAGAAACAGGAAATGCCGTAACTGTAACAACGGTTTCAAATCAGCATCTCTTGGAGAAAACATTTAAATGAATAACTAAAATAAAACTCCAAACATCTTTAATCGTGTTACTCTTTTGTAAAGCTCTTTTAGTTTAAAACCTGATGTTTATAAGCTTCTTAGTTTAAAAAAAAATATGAGGTTATCATGAGGTTGTTAACATCGCAATTTATCAGTGAATGTTTGCTGGAACTACTTGTAAACAGTGTGTTTCCTGACGGACACTCACAGCGTTGAGTCCAGTCATGTAGGGCAGCAGGTGAAGTCAGGACCGATGCAGACTCGATGTTGGAGGGCTTGATAACCCACTCCCCCTCCACACTCGTTGGTTTGGAACAGCAATTAATGTGGCGGACCCTCTGCGCAAAGGGAGGGGTAGGGTGTAGGGGGTGGTTTGGAATTGAGCCATAGTCTTTTTTTGGCTGCCCTTCATTAAGGTTAATCAGGATCAGAGTATCAGTATTCGGAACTCATTGGCACGTCAAACAGATCGGAGACATCATAAACATTAGGGTTTTACATTTTCCTGGTGTGCCATTCCAAAATGCCTGTTGTAAAAAGGGCAGTAAAAGTCGAAACCGTCAGATAAAGGGATGCCTTGTTGAATACCTCTATCAGTCACATATGGGTTGAATACTGTTTCCTGGTAATTGGACTCTGAGACGTACTTTGTATATGCAATAATTATTATCTTTTAATAATTTATGTATTCAAGCAATTATTAATCTACCTCATCAAGTTGTGGAAGGAACCTGAGAAGAATGACCATCATGAATGCAATCACATGATCCTCTCCAAAAACAATCTTTCATGCAACTGGTCTCATGGATTAAATTATATATATTTTCTTCTATTGTAAGACATTTCTGATGGTTCTGCAGAGTTTCTCTGGAATATAAACTTTTTGTGCACTTGAAACCCCATTCTTGTAGGATTTAAAACCCAGTCAGTTTCTTGTTTTCACTTCCAAATTGTATTTAAATACTGTGAATGTGTACCCGATGAGTTAAAAATGATTTACATACAGCAAAAATATTGAGATAAAACAATCAAATTAAGCAGCAACAAAAATTTGAAAGCGAAAGCCCCCACATTAGGTTTACACAGAGGGGCTACATAACTGTTTTTCAGGACAGAGGGGCTAAAGAACTGTTTTGTGTTCTTGATAACTATGGACTGACTCAGCATGTGACGGAGCCCACGCACATTAAGGGGCACACTCTGGGCTTAATTATCTCAAAGGGTCTAAATATCTCTAAGGTTGTGGTGACTGATGTTGCACTCTCTGATCATTCCTGTGTTTTCTTTGAGAGCTCTATTTCTGTTCACAAAAATGTTCAAAAAGAGGTAACCACAAAGCGATATTTAACTGAAAATACTAGGGAAATGTTTACTCAGAATTCTTTACTCAATGAATTTGTCTCCTTCTTCGGGCCGGCTAAAATGATTGGTCGTGCTTTTTACAGTACGGCTTCCACAGATGACATTTTTTAATGGATTTTTTGTCAAAGCACTTAAGATATTCATTGCTATCGGGAACCTGAACATGAGCGTGAAATGTCCACTTTAAAGGTGGGGTAGGTAAGTTTGAGAAACCGGCTCGAGATACACTTTTTGTTATATTCCATGGAATGCTGTTAACATCCCGATAGCAATGAATATCTTAAGTGCTTTGACAAAAAATCCATACAAAAATATCATCTGTGGAAGCCGTAGTGCTGTAAAAAGCACGACCAATCATTTTAGCCGGCCTGGCTAAAATAACTGGATGGCCTACCTGCCTTTCAGCCTTCCATCTGTGCACAAACTTATCTCGTGCCCTCATTGGTCGTGTGCACGTTCATGTGTGTTGGAGGAGGGGCTCTGTAAGGAAGTGGCAGATTTTTTCCGGCTGTGTATTTTCAAATTCTAGCGCACTCAAATTGGTTTCTCCAAAATTACCTACCCCACCTTTAAGAGCATTCCATGGAATATAACAAAAAGTTGTATCTCGAGCCGGTTTCTCAAACTTACCTAGCCCACCTTTAAATATGTGCATTTAAAAATAAAAAAGAGGAATAGTTTCGGTGAA
The DNA here is from genome assembly GCF_949606895.1 of Notothenia rossii. Taxonomy (NCBI): domain Eukaryota; kingdom Metazoa; phylum Chordata; class Actinopteri; order Perciformes; family Nototheniidae; genus Notothenia; species Notothenia rossii. The sequence goes on along the minus strand of NC_136907.1, from coordinate 52,954,319 downwards.
AACTAAAAGGTACCATGGGGTCAGATTATAATTTTCCAAAGGGGATTCGTTCAGATGTGTGTATCTCACACTGTAACTGTGATTCATGTATCTTTGCTTTTAAATTAGTGTTTTTAAATGGCATTTCATATCATTGCTTTTAAATGAGTGTTTTTAGATATAATTTCATAATATGTTTCTTAAATGCTATTCATGTCTTTCATTTGTGTAAATCACTTTGAATTGCCTTGTGTTGAAATGTGCTATATAAATAAACTTGCCTTGCCTTACACTATTAGCCTATTAAATTGATGATATTGGAAAAAATACTCAGATCTTATACTTTAGTAACCTACCTCTAGTACTTCTACTTTAATTTAAGTACAAGATCTGAGTACTTCTACCACCTCTGCTCTTAGTATTCACGATAGGATACCCCTAATTTCTCAGTTACCAAGGTAACCTCCATAACATAACAACACAGCTCACCTGCGGTCCAGTGCGCATGTCAGAAAATGGGACTGAGTATTTTTGAGGAAACGTTTCCTGGGGAGACTGTGTAAAATAGGCAGTCCTGTATCGACCAGAGTAATAATGCAATCGGATGTAACCTTGACTTTTAGCACACATTAGCTATACACGTAATCGAGTAAATGCTTCTAGTTAGCCGCCACGCCCTCTCTGTGTGTGTGGGCGTTACGTAAGCCTCTACGCAGTACATTTAAGACAGGAAACTTGTGCGTGCTCGGTTAGCCCGTCGTTGTGATTTCACCTGAGCTGCCTACCTCGTACTCTAGCTCCCACATTTAAGGTAAAAACTTGTGTTTTTGTGTAAGTTTAGTTATGTGATATTACCATATGCTTCCTCTGAAACTTTTCGGTGTGTTGGTGTCGTTGGAGTCCTCATTTGACCTTTCGTTTTCAAGTCGTCCTTCCTCTGCTGTGGTTTTACGAAGCTATTTTTCCTAGTTTGAGATGTCATGTGTTTACATCATAGACTGCAGTGTATATATAAAGGTTTATATAGGACAATGAAGTACCCGGGCATGAAAATCCGTTTTTTCAGGGGGGGTTTTGTACTAAATGTTGGCAGTCTTCGTACCTCAAATAAGAATACAAAAATGGTATTACTTATATCTCTTCAACAGTCCCTATTCTATAAGTATCACGCAATAAACACTGCGGGAATGGTAACTTTTGGAATGTAATAGGTTACAAATTACTTGTTAGTTGTTAGTTAAAACTGAAAAGGTCCTGGCAGTGTAAAAGCCAACTGTCAAAGTTTTTATAAAAGTTCTTCAATATAATTTGAGTTAAGATTGAAACAGAATAAATGCTGTACTCTCAAAATGACCCTGAAGTAGACTGATGCAACCCATCATTTTAATTGGTAACTGTAATTTATTCACATATTTTCCTCACTTTATGCTACTGATTTACATTTATTTTGTAATACTACATAATAACCAGAACTTTATCGACTATTGTTTTTCCTTTCTCAAAGTTTGCAGGATGGTGGCACTCTCCAAAGAATATGGCTACGTGGTGCTGACTGGGGTTGCCAGTATTGCCATGATTGGACATCTGGCCATTAAAGTTGGCAAAGCCCGCAAGAAGTACAAGATAGATGTGAGAAGAAGTATTGTTATTCAAATATATTGCAGAATATCTTCCAATCTTTCTCATTCATCCTGTTTTCATCAAGGCCGGTTGGTCTACAGCTTGTTGACATAGTTTCATGCTGGGGCAGTGCCTTTTTTTGTGGCTTGTGTGAAGCATTTTGCATTGTCTATACAAACAAACGTGTCTTGGCTTGCAGTACCCTCAGATGTACAGCGACGACCCAGAAAATGGAAACATTTTCAACTGCATCCAGCGGGCACACCAAAACACGTGCGTATGAGTTGAAAAATCGGCAGTGTGACCTCAATCGCACCCACTTGAATTGTATTGCGCCATGCTTTCATGATTCATAGTAACAATGGTAAAAGAGGTGAGAGTTAACATGATGTTATCACCTCTTTACAGCCTGGAGATCTACCCCGCCTTCCTTTTCTGCCTGGCAATTGGTGGACTGCATGCTCCTGTGAGTGGATTTTTGTCATACTACTGTAGCACACAAATAGAGGCTTATAAAATATGCAGGAGAGACAATACAGGTAAAAATATGTCATACTTTCACTTCCCTAGTTGACAACTTACTATTTGGCGTATAAAAGGTTTTCTGATTGTTATGTTATAATAGGCAAATTAGGCGTTGCTCAACACATTACCTGCTAATTTGCATACATTTGCAACAATTTGTATTGCCAGGTTTAAAGTTTAATTTTGTTGAAATATTATAGTCAAACTTTTGAGCAATCTATAGACGCAAATAAACAAAGATTTAGTAAAATAAACACCTGAATGTGTATTTTGGTCTTTCTCTTTCACTAGTCTTAATGACCACAGCAAAATAAGCTTACATTTTAGAAATTGACAAATTCCCAACATTGCTTTTTGCTTATTTGCTCTTGGTTCAAAGCAACATTTGAGAAATATATAGAATCATGTCATTACTAAATGTTAACTTTGTGTGTGTGTTTCTATGTTAACCACAGCGTCTTGCCAGTGGACTTGGAGTTGTATGGATAATTAGCAGAGAGGTGTACGCACACGGATACTCCACAGGAGGTAAGAACATGTCAGGCAGTCCAAATGTAATTGACATTTTGGGTGTAGATATTCTATTACCATTTAATAAAATTAATCTCAATCAGATCCCAAAAAGAGGATGCGGGGAGCGTTCGGCAATGTGGCTTTCCTCGGATTGATGCTGACCACAATCTGCCACGGCCGCACCCTGCTGGGCTGGACCGGACCCCGCATGGGCCCCTTCTGTCAAGCTAGCTGTTGCTAAAAAGGACCAAATCTTTAGGATGCTCTATCACTTGATAATCAAAGCCACTCTACATAACCCTTGCAATATGCATGCTAACCCAGGACCAATTTCACTATTTAGAGTTCATGTTGTCAAATGACCCGACCAGTTCTCCAGGTAGTGAAATTCCTCATTTAGAAAAATGAACAAGGTGTAGTACCTGGTCGGCGCTCCCATGATCTTTATCAAGCACCCAGATTCAGACATTTGAACTTGAATAATCCTTTATATTTTTTGTAAGAGAAGATGAAGATGCTGTAATAAAGATGTTTGCACATTAAATAAAACTTGACCACGGTTTGTCAAAACTATTGCCGTTCATAAGTAAAAAACTATCATGATTTTCTTATTGAATTTTTTTTAGATTCTCATACAGGGTTTTGAGTTTTCCCATTGATCATAATAAATATTATACATTGGTTATACACATAACCTTGTGCTTTTCTTTTTTGAATGGGTATTGATTGAATGTGGGGTTAGGTCAACATTGGTGTGTTTAGGGATCGGCTTTTTTGTAGTTTAAAGATTAGTAGTTGTTCAAAGTCCACACTACTTGTCTTGGCATGTGAATTTATATCCCTGCAGATCTGTTTGGCTGGAAACCAACTGCGAAAGACAATGCCCATCACACAGGTTACACAGCAAGACTCGCCCATACATCACTGTTTGTTTTATTATCAAACTTAATATCAATACATTTTTTACAGTCCACACTTCAATGGCATATTATAATACATCACTGTTTGCACTCAACAGGAAAGTAAAACACGAGGTAATAAAAACTGTGAAACAACAGCTTAGTTCCTGCACATTTGATAGGCTACTCCGGCTAATACAGATACAGGTAACAACTATCTAAACCTGGAAAATGCCTCATTGTCTCCACTTACAGCACTTGAAGAAATACCATTTGCAGAAAACAAATACATTCCTTATAAATATGCATTTTACAACATGTTTTAGAAACTGTTATATATTTTACTTTTACAGTTTGTTTTAGTTCAAACATTTGTCTGAACCAAATTCAAGTTTTATATACCAGCTTCAGGCCATGAAAATAAAAGTCCCCCCACAATTGTAATAACACAATTAAAGGCTGCAACAATAATTATGTTCCGCGTCAAATTTGAAGTTACAATATTTTGTGTTTGTTTTTCCCAAAGATATGGCTTATTATAAAATCCCTTCTGTCATCTAAGTATATTTTGCAAAACCTTAGTTTTAAGACAACGCGTGCAACCTGGCAATTTGGCTTGAAAGTGCACTTTACTAATATTTGGTCTCCTAAGGGTTCATTTAGATTCCTTAATCATTTTGGGGTAATTTTGGCAAATATCCCATATGTCTTTTTTTTCTTTTTTCTTGCCATATAACCTGAGGTTGTCTGTTTAGGACTTGATCTACATTACCTCAGACGTCCCCCAGGGGGCACTGCAATCATTCAAGCAATTTAAAGTGCTGTGCATACATGGGGAGTCACTCAGGGGTGCAGAGGCTCTACTAACTAAAAAAAAAAACAGTTTCCACTAGACTGGAGATCTCTGGAGATGTAAAGGGAATGTGGCAAAAAAAACCTATACAATCTCCCATTTAAAAGACTAAAACTCCTCTTCATGGAACTACAGATGAATATCATTTTATCACTGACCCAAAACTCTTCTTCAGAATCGTAGCTAAGTCCAGTCAAAGGTTTTTTCTTTGATCCACTCTGGTCTCCCTTTGGTGTCTGCTTTGCTTTTGTTCTCTGAGTGTCGTGGACAAGATGCTTCCATCAGTAGGAGTATCTGGAGAGTGGCGTGTCCTCCATCAAATCATCCTGGAGGAGAAGAGGTAAACAAGATAAAGATTACAGCCTACCAGTTAAATGCTTTTACTCACAATTGTACATTTGTTGAAAAGTGTATAAGGGATTTAGTGACTTTTAATCTGTTATTCCCTAAATATAAGAGTTGCATTTAGCAGTACAGCAATTTAGTATTGCATTTATATGCAGCTGTGGGACTAAACAGAGAGAGACATTAAAGAAAAATGGTTAAAGAAAATTAGTTTTGCAAAGACGGGAAACCCCTGGATCCTACATTTCCTATAATACAACCCAATATGGTGTCTTTCTTTAGACCATCCTTGCCTGGCCAGTATAATTGAAGTGAGCGTAGTCACTGTGATATCACCCATTGGATTTTAGAATACAACGTTTTACGATTTGTCATTGACCTCGAATTGTTACGGTTACTATAAACCACCAGTCAGCAAATCCTGTGAGATTTTAAGCAAAGTTCCGTAAATTAATTGAGGGTTACCTTGGTTGCCGGTCTCAGTGGCTGTTGCAACTTAAATCATAATGTAAACCTAGAGCATACCAGCTTGGAAATAAATATCATGCTGTACTACAAAAGACATGCAACTAGCGATTAAGGCCATGATTCAATCACAAACATTTTCAAGCTAGAAGTGGGTTCATTTGTTCTCACAGACTTTTATACAATCACATTTATTTTGCAACCAGAACCTGCCCCCTGCTGGCCATTAAAACAAATACGGTTCAAGGCAATTCACATTGATTTGGATTTGAGGCTCCCAAGGCATTGTTCACTTTGTTTCTTTTTTTGTAAAACAGTTTTTCTCTCTGGACAAGGTACCTATAAAAAAACCTCTTAAGTAATATTGAATCACAGCCACATGTCATTGTTATACATGCTAGGTGTCTCACCATGGGAAGATCCTGCAGCCGATGGAACTCTGGGTGAGTTGTCCGCTGGCGAAACTTGAGGAAGAGGACGACGAAGACAATAGCAGTGGTGACGATGAACACTGAAAGCAGGCCAGCCAGCAGTGGGTCTAAAGGGGAGCTTGAGCGGGGCCTCTTGAGGTCTAATAGGATAAACATAATAAAACATGGGCTTTTAAGAGCGAGAAAATAAAGCCAATCTTGGGAGCCTAATACAAAAACTCTTACTGCCATACCTTCATCTCCAACATTGAGCTGAGGCGGGACCTCTCGGTGTGTAGGCCCAGCAGGATCTCGGCCTGGAGCTGAGGTCAGAGGCTGTGCTTTGGTGGTGGGCTGCGTGGGGGCTGAGGTCAGTGGTTCAGACTGTGGCTGCAAGGTGGAGGCGTGGGCTGTGGAGCTCGTATCCTGCACTGTGTGGGCTGCTGGAGATGAAAAGGTGTTGAAGGGATCTGTGGTCAGAGCGGCTCTGCCTTCCGTGGTGGAGATGTGCGGCGCGGATGAAATTATTTCTGTGGCAGCTGGAAGTGGGCATATGAAGGCAGGGATGTGTTCATTTAAGACAGTACACAGACTAGTTCAAAGGGAACAAACCGTACACGCAGAATCAAGATGAATCAATCCCTCTGACTGTGTCTATTTTTTCAGGTCCCCCCTATCTTTCCGAACAATACCATGAAACCTTGTTCGCACCGTTTGTATTTTCATGCATCAAACAACAACATAATAAGGAGGATGGTGGAGGTCACAAATTGCTGATAACTGCAACTTTAAAGCTTTGCACAGGCTGATTTTATGGAAGACGATTAGGGCCACATGTGGACATTTAATTTGATTTTGATTTGAAGTTGAGGAATCCGATGTTTAAAGCAATCTGAAAATAAATTCAGGATTTAATTGAAAAATAAAACATCTTACTCCAAATTCGGACTCCAAACTTAAAGTCAGAGTAAAGTCAGAGTTCTCTGAATTCAAATTAATGTTTTAAATATGTCAATGTTTTATTTCTGACTTTAATCAGAGTATTCAAACGCATATTTCACATTGGGCTCAGTTCTCTCCTGTATGATAAACTATCTGCACAAATGTAGAGATAACAACAGAATGCCAAACTCTTAGCCTCAAGTCAACAAACTAAGATAGACACTAAAGGATTGTGGTTTTTCTGATATTAAAGATTTAAAACTAGATGTAGTTGACAGTCAGAAAATGTATCGGCCCCCATTTGGATAACCCATTACTTGCAATAGTTGTTATTTTAAAGCAAAACATGCTGTTTTTGTACAGACAAAACTGCGTCACAATGCATTCCACAAATAAATAAAATAATCATAACCAAAAAAAACATGCGTAGATTAATCGATAATGAAAATAACCCAATACCTGTTAGTTTCAGACCTAAACAACACAGGTAAATGTTGACAAAACGCGTGCTTGTAACAGGGCTTCTATGTGCATTATCAACAACAGACTCCATTTTCCTTTTCACTTCTAGCTGTAATATTTCTTCTCTGTGAAACTATTGAATAACATAAACACACTAAGCTCACCTCCTTTCCCCTCTCGTCATGAGTATATTCTTACTCCACTTAAAGCACATGTGGCTGTTTACATCAGGCTTGACAGCTCATGCCAACAGCTGGGGAGGGGGCTAGGAAAAGGGTGTGTTCAAGAACCTTTGTACGCTGTGAAATTACAAGCCAGAGTAAGGTTTACATTGAGGACAGATTGAGGGAACAGGCAAAAGACAGCCATGTGCATGTTTTGCATCACATTACAAAACAACCAAAAGTAGTTGCTGATGGAATTGTGGGCCTTCGAAGGGAGAAACTCAAACAGATATCAGTGCAGATATCAGTGCAGTCATGTGAGGGTCAGGGGAGCAAAAGTATTCCTGGAATGCTGCTGGCAGAGTCTGAGAGGAGCGTCTGTGTTTGCAAACAGGCAGATTTAAGTGTGTGGGCTGTTATATTTTAAGATTCTGGACAAAGTAAACGGACTGGACAAGAACATTAAAGATACACAAATATATAGAGCTTTTAAAAAGATAAATGGTGCATACAGGTTGGATTACCTGACAGTGAAGCAGGCACATTGGTGTGTAGGGATGTAGCGGTGGACGATTGTGTTTGATATAGGCCGAAATAATTTGTCACAGTCTCTGAATGGACTGTCACTTCGGTCATGGTCATAGTTTTGGTTTGGGTTGGGGTTCCATCCCCGCCTGCATTCCCAGGATGCTCCGTCAGGTCAGGAGATGCTGAGCTTCCAGCGTGACTCGGGGGGGCAGCTGGGGTGAGGACAGGAGGCAACGCACCGCTCTGGCCTATGGAATAAAAGATCAATCATAAAGGGATGAAAAGGTACAATATACAATTGTGTCAAAAAAATCTCACAAAGTCGAATTTTCAAATGCCTTGTTTTGTAAGATAAACATTAAAAATAAGAATAATACATAAATATATTATTTATATTCATAAAACTTGCATATTTGGTTGGGATAAGTAAACTCACTAAATATGTTTACTTGAGGGCTTCGATGGCTTTCCTTACTTTCTTAGTCGACTAACAGTGATATGGTTGAAACATCGATTAGTTGATTAATCAACAGATCTGTATAAGGCTTTCTCCATGTATCATACAAAAGCCTCACTTCAAATCTTGTGTTTTCCTGAGATGTGCTCATACGATTTTAGGAAATAAATAATTTAGCATGAAAAAATCTTAGAATCGACTATTTGTCCAAAGAGATCTTTGTGATGAGCCCAAAAGGAGCTTTGGTCGACAAGTTGTCTTGGAGCTGGTAGTCCTACTATTGTATTATTTTGTTGCTTATATGGAGCTTTTATATCCCAAAGATAATCAGTTTATTATGATGAAAGCCAAACTCTGATATTTGAAAAACGAGAACCAGCGATCTCTTTAAAAAAGAAATCGCTGATTATAACTTGATTAACCGATTCTCAAAATAGTTGACGATCAATTGTATGTGGTTATGCCAATCACTCTTATGCAATTTAAATGCTATGATGAAAACTATGTGAACTGACAGGAGTTTGAGTGTTTTTGAGTCTATCCTGTAATAAATAAGATATATTATTCCAATGAAATGAGAGAAGACTGAAATAAAGTACGTTCAACGTTTAAATAAACATAGCACTATTGGTCACAAGAGTTACCAAATAAACAACGAAACACTCATCTTCTTGAACAAAGGTAATCCAAACGATATGGTGAGGTAGTAAGCAAACTATAAGAAGTTAATAAAATACATATAATGACGTTAATTTGTCCATCAGCCTGCAGCTCTGTATACACTTTCTGTAAGATCAATAGAGCATCATGTCATGGAAAGCGCGTCAGCAGGATGTCAAGTCCCTCCAACACAAAGACACACACACACACACACACACACACACACACACACACACACACACACACACACACACACACACACACACACACACACACACACACACACACACACACACACACACACACACACACACACACACACACACACACACACACACACACACACACTAGGGATGCCACCTTACCTCTTGTATGCGATGGGCCGGTAAGCACCACCAACATGCAAAACACCAAATTAATTTCAAATATCATCTTCCTCGTGGCCTTTCCTTGCGGATCACACCAATAAAACCGGACCAAAAGCCTCCCTCCTCAACGGTTTCTCGGCTCTGAGGTAGTTTCCGTTACGTGAATTGACAGGGCGCATCATCAGCGCTAAAAATATCCTGAGGGAGTCGGGCAGAAGAGAGGCAGGGGTGGGGCCGCTCCGCAGGCTGCATGCGGGCGGTGTTTGGAGCAGAACGGGCTGCACGCGCTTTATTCTAAAGAGGCAAACCCGATCTCACTGCACATTCATATTTCACTCTCCAGCTTTGTTTCTCTTAATCTGCATATATTCCTATAGCGACATGCATCAGTTTGCAGTCGCTCCTCTGCTCCAATCAGGTGCCAGTGCGTCAGAGGCGCAGTAGTCTGCGTCAGGAGCGCCTGTTGTACCACACACACACTGTTTTCCTGATGATTAGGCTTGCTTCAGTGGCGGTTTCTAGACATTTACCCTCATGGGCGTCAGGGTGTGCTGGTGGTAATGTTAGACAACAACTTTCCAGCCCCCGCAGAGGTCAGTGTGTCGTCATGGCTGAGCGCACTGCCCACATGTGTGCCGTGTGGACAGCTGAGCCGCGGCGTCCTCTGTCAGCGTGCTCTGACACACTTTAGAGGACAGGCTCTCCTCCTTTCAACCACTTTATTGTTTATTTTTTGCCGATCAGGCTTTAATTTATAAAGGATTTCCAAAGGCGACAGGAAGACACCTTCTCTCCAGATGGAGCTTCCAACCAATCCGGGAGACAGCCCGGTGGAGTTGGAGTTAACGGTGGAGAATGTGGAGTCGGTGAGTGACTTTAAAAAATAATTTAGCCACTTCTCATGGTGACTGTCTGTTGATCTACACGTCTGTTAAATCATTTAAATCTCATTTAAATTCACATATTTGTCATCAAATCATATTGATATGGACATATTTGATTTGATACAGTAACTGAATGTTCTGCAGCAGTTTGGTTGAATAAATAAATAATAGAATGGTGGTTGGTTAATTGTAGTTCACCAAAGGGAGTTTAGACATTTTGTAACATGATACCAGCTATAAGCATATGCTGTCCTAATAATAACTAACACCATGTGCCTTGGATTAGTTGCTATGACAACACATTATTTGACACAATTCAAACAATTTGACATCAATTAAACTGGGCATGATCATATCAGGAATTATAACTTAAAATGACACCTGTCCTGTGTTAAAGATTTGAAAAAGGCGTGTATCCACCTGTTATGATGAAAATATACAGGTCATCATTACTCGTCAGGAAGTAAAGGGATATTGGCAGCTTTTATCCAATCTGACATCTTATCAATGCTTTCAATAATACCTAATGATTGTTTGTATAAGTGTTCACTTTGCCTCGGTTCTCTCGCCTCCTCCAGGCTCTCTACCAGCTGTACTTCGACCCGGACATGGAGCGTAAGAATGAGGCCCAGAAGTGGCTGACCCAGGCTCAGGCCTCGGCACAGGCCTGGCAGTTCTGCTGGGCCCTGCTGGCCCCTGACAAGGCATGTGTTGTGTGTGTGTGTGTGTGTGTGTGTGTGTGTGTGTGTGTGTGTGTGTGTGTGTGTGTGTGTGTGTGTGTGTGTGTGTGTGTGTGTGTGTGTGTGTTGTGTGTGTGTCGTGTGTGTGTGTGTGTGTGTGTGTGTGTGTGTGTGTGTGTGTGTGTGTGTGTGTGTGTGTGTGTGTGTGTGTGTGTGTGTGTGTGTGTATTGGTTTGTAGTACAGGTCAACAGCAGGTAGTTTATCTTAATCTCCATATTGTGATCATGGGCTGAAAAAACAATGTTGAAGCAGCAAACTTAATAGATGTTAAGCATCTTCGTTTAGCGTTTTTCTGTCTCTTTAGTCATTTTGAGGCTCTGTAGTTCCCTTCTGTTCTCTTTGCAGTTATTTTCAGTCTGTGTTGTTTTGTCTCTCTTTATAGTCATTTTGCGTCTCTCTTTGAGGTCGTTCTGTCTCTTTTTGAGTCTCTTTTAGGTTGTTGTGTATGTCTTTGTAGTTGTGTTGAGTCTCTTTGAAGTTGTTTTGTCTCTGTTTTTGTTTTGTGTCTGTTTGTGATCTCTTTTGCTCTTGGTTATCATTTTTAGTTGTCGCTTTTCATCCTTGTTGAGTCTCTTTGTAGTCTCATTGTGTCTCTTTGCGAATGTTTTGCATCTCTCTGTAATTTTGTTGTGTCTCTTTGTAGTTTGTTTGGGTTACGGTTAGTTTGTTGTCATTTTGGGGGCTTTGTAGTTAACTTGGGGCCCTGTAGTGACCCATTCATAAATGTGTCTGTATCTTTGCAGCTTCCAGAGGTTCAGTTTTTTGGCGCTAGCACCCTTCACACCAAGATCTCCCATCACTGGAGCGACCTCCCCTCAGACCAGCACGACAGCCTGAGGATGCAGCTCCTCTCCCACATCCTGCTCTTCTCGTCCGGACCCAAAATTGTGCTAACCAGGCTGTGTGTGGCCCTGGCCTCCTTGGCTCTTAACTTAATCCCACAGGCTTGGTCCCAGCCAGTGGCGGACATGGTGAGGGCCTTTCAGCCACAGAAGCCTGATTCTGAGGGCAGCTCGGGCTCAGAGGCCACCCAGGACCCTCAGGCACACTGCCTCGCTCTGCTGGAGCTGCTCACCGTTCTTCCAGAGGAGTTCCAGAGCCGCCGGCTGGCTCAGGCACGTCGTGCCCAGCTGAGAGAGGCCCTGGCTGGGGAGTGGGCAGTGGTGTGTCCCTTGCTGCGTCAGCTTCTCCAGAGTCAAGACTCCTCGAACCAGGTGAAGGAAAAGGTGCTGCGCTGCCTGTCCAGCTGGACGGGGCTGGACGTGACGTTAGGGGACAGTCATGAGCTGGTCCAGGACTGTTTCACTGCGCTGTCCAACCCCGAGCTGTTCAACAGCGCTGTGGAGACCATCGTCACTGCCATCTCACAGCCCGACAGCCAGAGGTGAGAAACACTCTGCCAGTGTGGAACAAGTGCATCTACTCAAATACTGTGCTTGAGTTGAGATACTTGCTATTTACTTGAGCTTTTCCATATTTGTGCTTTGCTCTGGTTTTTAAGATAAGATAAGAAGTACTTTATTGATCCCAATTTGGGACGTTTCTTCATTGCAGCAGCATAAAAAGACAATTTTCATACCCTTCCTGGCATGGGCAAATTAATTAATTTCTAGATGTTAGGATTTGGAAGGATTGTAATAAACTAAAGGATGTAGTGTTCTTTTATGACTAGGGATATTTCTCCTTCTTCTTTAGCTAAATGTTCTAATTCAAAACCTTTTGAATCAGCTCAAAATACATTACAAAACATGGAGGTTTTGAGAGGATGTGTGGTCCTGTATCCCTGTGATCTTATAAGATATGGTGCAAAGCTGTGGATTTAACCACTAAAACAGTTCATAAGTAGAACTTGGTACAACCTTGAACATCTATGCAGTACATTGCAACACATCAATTTAGCAATACTATTACTGGAATTTTTTTTTTTTTTAAACTGACAGGGAACAATAAGGAACCAATCAATATCTTTTTACACATTTATCATATGTTTGAACTACATTTTAATGACAAAGACTTATAAAAGGTATGGAATGAAAGATTTTTATTTTAAGACGAGTATTTTCACATTGTGGTATACCTTATTTCACTTAAGCAAAGCATCCAAATATATCTTCTACCACTTTACACTGCATCATACATGTTTGTAAAGGTCACAGTCCATGTGCAGGTGTGTGAATCAGAAGGTGTATGTGCAGGTACACTGATGCTCTGGTGACCCTGATGCCTCTGGTGCTCGGTCTCCATGACCAGCTGAAGACAGCGGCGAGGGATGGGGACATGGAGAGCTCACATGGTATCTGTCGTATCGCTGTCGCTATGGGGGAAACACACTCCAGGTACACACACACACACACACACACACACACACACACACACACACACACACACACACACACACACACACACACACACACACACACACACACACACACACACACACACACACACACACACACACACACACACACACCACCTTCCTTTAACCTGGCTTCAGTAAATTACTTTTATTTCTTAATTGGGATCAATGTGTTTGTGTCTGACAGGGTTTTGTTGGAACAGGTGGAGCACTGGCAGGAGTATCTGGCTCTGGTGAACATGATTCTGTTCTGTACCGGCATCCCAGGGTACTACCCGGTCAGTGAGACCACCAGCTCCCTGACGCTCACCTTCTGGTACACTCTGCAGGTACGCTAAAAAAACTAATTAGATAAAAAAACATGTTTTGTACATTACATTTTTTGTTAAATGTTATTTTCTGATAAAGAAGTTAGTGGTTTAATATGAAACATCTCAGCATTAAAAGACTGCAAACAACTAGACGTGTTATATATTTTGTTGAGTTGTGAACCTATCCAAACACATTTTTGTATTAAGGTAACTGTCCTTTTATTTTAGTTTACTCATTATGTTCGATGTGTCCACTTTGTGCATGCATCAGCATTGTAGCTGTCTGCTAGAAGCTGCCATAAATGGAGTCTTTATCTATTTTAATATTTTAATAGTTGGTTTGAGCTTGGCTGTTTTCAATAATAACGTTTGACCTGATCTTATTCATCACACATCTGGATCTTAATTTATAAAGAGACAAGCTGAGCAAACATTCACAGAAGCCAAACTACATACATACAAAACATTGATTTTAACTAGTTATTATTTTGTTCAGTCTTTTTTACTGGCTTTTAATCTCGGATTTGTTAATTTTGAAGACCAATGCAGTTCAATCAAGTCCCTGTAAACACCCATGAACGTCTTTAGTTAGTGTTTTAATTGAGAAGTAAATGAAAATGATATATTGAGCACTAAATGTGTCTATGTGTAACTCTGCTACCAAAACATTAAGGCACCAAACGTTCTATTTCATTTTGTCTTGCTTATTTAGGATGACATCTTGTCATTTGATGAGGAGAAGCAGGCAGTTTACCTGCAGGTCTACAGGCCAGTTTACTTCCAACTGGTGGATGTGCTGCTACATAAATCCCACTATCCCTCCCAGGAGGAGTACGCCTCCTGGTCCTCTGACGACAAGGAGCAGTTCAGAATTTACAGGTAAGACACAAAACTAAAAACATCCACTGGATGTTTGAGTTGCTAAAAAGAGTAGCAGCAGACTTAACTTTCACCTTATGTCACACTGTGTTTCCACCTCTCCTTTGCATTACAGAGTTGACATTTCCGACACCTTGATGTATGTCTATGAAATGCTGGGGGCGGAGCTGCTCAGTAACCTGTACGACAGGCTGGGCAGACAACTGATGGACCCCCAACTGTCAGCAGTGTGGCAGGTAATGCTCATCTACTAAATCTTTACATCTTTACGTTCACAACTTTTTGCAAAGTAAATAAATACACTTTGTTTCTCTCCATTTTCAGGACACAGAGGCCCTGTTATTTGGCTTCCAGTCCATCGCTGAGACCATAGACGTGAACTACTCAGACGTTATCCCAGGTCTTATTGGTCTCATCCCCAGAATCAACATCAGCAATGTAATGCTGGCTGACACCGTCATGTACGCCATAGGTACATATCCAAACTCCTGTTTCTTAATGGGTCACTATTAACAACTCCAACGCTTTGTTTTATAATGACTTGGGTGGGGTAGGTAATTTTGGAGAAACCAGCTTGAGTGCGCTTTTTACAGTACCGCGGCTTCCACGGATGACATTTTTTTATGGATTTTTTGTCAAAGCACTTAAGATATTCATTGCTATCAGGATGTTAAGAGCATTCAATGGAATATAACAAAAAGTGCATCTCGAGCCGGTTTCTCAAACTTACCTACCCCACCTTTAAAGTGGACATATCACGCTCATGTTCAGGTTCATACTTGTATTTAGAGTTTTTATTAGAACAATATATTTCCAATACTGTCAGCCTGAATAAACCTGAATTCAGTTTCCGTCTAAAACGCTCAGTTTAAGTGCCTGTCTCTTTAAGAGCCCCTCCTGAAAAAGCCCAATCTGCTCTGATTAGCTCTCGATGAAATTACAATGCACCAATCTCAAGATAGTTCTTAACATGGATATGCTCCGATGTCAGTCAGTATATTCTGATGATCCTGCATGTGACATACTGTAGGAAAAGTGCATCCCATTACCAAGGAACTCAACAAAGAACTGATAAGGTTGTTTTATTTAATAATTCGTCGTTCGGTTGGCCCTCCAGATTAATGACGTTTTTGTGGCACTAAAAATGTGAGTTTTATATATTTAAGTCTCCTTTAAAGCCAAATATTAGTATTAGAATACCCGATTATGTTACTTTTAGTTTTTTGGTATGGCTTCACACCCATTCACTTTGAGTATTCATTCTGAATTTCCCCTGTTGTCCAGGATCCCTGGCTGAGTGGCTGGCAGATCACCCCGTGATGTTGGCTGGCATATTACCCATGGTGCTTCAGGGCCTTGTGAAGCCAGAGCTGTCTGTGTCCAGTGTGTCCACTCTGAAGAGGATCTGCAGGGAGTGCAGACATGACCTCAGCCCCTACGCCCAGGACGTCCTGACCGTCTCACAGGTCCCACACACAGCCTCTTTTTGTTTATCATTAGCGATAAAGCTGTCTTTACATTAACACTTGTGTATATCTGCAGGATGTACTCGTAAAAGAAATCCATAAGGTGAGTAAACAGGCTTCAACATTTGCAGTCATTTGTAATCTTGTAAACACAAATGCAAAGCTAAGCGTCTCTCTGAGGACTTCATGTGTGTGTGTCTGTCTGTGTGTCTGTGTGTCTGTCTGTGTCTGTGTGTGTGTGTGTGTGTGTGTGTGTGTGTGTGTGTGTGTGTGTGTGTGTGTGTGTGTGTGTGTGTGTGTGTGTGTGTGTGTGTGTGTGTGTGCAGAGCAGCCAGTGCATGTGGTTGATGCAGGCTCTGGGTTTCCTCCTGTCCGCCCTGCCTGTAGACGAGATTCTGGGCAGACTTCACTCTCTCATCACCCCTCACATCCAGCGGCTGGACACACTGGCCCAGCAGGAGGTATGAAGAAACTCATGCATGTCCTTCTGAAGATCCAACACTGTGCTGTTTTCCATACACACAAACACACACATGAACTGAGGGGTGTCAAAGCAGAGGGGCTGCCATAGTCTGGCACCCTGATGCCGCTTTGGGGTTCAATGCCTTGCTCAAGGGCACTTCGGCAGGGCCCAGGAGTTGAACTGGCACCTCTCCAGCTACCAGTCCAAAGCACGTTTTTGTATTTATTTATTTTATTTTATTGGTCCATGCGGGGACTTGAACCAGTGACCCTCGGGTTCACAGGCCATGCTCCTACAAAAAAAAAACAGCTGAGTGCACCTTGGAAGATTTTCTGCAAAAGTACAACATCTATTTTAGGTCATAATATGATATCATACTGCAATACATAGATTTCCTCTAGTAGTACTTTACTGTCACATATGTTTAAAAATAAGCAATACCACTTAAATGATGAGTTCGATCTAAAACAGGACTATTACACAGGCCATCACTAGTACTACTAAATACTTTGCTCTCACAACAGCTGTAAATGTTCACTGTCATCACAAGGTGTAATATCTGACCCACCCACTCTGTCTCCCTGCACAGCCGGACCCCACTAACAAACAGGCTATCGTCCACATCCTGGGGATGCTGTCAAGCCTCTTCACCACTCTGGACATCAGAGACTCAGACAGCTCAGAGTCCGCCTCCAGCCAGAGACCCTCCACCCCTCAGAGCACCCCCAACCCAGTGAGTTCATGTACCACTACCTCCATCATCTTAAAACTACAGTATTTCAATGTTTCCAAATTGTGCTTTGTTGAAACAACACTCAATATCGCAGACATGTCAAGAATGTATCAAAATACAAACCTACATAAAGATCTACTTGTGAGCAAGCTTTTGCTCTTATGATCAGAGCTTCCGGAACAGTTTGCCTGAGAATCTTTCAAAATAAACATTAAACCTACCAATTCAGGCTTTTATCTAAGAATGGTTTATGGAGATTTTAAATGGTATTTATGCTGTATCATTTCATTCAAAGTTATGGTTTATTACTTCATCTATTTTCTTTATTCCATATTGTTTTTCTTGGTTAGTATAGCTTTGAATTCAATTGTATAACAATCCAGCATTGGTCTTATTTGTTTAGTTTTGCCTTTCTGCTCGTTCTGTCTTCTTATTTCTGTCCTTTCAGTCGTCTGTGAAGCATTTTAAACTGCTCTCACCCTTTTGAAAGGTGATATAAGTATAAAGTGTTAATTGATGTGAAATATTAAAATAAAATCTTATCAAATGTTGTCTTTAGGTAGTTGTTGTTCTGCAGCAAGTGTTCACATTGATCCAAACCATCCTCAGCAAGTGGCTTGATGACTCAGAGGTAGTAGAGGTAGGAGTTTTTGTACTGCTTGCATAAATATGTATGTATGTGATGTTTTGTGTGCATGTATGATGTATGCATGACTCACAGCTCTCTCCCTCTGCAGGCAGTGTGTGGGGTCTTCGATAAGTCGGTCCGAACTCTCCTACATGATTTTGGGCCAATGGTGGCTCATCTGAGCGAGATGCTGGGGCAGATCTACAGCGCCTACCCACAATCCTCAGCTCTGGACCTTGCCCGGCAGGTACGCCTCCACAGATCAGGGCCTGAGTTAAAGCATGATCCCTCAAAACTCTAATTCTGACTCTAACTCTGGTGCATAACTCTTTAAGAGGACATTTTCTGGTTCATATTTGTATTTAGTGTCTCTACTGGGACATGTCTCCATGCTTTAATGTTCAAAAAGCTCTTTATTTTTCTCATACTGCTTGTGCTGCAGCACCTCTTTTCACCCTCTGCCTGAAACTCGAGCCCAGTCTGCTCTGATTGGTTAGCTGGCCAGTTCTGTTGTGATTTGAGACTTTGGGATTTAAGCCTTTGTAGACCATAAACATAAAACCTATAGAACACACTACAGGAAAGGGAACCCCCCAAAGGGATAATAGGACCTCTACGGCCAGGAATGTGTCCCTATGACCCACGACCTAACATTCAAATTCTTTGGAAATCAAATCTTATTTTCTTTCTCTTGTTTTAGATGGTTCACATATTCTCCGGAGAGGAACAACACCTCTGTACCATCAGGGGCCTCATAGAGGTGTTGACATCTGTGACACTTCATTTATTTCAGCAAGGTAACAAACACCGACAGAGAAATGTCTTGATGATCTCAGAGATATTTCTCCTGTCTCATCTTGTATTTCATCCTCAGGTCCACGGAATCATCCTGACATCGCAGAATCATTTATGAACCTTCACGCTCAGGTGGGTTGAGTGTTCTCGTTCTTTGTTCTGTACGTCTGCAGCACACAGAACTGTCCCCTGATCACTTTGTGTTCATTTAGATTCTTAAGAGGAAGCCTGAACTCTACCTGTCTGAGCAGCTCGATGTTAAAGGGCTGTTTTACTGCGGTGAGTATAGGCCATTGTTTAATGCACGACAGATTTTTGTTAAATATTTCAGCACTTTGTGATTATTTTAGATTCAGTTCAATGTGTTGTCGAATTGAAATGTGAAAAAAAGGCTTTTTTTTGTTTTGTTTTCCATAATCTTGGATGTTGGGACTTGTTTGTTGAAGTATTTGTAAAAATAAAGTGTTTTTACTCTTTTTTCCCCCCTAGGGATTCTAACACTTAAGTTTCCAGAGACACCCACAGTAAAAGCTGCCGCTCAATTCTTTGTAAGTAAGCAAAGCGCACGTTTTTCTTTTTATTGTAAGCGATTTAAAAAGAAAACTAATCTAATTTCAACGCGTGTCCCTGGCAGACGGAGCTGTTGCCTCGCTGTAAGGACATGCACTGCCTCGGGGAAGTGTTGCAGAGGGACGGAGAGCTTCTGACAGAGACCATACTCCAGGTGAAACACCACAAACAACTGGATGTGATACAAAGTGCTCCTGCATGCATGTTCTCTCTGATGTTTAGTCATAGTGTCTTCTAGAGAAGCTTAAGTTTTTATTTCTGTCTCAGGCGGTAGGAGGCGAGTCCTCCCGCAGTCTGACGGAGCATTTCTCCGAGGTGTTGTTGAGTCTGAACCGACACTGCCCGGCTCTGCTGGCTCAGTGGCTGAAGGAAAGTCTACAGAGCCCAGGGTTCCCCTCTGCACACGTCTCCTCAGAGCAGAAGCACAGCTTCAGCCAGCAGCTACTGAGGTGAGGCTGCACCTGGTACAGTTTCAAACACCAACACTGTTTCAAACTCTTGATTCATATACAAATAAAACTACATTTAGGTGTCTCAGTAGAAAATATGAAAAAGGGACAATGACAAGCAACCCTAATCAAATGAGTTCAGTGAGTTATACTGATTCCACAATGTATCATTTTATCAGGAAGAAGCCTCAGGACCAGTACCCAACCATGTTTTCTTGTAGAAAATATCTGTGCCTTGACACAAAAGCCTCTTTCATAAAATACAAAAGCTTCTTTCACCATAGGGAGCTGTTTATGAGCGGGGATTTGATTAAAATAAACAAAATAAAGGCTGCAGGAGTTACCAACAAGAGCACTAGAATCTGCCCCGAGTCTGGTAACATAGGGTAAGGGGTTTTTCATTTCCAGTCCAGCTAGGTCTCAGTGCCCTAAAATCTCTGAATCAGAAAAGTTTCAAAGAAGTCTCAAGAGTGCCTAAAGAGTTTCCAGCTGTGAGTATCTGCTGAAATGAGGTCTGCATCAGGAAGTATCAGAGTGACATGGGGGAGCAGTTCTCCTCCTCTCTTAAGCCCTCTGAAAAGCACCTGATTGGCCGAGAGGAAATGCAACCAGCTGGTCTCAATTTTTAATCAGGAGCCAGCAGGTGATCTGGTTCACCTCCAATCAACTCAGGGGAACTGAGCTGTAATGAATTGGGAGAAGGGAAATACCAAAAGTATCTAAGCATTATTAAAAGGCACTCTGTACGTCCCGACAAATATATTATTTGATCTAATACTAAGAAACTAACCCCCTCTAACTGAACTAATTATAAAGGAAACATGATTAGGGACACCTTTTTTGCATTATAGCTCAAGGGAACTAGATATATGTGCAAAAGAGACACAAGAAACAGTGAAATAAAGTCTGTTGTTTTGACTAAATCCATTGATTTGTCTTTCTTACAGGGAGCAAACCAACAAGCGACGTGTTAAGGAGATCGTGAAGGAGTTTTCTCTCCTCTGTCGGGGTCTGCAGGGGGCCGGATAATCCCATAGATAGACTGAGCTCGGAGCACTGCGCTCGGGAAGAAACATCCGGAATCTGCTTCACTGGTAAATGGTGCCAAATTGGACCGTTTGGGGACGATGGACAACATATCCATAATACTTGGATTGAACCAAAGCAAAAACAGAGATTGAGTGGACGATTATTCGGATAAAAGGAGCTCTGTGCAACATGTTTTTATTACAAGACTCTTTTAAAAAAGTGTCCCATCTCCGCTCTCCGTAACAAACAACAATAAACAGTTCATTCTTTGCATCTGCATGAGCAGCTGTGTGTGTGTTCACTTATTTATTGTTTATTTTCTCTTTCATAATGCTTGTAGATCATTTTCACACATTATCAAAATATAGAAATCCCCCCCAACACACACCCAAGCTAGGCTTCTTCTTCTCTCTGTTACAAAGGAGAGCCTTTTAAAAAAAAAGAGAAATTATATAGCTTATAATCATGTACACATATACTTCTGCTAATATATAATAAAAACAATTTCATCACTTCCACAACAGAAAAAGATAACAAGACTGACTTTATTTAAAGCAGACAACATGTCCTGACAGTAAACTGCTTACGTTTTTTAATCAGTGACGTCACTGTGAGGGGGGGCAGTTGTTGTTGATCTGCCTCTGTAGAAAAGGGGGGTTTGAGGAGGACTGTGGTGCTGGTGGTGCACTGAGATGAGAGCGCTGTAAGAGCTAGTCTGTGAGCTGTGGCTGGTGACTGTGCGTTTCAGCCACAGCTCAGGACCCTTCTCCTGACCCAGTCCTGACCGGCTGCTCACTATCGTATCCTGGTGAACAGGTTCAGCACCGACTTCGATTCCTGGGAACAGAAAGATTGAATAGTGTCACAAACAATAAAGATGACTAAACACTGTGTTATGGCTGTGTGCCTCTACCCTAAAAATACAAAAAAAAATCAAAATAGGCTAAGACACACCCACTTCCCTTCTTGTTGCTGAGCTAGGTCCGACCAATTCCCCAAAAGGTGTGCCAGGCTTTCAAGCAAATCTTCCGTTACTTCCGTCAGCTTTTACCTTTCCACGAACAAACAATTGGGTCCTATAAGTTATAAATCGCACCAATGGCCGTTTGTTTTTCTTCACCTTTCATTTGACAGAGCCAAGACAATGGCTATATATAGAGAATTGGGTACAGCGTTGGAGGCGGGGCCTAGTTCCTTCCTATGAAACTTGCTCAGTTGGGCATGAACCCATTTTGAACTGACTCGAGTGCAAAAATCCAGATTGAGGCCTAAGCCCCGCCTCCAATGCTCTCCCTCAAGGACAATCTTGGCTCAGTCAAATGATTGGAGAAAGAAAATAACTCTGGAATCACGAACAAATGATTTAAAAAGCTACTATTCAAGTGAAGTTAATTTACCTGACTAGAAACTATCCACTGATTTACAGACAACTCTTTCATAATGTGGGTTGATGTCAAAGAAATTCGGCCTGATGACAACACGTATCCGGCACAGAAGTTGTAGTACCACTGTTTGGTCCCTCCCTTAAATTTGCTTCACCGCCCTTTCCACTTCCTGAGTACATGGAACATCTGCATCATTTTGCCCTCGAAAGTCAAAAAGTTTTGGCTTAATGTGCCAATGAGCAATTTGCATAGGAACTAACAAGGCCCCATTTCAACGGCTGTATCCAGTTCTGTTCATACATCCATGGGCTCTACCCTGGAAATGATGCGCCCAAGTTTTTGCCAAACTAATTTATGTGACCAATTTCAAAGCACTTTCAATGGGAATGCAGTCGTTTCTACACAATTTCTTACAAAAGTCGGCATGGTTCCATCGAACTTATCAACACAGGAAATTCCAAGAATGCAATCATTCAGTAACTTCCAACAACAAAGACGTCAGACAGTTTGATGGTTATGTTGCGCTCTATTGGACTGTACCTTGGTGCAGCGTGTCTTACTGAAGACGTTCCAGAAACGTAGTGTCTCATCCCCAGCTCCTGTGACGATGGCCTCCCCGTCTGGTGACACAGCCTGCCAACGGAGGACAGAGAGAGAATAACTGGTGAGGGGGACATTTTTGGGATGTTTCAATCGGTAAATTGGCATTCAAAACGTTCTCAGTGGTGCTACTTCATCTCAACCAAAGTAGAGGACTTTGTACTCTAATACAGCCTTTCCCAAACTCAGGGTCGCGACCCATTTTTGATTGGGTCGCAGTTAAATGCATTGCTACACACACACAGCGTCAGAGCTGATGGCTGCGTTGCAAATACAATCTTTTTATACATTTTTTATTCTATTTTTTATTTTGAAAAAGAAATTATGCAATATAGCATCGTATATTGAATGATTTAATTTTCTAAATAAAAATAAACTAAGAATAAAAGATAGTATTTGTATCAGCTCTGGCGCGTCCCCCGCGAAAGTTTTCGCGCTGTCTGTTTATTGTCTGTTGATTAATCCCGATCGTACATGATGGCAAAAAGACGATACAAAGAGGAGTTTTTAAACGTTGGCTTCAGAGGAGCTGTTAGAAATGGAGAGGAGCGGCCTCAGTGTGTTTTATGTGGAGAGGTGCTCAGTAAGGAAAGCTTGAAAATGAATAAATTGGACCGGCATCTCCAAACAAAACATCCTCTGCATCGGGACAAATCGAAGGATTTTTTCATCTGCAAAGAAGAGTCTTTCAAGAAGCAGTGTTTTGACGGCGGAAAAGTAAGTCACTCATTTTAATCATTTGTTTTGTGTTTTTGTGAGTTTGTCAGGGTCTGTTGTGAAATTGTTTCGTTAATGCAAAGTTGGATGAAATGCAGACTGAGTCCCGGAGCGGACCGCCAGCTGCGCGCTCTCGCGCGTCCTTTACTCGCTCCCGCGAGTCCACTACATTCTGCAGCGGCACAGAGCGGTGTTTCAACTTTTATTAGCCTGAAATGTTTTTAAAACGGCCGGGAGAAAAAAAGAGAAACAATAACCACAGGAAGATTAGAGGGAAAGTGACAGGCAGTATGAGAAGGAAAGCGAGAGAAAGTATCAGCCGACGGACGTGACTGCTGCAGTGTGATGCACATAGGAATACATATGGGGGTTATTCCCTATCTTTATTCAAGAGCCTGGTCTTTAAATTTGAGAGCATACTATTTGATTTCACGTTCAGAATATGTATTTATTTCCCTCAAGCCCTGTCCTCACACTCAAATAGTGCCTGCTTGCGCTTAGATTTGCTCTGCTTCTGCTCAAACTGTACGCTTGCACTCAGATATATTGCTGCGCTTACAGGTTTCCTGTGTTCCAGTTTAAAACCTTCTCCTTGCACTCAGGCTGTTTCTGTGCGCTCGTGAAATGTCTGCTCTCAGATTTCTTCTGTGCGCGCTTGGATCTTTTGTGCAACAACCCTGTCAAAATCCCTCTGTGGGGATTCTCCACAGTATTGAGTAAGTAAGTCGCTTTGGATAAAAGCGTCTAACAAGTAACATGTAATGTAATGCGCTATAAATGCGGTTGCCAGGTCCACATTGGGTATACAGCGTACGCCGGCTGGTATTAAAAATCACCCAATAACCCAGCAATGTTAATGATAATATCTTCTCTGTTATTTTCAGGCATTCAAAGGGAACATAGGGGCACTGAGGGCATCCTATCAAGTCAGCCTCCACAAAAAGTGTTGGAGTTTCTTTTTCTCTCAGAGTGTTTTACAACAGCTCTGTTCATTTAAAAGTGTTTAAAAGATGTGTGTACATAGTTTTTGATCTAGTGACAAATGTTGCACTTCTGAGAATTTAAATGTGGTTTCACCTGTGATGTACTGAATACTGCACTTCATATAGTTAGTGTTTTGTCCCTTTCTGTTTACAACATGTTTGTTCTTTGTTCATTTAAAATAGTTTAAAATGGTGTGTACATAGTTTTTGAGCTAGCGACAAACTTAATATTGCACTTTTGATAATTGCATAATTAAAATTTGATTTATACTGTATATACTTGACTGCACGTCCCATGTTTCGTCTTTCTGCTTTGATCCTTATTTTTTTCTGGGCAAGCTCAAAGGGAAAGTTGTTATGGTGAGAAACCTAATTGCTGCGATGCACTTTTATAATTAAATACATATTTTCATTTACATTTTAAATTCATGGTGTCTTCTTTGTTTATAACTGTAGATATTATGGAAAATCATGAAATGTTTTGAGCTTGGGTCCCATAGGACCACAACATTTCTGTTTTGGGTCTCATGCTGAAAAAGTTTGGGAAACCCTACTCTAATACATTTATTAGATTGCTTATGTCACAAGTTACGTATATTAATGAATGAAAAAGAGTCATTATTTGCATATAAAAGAGATGACTAGGCTGTCCCAAAAACAGCGTGAATAAGGAAAAGGTAATTTTTCAATATCACATAAATAACCAATTTGCCAATTTTTTTCAATCAGCATATTAACCTACTGACCCTTGATGGGATAAGAAAAACTTATCAAATGTTGTAAATAGGAAATAAGATAATTAAAAGAAAGCATCTGAATAGTTCTTTCTCTAAATATTGACAGAGGAGCTGCATGGCCAGTAGTTTAAAGCTGCAGTCTCACCAGGTACAGCACTCTGTAGGAGTGTCCGGTCAGCTTGGCCACCTGCGTCAGCGACGGATACTTCCACACCAGGATCTGGTTCTGAGAGTAGCCGTGAGTGCTCACCTGCAAACAGAGACAGCACGATTAACTTATAGATCACATATGCAAGTCTAGATCTGGAATGGAGTTATAATCGGACCTAATATCCCAACCCTCTGTGAGCCCGCTGAGGTTCTGTATTAGTTTGTTGTGTTGGAGTACATGAGCAGAGTTTTACATTTTCTGTCATGGCTGAATATTTTGCTTATTATGACAATGTGGATACAAAGCAAACCTAACCTACAGTGAACCCTAACACTGGTTTTCAATCTAAATGACATTTCCACATCTGGAAAATAAAAGAACTATGAATTGAAGTTATCAGTGGGATAAAGTTAACATGATACATAAAGATGCTAACCAAAACCGGACCCTGAATCTAACCCTAAATATGTTTTCAACAGTAAGCATAACTATCACTTAATTGGATTTTTAGGAGTTGAAAAAAGAGTGTTACATGTAAAAAAGGAATTTTCCATTTTTAGATATCAAGAATAAAATTTCTGATATGCCTGACAAATCAACAAAGCATTTCAGATATGTGGGCGTGGTCAGGGTGAAGCCATTCGTCGACTTATCTTGCGTGGAAGGTGTTTTACGGGAATAACATTAAGAATGGTCATTATCAAAATACAACACCAATGTTTAGCACTGAACCAAGAGATATTTCAAATATCACAAATGCTATTCTTTAAATGCAAATCTTACTGGTTACTTTTACAATAATTGAATTACAACTAATCACAATAGAATCTGTTATTTTATTTGTGATAGCTGTAGTTTAGTTGTAATTGTAGATATCTAAAATGAACATTGTAATTACTTTTGGTACATTTGGTGGTAAGAACAATTTACCGTAATTTTCGGACTATAAGCCGCACCTGAATATAAGCCGCAGCAGCCGCATACCACTCTCGGTTCCACTTTTACTTTTGCGCGCTACCTGTCTCACTCTTTTCCGGCTTCCAGCTTTTCCTGCTGGAACCCGCCGCTTAAAGGTGGGGGTCCGCGGACCGGCCATAGAGCCCATAGAGTTAAAGGTGTTGGCCGTTAGCTGTAAAAATCCATAGATTAGCCGCACCGTTATATAAGCCGCAGCGTCGAAAAATAGGGAAAAAGGCGCGGCTTATAGTCCAAAAATTACGGTACATGAAAGTCACAATGAAATTATTGCCATCAATAATGAACCATTTAACTAGTGATTATTAAACTTTTAGAATTACAATTACAAATGATCAAAATTACATTGTGGATGAGTCAACTTGAAATAAGAACACATAACTGAATTGAAGATATCTAAATGAGTTTGAATAGGAGTCAATTGTAAGAACAAACTATTTTAATTACAAATATCTACAGATAACTGTGTGTGTGTGTGTGTGTGTGTGTGTGTGTGTGAGTGTGTGTGTGTGTGTGGGTGTGGGTGTGGGTGTGGGTGTGGGTGTGGGTGGGTGGGTGTGGGTGTGGGTGTGGGTGTGTGTGTGGGTGGGTGTGTGTGCGTGCGTGCGTGCATGCGTGTGTGTGACCTCACCAGTTCATTAGCGTGTTTGGACCAGGCCAGGTTGCAGACCTGGGACCCGGTGTCGGTGCTCTGCAGGGCTTGGCCCGTCAGAGTGTTCCAGAAGCGCAGGCAGCGGTCGGCCGTGCCCCCCCCTGAGGCCAGCAGCCCGTGCTGGTGGGGGGACCAGGCGATGGCTTTCACCGCCGCCAGGTGGTCGCTGTACTGCTGCACAGGGAGCAGGCTGGAGCTGTTCCACACCAGCAGCTGGCAGGAGACAACAGATATGTTCAATCTTACTTATTTTCAAAGATTTATTCATTTTCTTTACCATCATCTCTCTCTTACCTTGTTGTCGTTGCCCCCGGACGCGAGGTGCTGGTGGTCCGGGGACCACTTGAGGCCGCACACTTCCTGTCTGTGACCCTGCAGCCTCCTCTCAGCTGAGGGGGGGGTCCTGACGTCTCGCTGCAGGATCACTCGGTCCCGACTCCCCGACGACAGCTGCTCTCCGTTCCACGCCAGAGCACCTCCAGCACAAAGGGAGGGAATGATTTCACTGTTACTATATCGTTCTTATATTATAATAACACCTTTAGTGGTGGAATTTGGAAAAGTTTGGTCTTAAATAGTTGAATTCCCTTTTCCATATAACTTTCTGTTTTGAAGGCCTCCTGTAGTGTATGACAGTCAGTATGAGTCACACATGTAACTCTTTTTTCCTTTATTTTTGCTAAAAGCAGTTAACATTTTTGCAGCTGTTTTAAACTTAGTAATGTCCTAATTGAAACCGAGCAGTTGTGTTTCCTTTTTGTAGTAACCCCAGGGAATCAGTGTATGGGGACTCTGTCCTGGCTGCTTTTCTCTCTGTATGCTGCTCGGGACGTATGTGCCATACAAGCGTACACAGCTCATGTTCGGAGAAACCTTAAAGAAAGGCATCAGTACAGTGGAACTTCTGTGTCAACTATTCATATCTTAAACTGCACTGTAACTTTTTATCTTTTAATGTTTCTTTTATTATCTTTTCTTTTTAATGACTGTTTTTAAATGCCTTTGTCTGAATGTCTTTCATTTTTTGTAAAGCACCTTGAATTGCCTTGTGTTGAAAGGTGCTATATAAATAAACTTGCCTTGCCTAATCTTAAGAAGAAAATGCTCATTGGTTTTAGTCAAATTCAAGTCATGTCTTTCTGCAAACATCTAGTCTGACTTTAGGAGGCAACTCATAATGGAATAGTCCAATGTTCGCTGTCAATACTTAAGTCAACATGTTTCCTTTCCTGCTTTCTGTAACTTTTTTAATCCTTTGTCAAATCACTTTTTAAGTCGTCAGCTTATACTGAGTATTTCAGTCAATTTAATCTAACCAAAATCAATGTGACAACATATGTCATTTCTGTCACACTATCTCATAATGATCTGATGAAACACACAGCCTGAGTGATGAAGATGAAGCAGAGTGAAACAGATGAGTCAGCAGTGTACGGCAGCTCTGACTGACCTACTCGTGCAGAGTGACCCTCCAGACTGCTCAGCTTCCTCCCTCCGGCTGCGTCCCAGATCTGAACGTAACCTTTGTGGGTTCCTACGGCAACAAGACTCCCCTGATAGGAGACAAAGTCAAACTCAATGTTATTTCCCTTCTTGTCTTTGCTAAAACTTTTGATTAGTCCTCATACTGCTGTCTTAAAATAACAGTCCAGTTGTT
This sequence comes from Notothenia rossii, assembly GCF_949606895.1. NCBI lineage: Eukaryota > Metazoa > Chordata > Actinopteri > Perciformes > Nototheniidae > Notothenia > Notothenia rossii. Next base: position 52,925,968 of record NC_136907.1, on the reverse strand, counting down.
TTTGTTCATCGTTATCTTGTACATACAGTATGTGTCTCACCCTCTCATTCCAACACACAGATGTAACAGAGTCTCCATCCACAGAAAGGTCACATAATCTTGTCACCTGTCAAGACACAACATTTACAAACTATTTACAACACATTTTATTTGAAAAAGTAAAAAAAAAAACGAAATGTTGTACATTTAGAAGTAGTTATAGTAGTAATAGGGTAACTATACTAGTACTATTACAGTAAGCTCTTCAGTGCGTAGGGATCACTTAGTTACTGGAAAGTGCGATGCCATAAGAACAAAGAAGTTCAGATCATTCTTCACGAGTCTAACAACAGTAACATTTGAAGCGTTACAGCAACACAGGGCCAGTGCAACAACAACAGTTACAAAGTAAAAAATAAAGCAGTACGTTATATCAGCGGCTAACTAGCAACAAGTACTGGTAGCATTTGAATCGGGTGTTTGTAACTGTACTGTAACATTGAGTTATCAAAGTGTTGCAGTACTTTCTATATGTTTATTAACCTTTAACTGGTTAGCTCACTAAGACATGCAGTCTCAAAAGAGAACAGATGTAACAACAGGGGATATTTTAGTAACTATCTTGCCAACAGGCCATGGGTAATCTCAAACCCTGCATAATCAGGATGTGTTTAAAGAATGGTTCAAATCATATACAGCCATTTCGCTGGTTACATTTTTTTCATTTATAATTGCCCTACATTGCATCGTAGTTCATTTTTCCTTGCATACAAATAATATATGTGGGGCTGAAAACAGCCGCTTGATGGTGGCTAAAGTGGCTTTTTTAAATGAACAGCATCATTTACGGCATCAGAATGTCAATCTAAATATATTTTAAAAAGCTACACATGTACTACATTTTGCGCTTTCATCACAAAGTGGAAAAAAGGTTCTCTATTCTGCCATACTATCAACAGATCAAACACAGATTATATTCCTGCCCTTCTATGCATCTATTTAGAAGATATTCCCCAATCAAATCCCAACTATAAGTGTATGTCTCTCTGCCCCCCCCCCCCCCTCACCTGGCTGGTGCAGGCGCTCCACAGGTAGACGCAGGCCCCCAGACCCACACTGAGCAGGTTCCCCGCAGACCAGTCTACCAGGTTGAGGTAGAAGTCGTCCTGCAGCTCTGGAGCGTCCAGCACCTTGAAGGGGATCTTAGAGATCTTACGTGCTGGCTTACGAGGCGAGCGGAGCAGCTTGTGACTGCGTGATGTTGAGAAGAAAACAATAAAGATACGTTAATACACAACATAGTTAGAGCACAGTGTCTGTGCAGCATGTGAGACCTGTCTTACCTCTTGTTACTAAGTGGAGAAAGGGAGTAGGGTGAGACCTCATTGTCGCTATCAAAAGGCACTCTCTTCGCATGGACAGTGTACTGCAGGGGGGTGAACACAAAGCAGAGCTACAGTTAGGGATTATCTTTCAGTAATGCGTGCAATGTGTCATTTTCTGCCATGAGAAGTCAATAACACAAGGCAAGAGTTTGGTGGCGTAGTTGAATGGGGTGGGATCATGTTAGTTTGCAGTTGGCTTCTCTTGGTTTGGAGGTTTTAAGCGTGAAATTCTCAATTGAGGTGTCCTCTCCAAAACGAATGGTCTATTCTATTCTATTAGAAGGGGGTAAAAACACTAAATGAAGCAGTTTCTCTCTTTATATCAGTGTTTGTCTGAAGCTCTCTGGCTGCCGCTAACTTTTTCTGGACTTGATTCTCAATTTCTTTTTTTATTTAGACGTCCAATGCCTACAATATTTCATTCGGTTAAAATAAACAGTTAAAAATCTAGAAACATCTAGAAAGAGTAACTTCAAATGTGGCTTAAAACTGTATTAAAAGTGACTGACTGCAAAAGGGATACAATGCCATTACATGCAATAAAATGTAATATATCATTACCTTGAATAAAATAAAACAATTCTCTAGATATTAAAATGATTAGAAACATTTAGGATAATGTAAGTAAGTACACATTTGACTGCTGAAATGTAACATTATGCCTCTGAGTCACTTCAACTCATTATAAAGTATCATTAGCCTGATATTAGCTCGACAGCTTTGTCATTATGACGTCAGTGTGTGTGACTTCGAGGACTTTTCAGAAACACTTTGTTTTGGAGTTAAAAAGCCGTTTTTGTCTTGACTCTTACCCTAAAAAGGCTGTGAGAGTCGTGAGAGAGGACTGCCTGCCGCCGGTCGTCCGTGTGGGGGTCCGGCACAGACTCTATCCCCGCCCCCAGTAACTCATTCCTCAGCAGGGCAGCGTACGCCACCGCATCTGGGGGGGGGGGGGGGGGGGGGGGGGGCAGTGGAAAGATGATGGAATGTTTTGGGAAAATACTGAATGTACTCTTCCAATCTGAGAGAGAGTAACATGATAACAAAGGCATCCCAACTGTAGCTGTGTACATGACAGTATGTATGATTACCTAGAAGAGCATCAGGACTGTTTTAGGCATATGATAGCTATGTGATTAACATGATGATTCAGCCTCTACGGAGATAGACATGTGACAAGCATGATCATTTCTGACGTGGAGCTAATCTGAACTAAACATTGAATACTGCTTTCTATTCCTCCATCTTGTGACTGTGTAACTCCCTCTCTTGGATATCAGCATGTGAAGGACACTGTTCAGGAACTAGTTGATGCTCTGTATGTGATGACTACTTCCATCCTGGAGAGGATCACAAATACATGGATCCTGAGATTGAAGACCAAGCCGGTGACAAAAAACAACAACTGGGATAAGATGAAAAAAGTAAAAATGTCTGACCTTTGCTCGAGTCTGAACTGGCATCCTTTGCTTTATGGTTCTGATTTGGGGAGCGACAGTTCTCCTGCAGAGAAAAGAAAGGGTACGTCAGTCTGTGATTACCAAGCTGTGTTCTGATGGGGCAGCTTTAAAGGTCATGTGATCAGGTGAGTGTGCAGATGAAGAAGTTACTGCTCACATTGGCGTAGTGGAAATTGATGCTCCAGTTGCTTCCAGCGCGGGTGGGGATGAAGCGATCCCCCGACTTAACACTGACCGGACTGCAGGTGGCGCTCACACACTGCGATGGACAGAGAGACAGGAATAGTGACACCATGAATAATCCAGCAGGGTTATTCAAGGCCTTATTATATGTGGCTCAGCACCTGCTCATACCATCATATTACTATGACAGTTTCTAATGTATTTATGGTTGTTTGTGAGTGTATGCAGTGTTGAACAAAGTAGTACCACAGAGTAGAATGTGTTACAAGTTAACCAGATTTTCAACCAAGGAAAAAGTACAAAAGCTAATAAAGGCTAGTATCAAAATGTATTTAAAGTACCAAAAGCATGAGTACATATCACTTAATGGTGTATAATTACTCTGAATCGAAGTAAATAACGTTACCAGATACATTTAGTGCAGTGACAACAATATGTATGAAAAAAATACAAATTGCAGGAAACAGAAATAATTAAGTACATTACAAATACTTCAAAATTGTACAGTACTTGAGTTACAGTAATCGGCTAGTTACTGCCCCACTGAGCATATTGCTATTTATTTTTAAATATGTATGAGTACAAATGCATGTGTACGTAGATAGGTAGATAAATGTATAGATTATTTCATGATATGCATTATATTATAATTATATTAAAGTAAATGTTGCTTCTAATCAGGATTGAACTATTCATGAGCATGATGCTAATAAAGTGAAACCCAAGCTATTTGGATAAGGGGGACTACAATATGCTAAACATAAATACCCATTGCGCACGCACGCGCACGCACGCACGCACGCGCACGCACTTCACTGACAGTCCCCTCATGTCACCTTTGCCTGGCCGGCCACTGTTGGCACGTTCTGAGGGTTTATTTGCCTCAGCAGCCGCCTCTCGTACTCCTGGTCCATCTCCTCCGGGCAGACGAGCAGCAAGGCCCCTCTGCTGCCCTCACCGCCCCGCCCCGCCCCCCTTTTAAAGCTCCTCTCCCTCCCGGTGAGGAAATCCACCTCGGATCCCCATCTCTGAGGGAAAACAGGTTAGCTTCAATCAGAGATGCAGCGACACGAGCCCTTTAACACACACACACACACACACACACTGACCCGGTTAGCACGGTGTATACATGTCAGACGCTATTTATGTTCCCGATACACATTTAAAAGGCCAAGCATGCATTCGTGGTTTTCTGCTAGCTTAAAGCAGACAGATATCAGAGTATATCGCTAAACAGCTCTGTCGTGCTCTAATGACAGCTGCGTCGTTGTCATGGCATCCCTTCATGTTCAGTTCAAAGGACCCTGCTGCTGCTCGACAGACTGCGAGGCTTCTTACCTCACTGACACGGTGTCTCAAGTGACCAGATAATCCGTCATTTTCTGGGAGAAGCTCAGTGCCGCAGCGAAGAGACAGTTGTCGCTTTCTTCCAAACGGCGCTATGCATCCAGAATGCCAACGCAAGACACACTGGTGTTGTTTATGTTAGCGACAAAGATGGCGATCGAATCAGCTGTAGCAAAAATTCCTTGGTTGACTTCTGCTGTCTGTCTGTGTACAGTTAACGCAGTGCGCGGCTCAACAGTGACGCCCGCTGGACACACATGATCTCTGCATGTAAAGTGGCATCGTGGTTGTTCCCCATGTGGCCACAAGGTGTCATTACTGCACTGCAAAATAATATACGCAGTGCTTTCAAGAATATGTTAATTGCATGTTTTAAATCGGAATAAAAGGCTATAACAGAACATTAAAAAAATGGTTAAATACTTTAATAATGTGTAATAATTAATGTTTGATTCTGTTTGACCCACCTTACTTTACATTGTTTTTCATTTGTATACTTCATTGCTTTTATTAAAATGATTACTATTATTATTACACAAATGATTGTGTGAATATATATTCATAACAAAATAAATAAATATATATATATATATATGTAACATATATATTTATTCATGCCCATCCCATATTTTATATAAAACACGATGGTCTCCTTGTTGGTGCTATAACAATGATGAATTTCCTTCAAAAAATATATACATATTGACATTTTTCAAATTCTGTATTTTTATTTTATAATTTGTTCACATAAAGCAGAGAGAAAAGCCAATGTAATTGAAACACAAGACCTCAATTCTGTGCCATGATAACCAGTTATTTATTGAGGGAATAATACATCCCCAGACCACAAAGAACCCCTGAAATAATTGGATTTCCCCTTAAATGCACTTTAAAAGCCAGCCTCTACATTCATTTACATACCATCTGTAGTGTCATCAATAGCAGCATGTCAAGCAGAGAGTGAGAATATTAATAACACATGTTTGCATGAAGGCCCCTGTGTGAGCGTGGCCTTAAAGTAAACAAAGATCTTACATTTGCACTCACTGATACTACTGTACATCTTCCAACCATTGCTAATACCAGAGAGCACACTTAGCTAACGAAAAAGGCAGATATGGGTTTACTCTTTGAACTCTTTCATGTGGGGTCTGAAAGGAGAATGAGAGGGACAGGAATGTGGGGGTTTAATAAGACTGACATGGTAGAGTGGAGACGAGGCATGGCATCTCTGGTGGCACTGATCTGCACGTAGGCCACGCTGCCCTTCGACATAATGTGAGACGCTCAGCCTACATTTACATGTCAGCAGACCATGAGTAATCCACTGTTTGGAGATTGTCTGTAATGTGTTTTTGGTGCTTAATGTTTTCTCTGTTTTCAAAACATACAACCACATAATGCATGTGGGGAAAACTTCTGTAGCAATGGAGAGTCAGGACTCAGAGAGACACGAGGAGAGCTGGAGCTTTGATGGCAAACACTGATGTTTTATTTGGAGTTATGGCCGGAGAATTGACAAAACAGGTGGTGTGTCGACACAGCGGTTGCCAAACCAATTCCGAAGAACTCTTTCTGTAGCTCGAGGTTTTAACAAGTTCGCAGTGTAATAATCAACATTCTTTATCAGACTTCTTTGTGAGACTAAACAATTATGGACCCTGAATCTAAGAGCTCTCATCCATAGAAAATAATGTGCGCTAGGGAACCTACGTCCCTGAGCAGTAAACTACCTCATGGCGGCTTGTGCTCTGTCATAGACTGTACATTACATTACATGTCACTTGTTAGATGCTTTTATCCAAAGCGAGTTACATACTCAATACTGTGAGCAATCCCCACAGGAGCAATTTGGGGTGAAGTGTCTTGCCGAGGGAAACAACGTCTGCAGTGGGATTTCATTTCAAACCTTTATTTAGCCAGATTGGTCCCATTGAGATCATAGATCTCTTTTTCAAGGGAGACCTGCAGCAGGATTTGACCCCCTGATCCCAACACCAACGCACAACCCACTGCACCACACGCCACATAGACTGGCAATAACAATGCACCCAAGCTGCTCCTCCTAAAGAGAGATAGCAGCAATACCCAAGGCCGTAGACCTATGCCATGGGAAAGGAGAAAGTGAGAGGGGGAAAGGAGACAGTGAGAGGAGAAAACGATTAACTGTGTCGAAGGTTGAATACCAAAGCAAATTATTCCCTAACAATGCACATACTGTACGTTATCAGCAGTGGAGAGCACTTGCTGTAAAACCCCGCCCCCGCTGTGTCCTGTTTCCATGTCCCAGTTTAGATGTCCATCAGTTATAGAAAGATTACACAAAGACACATTCCCTTGTAAAAGTTGTTTTAATTTAATTGTAGGCCACTTTAATATATATTTATTCTTGTCAGCTATTTTGCAATGATTTATATTTTTTCCTTGGTTTCTGTTTGGCTGCTAAATAGTTTTCATCTAAGCTCTCTTTTGGTGTGTCAAATAAATCAAATCAAATCAAATCAAGGGACACCTAATTCAAACAACATAACCAAATGTGACATGATCGTCTTGACATAGACACGCACCAATCTCATACATTTGGGAAAGTTAGATTTGAATGTTCTACTTCAAACTAATGATAAATATATCAATCAGTTGTAGGAAGTTTACACAAAGACACATTTCCTTGTAAAAGTTTGTTACATTTTTTTGAGGCATCTTTAATATATATTCATTGCTGTCGGTTATTTTGCAATGATTTATCTTTTTTCCTTAGTTTTTGTTTGGCTGCTAAATTCTTTTCTCGCACTCTGAGCTTTCTTTTGATATGCCAAATCAAATCAAATCGAGGGTCCCCTAATTGAAACAAAATAACAAAATGTGACATGATCATCTTGACATAGACATGCACACAATCACATACATTTAGAAAAGTTTAGTTTTTTGTTTGGTGTACTTTATTGTTTAAACTACTGATGTTAACCTACATATAAATGTTTGCCACTGTACATTCTATGTCATTGTTTACACCACTCACACACATTCCACACATGCGCACACATGCAGCCCAGTGCAGACACAAACACCATGATTACTTACGAGAAGCTATTGGACCATCATAACATGTTGCCCCAGTCACAACAGCCTCTCCTATCTGCATCCTCCATCAGCTCCACACAGGGGCCCCGCCGGAGGAGCCCGGTGCCGAGGGGCAGCGTCTGGAGCAGCAGGGAGAAACTCTGTTATCTGTGATTCAGAGCAGCCCAGTGGGCCAGAGGAAGCTGCAGACTGTGACGCTCTCAGATTCTTACTGGAATTCACAACAAAACAACAATAGGATTTGTCTCATGTTTTCTACTTAACAACAACAATCTAAGTTTCAGAATAATAAGAAATAAGAAAATATTACCTTACTTAAAGCAGGCTCAGTGTTTTTCCGAGCAAACATGTATTCTCTCAGGGAAAGTTGTTATGGAAAAAGTAGCGCTTGTGTACAATAAGCTGGTAACCACAGCAACAGGCCATTACTGTCAAGCATAGCATAGACTAATATATCAATAAAACACAACATATTTCCCTATTTGGTGCGATAACAGTGATATATGCTTCCACAAATGTGTAATTCCAATTTGTGTCAAAAGACAAATCATATCATTATCATATTAATTATTATTATTGGTGCAATAACAGTGCTTCATTTCCTGCAACAAACGGGAAATCCTCATTTGTATCAAAGGGAGAACCTTTAACATATAATAAGGTCATAATAAAACAAAGTAAAAACATATTTAAAAAATCAAGAAACAAATACGATTATTCTTATAATTATTGGGATATAATAAAATCAGGAAAAATAAAAAACTATTTTTATGATTATTAATATTAAAAGAATGTTTTTTAATTAATTTACATTTTATTTAGTTGTATTTATTATTAATTAAATAATCTATTTATTATTACACATTATTATTATTCATCAACATTGCTACGTGTTTCCTGTGTGTGTGTTTTGGTGATAGCTAAAGGGACACCATGCAACAATAAAGCTCCCGTGTCAGATTCAGATCTACATCTTGGGCGTGGATGACCTTTGATGACCTCTCAGGAGTTTGTGAGCTGCAGCGAGTACCTTTTGTTCATCTCAGCCCTTTAACATGTGGCGTGTATTTGATATTTTCACGTTGTGTAGGCCTCCTCTTTCTGTCTTTCCCCTCCACCACAGACTGTTTCTCTGCAGTGCAAGTTGAACCTCTTCCTCCCACACACTCACTCACTTTGACACACCACAGATATACAGAGCTTCCCTGCCTAGCTCTCTGTTCATGTGTCAAATAAGGACAAATATCGATCGGGGCAAAAAGAGGACATTCGGATAAAACCTGATTTGGTTTACAGTAGATCTCTATCTTTATCAGATAAACCGCAATTCACAACCTTCATCCGGTGAAAGTCAACACTGCATATGCAATGAGTATATTTACCTAAAAGGGTTCAGCTGGCGTGTTTGTACATGCATGATCAATAATCCGTCTTCTTTCCCCTCAGGTGGACGCTCCATCTTCAAGTGTCACATCTGTTCATCTGTTGTGGCATGTTCCAGCATGCATGTATGTATGTTCCCAGGGGTGTTTTATTATTTTATTTCTGAACTAACATAGATGACAGTGTGCTCTTGTGTGCCGCTGCGTCCCCTACAGGGATGTTCCCTTCCACGTCCCAACATTTCCCAGCATTGCTGAACTCCGAGCCCCCAGGAATCGGCACATAAATGTCATTCCGGTGCCGTCTTTAAACGCATCGTGGTAGATGTGATTTGACAGGGACAAGTGCTTCACACATGGGCTAAATGTCAGAGGATCCACTTGTTTTTTCACGTACATGCAATGAAAACATTCACACAAAGCTACCATAATGTATTTATTTTTTTACATATCTAACTGTGACGTCAATTCGGCTTTCCTCAATTCAGGTTAATATTACAGCATGTTCCTGGAAAGATCAACAAAACTATGTCTTACATCTGGGTGTGTATCGACATTTCTTATGCATTTTCTCATTCTAAGGATTACATAACTGTTTGCATACACATTCTATGTATTTGAAGATATTTGGGGCAGTTGCATGCAGAGACAAATCCACACTGTGAAGAAACAATGGCCTATCTATGATGACTGCCGCCGTGCTTGATAAGTAGATGATTTGTGACATTTTCTGGGAAGGACTCATCCTGTTATTGTCCAAGTCCTGCATTTTAGAGTCCATGAAACACACACACAAATACAAGAGGCATCGGAGAGGAAGCTGACTGCCTCATCTGATCTTTTCCAGATTCATCATTTTTTTTTGAGCGGGGAAGAACTGTCTTTTTCAGGGCACTTCCTTACCCATCTGTCTCAGCCACTCTAACACACACACACACACACACACACACACACACACACACACACACACACACACACACACACACACACACACACACACACACACACACACACACACACACACACACACACACACACACACACACACACACACACACACACACACACACACACACACACACACACACACACACACACACACACACACACACACACACATCCTTGTCTTTGTGTTCTTGTAGGGTTACCACACCAGCATATCTATTTCAGGGACCACGCTGTACAAGACAAACACACCCTCCTCTCACACACACACATACCTTTTTTGTGGTACAGTGTGGGTACCAGACAAACACATCTATAACGGGGACCATGCTTTCCGAGACCTTACTAACATGCCGTACGCCCCATAATGTGATAAAGACAAACCCACTCACACACACAGGCCTGGTTTGCTATTGGATTATGTTGGAATGCCCTGTATTACCCTGTATTCCAACTTCTTTCCTCACTGTCAACTCAATTAAAAACAAACAGCAGCTGTCCAGGAGAAACTCGAGGAAGACATTTGTTATTACAAAGTGAGCGAGTTTGTTTTCCTGGAAGTGGTTCTCTTCCTCTCCTGCCTTGGCCTGGGGCCCCGGGCCCCCTCACAGCCTGGCTGCTATAGTGGAGAAAGGAGGTTGACTGGCAGCCGGAGCCTGAACCTGCGGGCTCTTCACAGTCAGTGCTGCGGGCCGGGGCGGGGGGGGGGGGGGGGAGGGGGGGCAGTCTGCCCTCACCCTGCTGACGTCAGTCTGCAACAGACCACAAGACTCGTGTCAGAGTTCTAAACAAACCAGCTGCCATTGCCATGGCAGTACGGACCACCACCATGGAAACCCTCGTTCACGTCTATGCCGTGTTTACCATAAACACTTGACTCGTTTTTCGCTGAATCTACAGGAAGAGGAGGTTCGGGTTTCTGGTGGTCACCCAAACATCCACATCTCCACAGTAAACTTAATCTAAAATGCCACCTGTGATTTATTAAATATATAGATGGTTGGGTGGTTACGGATAACATGTGGTTGGGGTGACGTAGACATATTGTCAAATGACTATAATCAGCCCAGTTACATTTGAAAAATGTGCAATTACATCATAGCTGCTTTGCAAGGACTACCATTGTCAAGGTTGATAACGTCTTTAAAATACGGCCATTTTGAAATGTTTTCACTTTTATTCATGTTTGCGAATGTAGTCAAACATTTCTGACAAACGGGGGGTTCTTTGATTAAAAAACTGCAGAAACGAAAAGTTACACAATAGAAACAGCATCAATGTTGTGTCCCCACGCACAGAAAACGTGTAGGTGTTTTTTGTAAGTAAAGGGTCCTTTGATCAACCTGATATGCTGAGTATGCAAAATACATGTATTTGTGAAATTGTTCTGGCTACGGCCATTTTTGACGTATTAAGTTTGATTTCTGATTTTTTTTTGCAATTCATTTTATGACTTTAATAATCACAAAAATGTTTGCCAATTTGTGCTTTTACAACATGGGTAACCTGATGAATTGCAATCTAAGTATTTTGAGCATTTATCAGGGTAAATCATTGTTAAAGAGAAATACTATCTAACTGCAAAGACTGGAAACTTTCAACAAGTTGCACTTCCAGATAATGAGCAGTGAAGATCAGATTGCATCAAGCCTTCCCTCCTCTGTTTCTTTGACCTATTTCAGAAACTAAAATCTTTCAAATCTCTGGCTTTGTGCCAATTGTACCCAGCCTGCCCTCCTGCTGCCTATCACGTACTCGAGATGCTTATCCTTTGGGGTCAAGGTGCTCCAGGCAATGGGAGAGTGAATGCCCTGAGGGCTCTGCACATAGCATCACTATCTCCACCTTCCTGTTTACACTGCTGATCGCTGTCCAGCAGTCAGTGATGTTCAATTACAGGGAAGATGTGTCAATACCTGGTTTTCCCCTCAGAGCTGCAAAACTGGTACTATGACGTCAACAAAAAAAACACATATGGCTGTAATAAGCCTGGCAATTAATTGAAATAGTGTACAAGTGATTATAGAGAATCATCTGACTGTTTGTCTGGGTAAACAAGTTTATAAACATTCAATATTTCATCACTCCTTGATGATGAAATGTTTGGTGACAGGGATGAAGAAACATTTATTTCTGTAAATTGTCAAAACCATTCATATCATTATACTGGGGTCACGATTTCTTTTGTTGCGACACTTTAAAAAGGCAGTGTAATGTCTTCTTGAATCTTACTTTACAGAGACAGCCATAAGGGAAAAAATGGTTCACTTTTTTTGATGCACTCAAAAAAGTGGGATCTGCTTTTGCATTTTCTCTTTATTTATATGTTTAGCATTTAGAATCTAACAAATCGCAATAATTGTTATGGAATTATAGCAAAGGAAATAACATTAGTCTATATCACTAAACAAAAGTGATTGTGTGGGACAGAAACTCCCTCAGGAGGCAACTTTGCAATTTGAGCCTTTGCAGACCATGTACAATTGTACATGGATTAAAAAAACCTATGTAGCACACTAAGAGAAGGGGAAAACTCCACGAGGGTAATAGGGCCTTTTTAAGAATGTATCGTATTTTAACAAAACAGTATCACCAGTCATATCGGAGTGTATTGTTATTTTCCTACACCCCTAACTCATAATATTAAAAATATTTATGTTGGAAATGACTTGTTCTTCTTTTGCTAATGTGATCCAAAAACAAACAGACCAGAAAATTATATAATTCATGCCCATTTTAATAATCTGATAGAAAACATTTGTTGAGCACAACATACAACGTTGTACAATATATTGTGAGGAAAAACACTGAAAAAATATATTTCAAAACAACGTCTTATATATATATCTCAGCAATTATTCCTATAGCTGTACAATGACCCGTCACCGTACGCAATACACTGCAGAGAATATCCAGCCTTCATAATCCTTAAAAAAACAAAACAGCCAGACTTCGTCGACTTGGTCACGCTGTACAAACTTCTCTGGCAGCAAATTCAAAAAACATTTCAAATCTTCAAAATTTAGCTGCATAACTTCATGTTGCGGTCTTATAGCAAAAATGCTAAATAGAATAAACAGAAACCACCAGACGAGTTCAGTCAAACTTTGATTTGACGTATGGTAGTGCATATAAATAATAACAAATACGCAGGTAATATTAACAATCAATATAATATACAAGGAGAAAGATAATAAATAGACTGTTACAAACAGCTCACACACACACACACACACACACACACACACACACACACACACACACACACACACACACACACACACACACACACACACACACACACACACACACACACACACACACACACACACACACACACACACACACACACACACACACACACACACACACACACACACACACACACACACACACACACACACACACACACACACACACACACACACACACACACACCTTTAAGGTAGTGTTGGACAGATCGGCAACCAGCTGCCGGAAATGTCGACATATTCAAAGTGCTGGATCAAAAAAAACTACAGGATACGTTTAGTCTATAACTAACAGGTGCCTTATTAAAAGTGTGCACAGTCTTAGAGTCATTCAAAGTTTAAGTCTGTTCAGATGTAAAGCCCACTACGAGATGAAACTGAGGAAGTTACATGTGGAAATAGATTTCCTGTTCGGCGATAGTTCAGCACGATTTGAGGAGATTTTTTTACTTTAACGTACGTTTTGTACAATATATTGACTTGACCTTGACCATTTTTACGTTATTGACCTTTCGTACGATATTTGGACAGGACCTAGACAATTTTTAAGTTATAAACTTTTGCACGATTTATAGACATGACCTGAATCATTTTAAAATCGACTGTTTTGTTTTCGATAGACACATTCAAGATTTTTTACCTTTCTTAGATATCTCGGGTGAAATTTCAGGAAATAATTAACTCTTCATCCAGCTACGCGACAAAGTCAGGGATTCATTTGACTTCTGGTCAGAAGTTGTATTTGTAACAAAGGGAATAGGATTAGGACATTGTAAAATGTATCTGATTTCTGACTTTCCTTTTTCTGTGAGCAGTGAAATCATCAAAGTGCTTTCTACAGGATCTTTGGAAGATATTCTTTACATATTTTTGGACTCATAGATACAAAATGTATTTCCACTTTCAAGGAATATGTTTTAAAACGTATTAAATTCCTTGTGAATTGACTTTTTTGAGGAAAGAAATAGCTGAATGTAGGGCTGTGCAATTCATCGTATTTTAATCTCGATTACGATTTTGACTTGCAATGATTACGAAAACAACGTAATCGAAATAAAACGATTATTATTTTAAATTATTTTATTGGTTTTTCAGTTGAATTATACTTAAAGTATTTTTCAATAAATGGATGTTTTCAAAGTAAATGGATAATCTCTTTTTAATAATTGTGACATCAATTATTGACTAAAATAATCGTGATTACGATTTTTGCCATAATCGAGCAGCCATAGCTGAATGAATCAAAAGATTTTGGTTTCACATGTTTAGTATAATGTAACATACTGATGCTTTCAATGCTCTCTTGGTCTTATGCCACAAAGTGCAAATTGTGCTGGGAAGTCGTGTGATTTTTAGAAATACATCCACTATACTATAGTGAGAACAAGCTTATACTATTGCCAGAACATTAGGAAGACTGTGAGACAAATGTGTCCCTCTTGTACAAAAAGTTGACACATTTTACAGCTACATGAATGTGTTCAATAAATTATAAAAACACTTAAAAAAAGAACACTGTTGTTTAAAAAAAGGCACACAACTTGTGTGTAAGAAAAAAAACTACTTGGATCCGAAGAACTTCTCTCCTGTAGTTTCTGGTTGGACGCTTTCACCAGGTCGCATCCGATCCCAACACGATCGGAAGAATCGAAATGAACATAAAAAACGTCCTGAAGTGCAAGTTTGTAATTTTGACTAGTTTCAGTAAACAGATACATATTGTCCACTTCATCTTCTTCGATTCAGCCCCGCCTCTTTGACAGTAAGTCCCTTCATTAAAGAGCAGGACTTCTTCAAGCTCCCTTTCCAGGGGGCTCAAAAACAAACTGCCACAGGGTTTCCCAGCCTTGTTTGCAGGGGTGCCCCACATTCAGTCAGGCCCTCTGTGCCAGGCAGCTCCAAAGAGCCAGATTGCAGGATTGCTCTACTGCAATTAAATTATTTCAGCCAAAACTTGCTGCTCTCCGCAAACACCATCAGTTGGGCTATGTTTCCGCTGGGGAGACGTCACACGTTTCAACCCTGCCCTGATCGGAGGAAGGGTCTCGGAGTGTGACCCCGTCGACCATCTCCATCATGGCACTCTCTCCGCTCTGTCCATCCTGATCGTCCAGCGTCAGCTCAAACTGAAATTTGCTGGCCCCAGGCCCCTCCTCCAGCTCCCCATGGGGGCCACCCTCCCCTTCGCTGGTGTAGAAGGGGGGGGAGGGGCTCTGGGGGATCATGCTTTGGTACCAGTTCCTGTTGTCCTCCAGAGTGTCCAGGATGTCCTGAGCGTCGGGGTGGACCAGGTCGGCCCACGTCTCCCACAGAGGGTGGACAATGTAATCGATGAAACCCACCTAGAAAACATAACAAGGGATAATGTCAGTACGAGGGTTCACATGCTCCTTGGAGGGTCTCCGGGGTTTGTCCAACTTAGGCGTGTTCATGAGCTATAAGTCGCAATATGGAAATAACATTGACGTGACAAACAACATGTGTTATCATTTTCAGTTGTCCAACATGCTTTCCAATCAGGAACCTTTATTTGTTTTACCAAAGATTCCGAGACCACGCGGAACTGCGCAAATTTAAGCAACAGTGAAAGATGATTTGTGATATGCGGCCCGTAATTAAGATCCCTTCCGAAATGTAAAGGATTCTTTCTTGGCTACACTTTTCCTCCAAGTTTCATAAAAATGAAGCCAGTCTTTTTTCCCGTAATTTTACTGACGGACGGTCAAACCAAATCAAAAACACGATATCTTGTGTTGAGGAATCAACTACGATTTTTTCCAATTTTTCTAGCTAGGTGTGTGTGTTCTTACCTGTGTTCTCTCTACTGAAGCGGTGTGTTTGTCGCACATGGGACTGATCTCCATCCCCCTCTCCCTCTCTCGGTCTCCCTGGTGGAAGAACTCGTCCATGATCCTGTCCGTCCACTGCCGGTACAGGTCCAGAGGCTTGGTGGGGTTGCTCAGGTCGGCACAGTGCACCATGTTACGCAACACCTGAAAAGGGAAACAAATAATTAAATAAACCTCTTGCATTTCTTTCGTCTGTACCAAACTGTCTGTATCATGAGGCGATACCTGTCACTGTAATGGCTTTTTAGACTCTTTTTGACCTTTTATGAACATAACCTGGATTTTGAGTTACCAACTTTTCGTGATATTTGGACATGATGTCAATCATATTTATGTTATTCGTTTTCATACGATATTTGGAAATTATCTTAATCTTTTTCACGTTATTAGCTTTTTTCACGATCATTTGACATGAGCTGATCAACTTTTTCTACCGTATTTGGATTTGACCTCGATCATTTTTGGGTTATTGACTTATGTACGATATATGATCGTGACCTTGACCATGTTTAAGTTATTCACTTTTGCATATATTGACGTGACCTACATTTATTTGTACATGATTGACTCTTACCTGCATTCTGTCGGTGTAGTTGTCCAACAGCAGGACTCCAGAGCTGGTCACCTTCTTGGTCTCCACCATCGTCTTCAGATTAGCGAGCAGGCTCATGTGTTTGGACATGTCAGTTGCTAATACCTGAATGAAAGGAAGACAGACAATGATGTTAGAAATAGTTTTCGAGGCAAGCAATTAAGCTGTCATCACTCTGAAGGCTCTATTGGCCTCGTCTCCTCACCATGTCTATGACCATCCTCCGGAGCGACTGCTTTTGCTTCTTGGTCAGGTTTTGGAAGATATCGCAGTTTTCCTCCTGCAGCAGTTTGAAGCCCACGGCTAGGTGGTGGTTCTCCAGCACCGACTCATCGTTGTACATCAGAGCCAGCTCGGAGTCTAAAGAGAAAAAGAAGAATGGAGAAAGAGAAAAGGGTTAAATGGAGCTCTTGCTTTTTTAAACCCAGGTCAGGTGACTAAATAAGCCATGCCGTGTCCCGAAAGACCCACAATGTTGCCTTTCAAGATCCCGTTAAACCGTGCAAATAGTTTGCTTCTTTGGTAAAGGTAGACTAAATAAAATGACTTTTTTTAAAGGACATACTGGTGTTGATGAGGAACTGGTTGGACACTCCTGGGTGGTCCACGTCGTGAATGGCTGCAGCGAAAATGGCTGCCAAGATCTCCAGATCTGTGAAGACCGCCTGTTTGAAGAGAAGGAAGAAGAATAAAAGAGAGGTTGAGCTTCACAGTCATTTCGCTGCCCATACAAGGTAAGGTATAAAACAAGTGTTGGAGGCCGAGCCTTTCATGTGTCATCTTTGGCATGCAGTTATTGTTTTGGTGACGGTAATGCCAGTTACTCCATCTCAGCATAATAAACAGCCTGAGAAAAAAGGTGTGGCCAGACTTGATTGGTGTCCCACGTCAATTTAATAAGTAGCCGAAACCTAATTTGACTGGAAACAGACTACTTCCTCCACCTTAGCGTTTCCAAGTGATATTATTGTTGGGGCCGCTGTCCGATTGCTATTCCTCAGAACTACCAACGACACAGACTGTGGATATTTATATGAAAAAGCAGGTCGATCTACTGGTTTAATAACTTGATAGCAACATGGCTAGGTCGCTAAAAGCCCAATATTATGAAATGAAGTATAGGCACCAAAAACGAGGCCAATTTAAGGGTTACAAAAATGTATTTTTTATATATGCCAAAAATAGAGAATCAAATATAGGTATTAACAAACACTTTTTTTCTAAACAAACAACAATATACTTCACTACAATTAACCTCCATGCTAAACGTAGTCTTCCTGGTGCTTAAACTGCGGAGGCTGGTTGGTTTTTGTGTACCTCTGAGGGCCATAAATAGTGACTTTGCATAGAGAGAAATGACTTACATCCAGTGCCGGGGTGGACAGCAGGATGTGCGTGGACTGGGCTACGTCAGCGGCGTGCAGGCTGTTGTGGTAGGCCACGTCCGAGTGATAGTGGCCCTCCAAGGTCAGCATGAACGTCACAAAGGTGTCCGTCGGAATCTTGAACGTCCTCATCAGGTCTCGCTCCTGCATGTCAAAAGGAAGAAGGACGTTCCATTGAGGTTTCTTTCTTTGCGTTTTTTCATGTTTCACATTTTGATGCATTAGAGTCAATGTATTCAGACTTTTGATCTGACCGTAAATTCTTCTAAATATTCTGAATGGTACACTAGAAGCTGAAAACGTACGCTTCCTGCCAGGATGATGCACAGCTAGAAATCAATTCCAAGCGCTAATGTCCCTCTAGCAGATGTCCCTGTGTTGACACTGACAGCTGAACGTAACATACTGAAGACACTACAGTTGGCTATGAATCCTTCTATAGCTCCAAGAAGGCTTGCTGAGGAGGAGGAGGCACTGACCTGGAAGATGGTGTACATGACGCATGTGAGCGGCCGGTTGTGGGAGTGCTCAGTCACTTTGAAGATGTTCAGGCCCCATTTGTTGATGTCCTCCAGATCCTGTGAGAGAAGACGACTGTAAGTGTCTCAGTCGATCACACACCTTTTATACTTGTGCTGTTTGATCGGTCCATGGCTTACCTTGGACAGCAGTTCCTCCTGGTCCGTCTTGACCCCGAAGCGGTTCCCAGTGCCCCCGGAGATGCTGGGCGTGTTGCTGACCTTCCTCACCCCGCTGATCTGAGTCATCATCCCACCCTGCTGCTGCTGCTGCTGCTGCTGGCCCTGCCTCCTCTTCCTCTCCCTCGACTTGGGAGCCGGGCATGGAACCTCCAACTCATTCTGCTTGTCTGGAGAGAAAACAAGAACAAATATTTAACTTTGAATCACTCCAAAGAGTAAAATGGACTAGGCTAGGTGATGTTGAATAAGCACCAGAGTTGGAAGGAGTAACTTAAGTTAACACAGGGAGATAGTTGACTTTTCACACCTACGTGACAACACATTGAGGCTGCACTTGTTCAATTAGCAAGCCATCCTTCAGTTGCAGCTTACTCTGTTAACAAAAATTGAGAAAACAGTGACTAATGCTCATCTTTGTTTCTCAAAGTCTAAGATAATGTCTCTGAACGTCTTGTTTTGTCAGTCCAAACCCAAAAACATTCACTTTATTATGATGTAAAACAGAGAACATCGGAAAATATATCCAGGTTGAACAAAATAATGAGAAAAGTTCAAGAAGTGCTGATGAAATGTTTCTGCTCATGCTCCAGTGGCCCGTGCATTCTAAGGACCTGAGCCCTGTTGCAATAACAATCCGCAGAATAGTGGAAAGCTAAATGTTTATCTCTTGTTTTTGTAAGTGTGCGGGTTTGTTTGGTGTATGTGATCCAGCGTGTCTGCTTGCTAAGACTCTCACATGCTCTCTGCAGCTGACAGTGTGTGGAGGACTCTCATGTGTGCACAACGCACACCGCACTGCGAGGAAAATATGTCAGCTGCACTCTCTGCACAATGATCTCAGTGCACCTGACAGGTGTTCGCTGCAACACAGACAACAACAAAACCACCAGGCTTCAAAAGGATCTCTCTGCGCTGTTTTCGGAAATCTCTTCCCCTGCACTACTTCTCTTGTTAGGGGGGGGACACAGTACACACTCCTTTCAATCTGTGAACACACAGCCTTGATAAGCATCTAGCAGGCAGTGTTGGATGTGGAAGGAGGAAAACTAGAAGAACAAACTGGCTCGCCATGAGTCATGACACGCCGTCGGGCTTTTTAAGATAGAAGGAAACACTGCTGATTAATAATGCAGTGACTTTCCGTGCACACAAACATTCTCCCTCTCCCCTGCTCAGGGAAGTCTCCCCCCCTTATTTCTCTGCAGTCAGAGCGAAGGGGACTCTCAGACCAGATCAGACTGGTTTGCGAGCTTCTTAGCACATGCATAGGGTAACCTCTGCCACATATGTGTCACTGAGGCATCCTTTAGGTCTGACACTGTACTTCATACTGCTGTGTGAATAGTGTGCTCACCTAGGAAGGTGTTGGAGATGTACTCAGACACTTGGTTGCCCGAGCGACTCATCTCAGACAGGTGGCTTAGCTCCCGGTTCAGCATCCTCTTGAACTGGAGAAAAAACAAAAACACATGATGTTTAATGACCTGAACAAGAAAAGACATATTTTTATTTTCACTGAGGTTTCCGAGCATAGGAATGAAAGCATTTCCTGTTGTTTTCCACTGGGATATGTCCCATGAGAGCGTGGCCACTGCGCCATTTCAGGTCTGTGTTTATGTTTTGTTGGTACTGGTTTGAGTTAGCCTCTAAGACACTTGATTGCCGAGCAAAAACAAACAAAGTACAGTGCAAGATATACAAAAAACATAATGTCTATGCTTAGTTTTTCCATGGAAACAAAATGAGGCAGTGTTTTTCTGTGTAAGCCACGGCTGAGATTCAATCAAGACATAACAAACGTGAGAAATCTGACAGTATGTGCATGCACTCCCACACACACAGGGCATCTATGCCGTCTCTCCTCTGGGACACACCTTGATGTATCCCCAGGACACGGAGAACAGGTAGTTGGCCTCAGGCATGATGCTGCGCTGTGCTGAGCCCCTGGCGCTCCCCAGCAGAAGCCCTGTACGCTCCTCTCTGAGTGAACCCCCAAGGCTGAGCTACAACCCGAAGCCCAAAGCTCCCCCAAAATCCCCCGCCTTCCAAAACGGTTAAACTATGGTAAAAAAAACCCGGCTGAAGTCTCCAGAAATGGGGCTGTAAAGGAACCCTACATCCCTGGCCGAATGAGTCTCCTCATTGCGTCGCGCTCTGTTTTCCAGGATTGCATAAAAGCCTCTGGCGAGAGTGATGGAATCCCCACAGATGCAATTATTAATTCCTTTTCTTTTCAGTTCTCACTGCGTCTCCAAACCCCTGCACCCTCCAAATGTTATCCAGTGATATGCGAGGGGGAAATCCAGCGATATGCGAGGGGGAAATCCAGCCTTTCCTAGCCCAGATTAAGCAAGGATGGGAGGAAGGGCATGCTCTAAGACGGATGGAGAAAGGAAAGGAGGGACATAAAAAAGACAGAGAGGAGGAGGAGGGGGGGTGCGCTCTAGCTGTAGAGTCCCCTAACGGGCTGATGGAGTCTCTCTTTTTGCCTCCCACCTTTGCTAAACAGTGAGCCGTGCACAGCACGGCACAAAACAGTGTTTGGAGGATCCCCCCTCATCTTTCTCCTGTGCTCTCTGCAAACCCCCTCCCTCTGTGTCTTTTCACCCCCCCCTTTTGCCTCGGTTTCCCTCCCTTCTTGATCGACTCCCCCCCCACCCCCCCTGCTCAGTAATGCAGAACAGATCCAACGCATACTGCGCAATGCAAGGCTTCAAAGCACCGGCGCGTTTATCGCATGGCTGAGGGGACGTGGGGTATTAATTTACCAGATTGGCTTTCAGTCTGGGTTTTAATCTGTTGTACACACTTCCGTCCATAATCATTACAGGACGTGCCAAAGACCAGTTCTTGTTCTCAATTACACCTACAATTGATCCCACAAATAACAGCTCATTTCCTGTCTTGCTGCAGCTTTTTTCTGTATTAAAAAAAAGACACAAACGGAGATGCTGGGAGACAAACAGATGAGTTTTCAGTCTGCCGCCCACCGGTGTACCACCAATCGCACGTCAACCTGAACGCCATGGCAACAGAGTCACGTGGTCCCCTCTATTGTTCATAGGTGGTCCCCGATCTAGACTCATCGTATCACACACAGAAGAGATGCACTAGATTGACACAACTAGGCTAGACATTGTAATAGCACACCATCACAGAATGTGGCAGATTCTGAGGCAAAATTGCTTTTTTGTCAAGAAAAGTGAAACACTAATGCGAAACCACATCCTAATCTTTATAATGAATACCATGGGATAATGGTGCAATCAATTCCTGCAAATGTGACAGTAATTTGCTTTTTTTTATTACGTCTTCAAAGAACCCAGCCATGATTATGTGTTTTCCAGGTTTCTTTTTCTTCTCCTTACAATGGGGTCCTTTTTATTCTGGCCTCAACAGCTGTCTAAAAGCTGTCAAGCAGACAGCTAACATCTACTTGACTGTGAAACTTGAAAACCACTTTCAAAGACTTGGCTGAAAACTCAAAACCCAGACTGCCGGAGGCGGGCCATAAAAAAAAAAGAAATCAAAGAGAGCTCGTAAGAACAAAAATGTGAGCTTGGACTTAGAAGGCTTTATTCCATTCAAAGGGAACTTGTAATTGATTCTTTAAAGTGGCAGAACAGAGTGGATGTGTGTGACCTCTAGGAAATGAATCAGGCTCAGAGACGCGTTTTAGTCAGCCATGTCATAAAGTTCATCTTATACGCGCTGCATACACTCACGGCATGGTGACATGTGCATGAGTGTGTACAGGACAATGGATTTCTCAATGTATGGCGAAATAACTCATGCATCCTTTGACGTTAGCAAAAAGTGCTCACACTCAGAACAAACCCTGGTCTTGGGCAATCTAGAGAAGTTATGTAAACTCAGAAAGAAACCTTGTGGTTAGTTCTGAGAAGATGAGCGGATGCCTCAGAGAGATTGAATATTCAGAATTGGTCATTTTCTTGCAAACAAAGCAATATAAGTTATGCATTTAAGGGTCATCCAAAACACCAGAATCTCATTTGAATTATTAAAAAAAGGTTTAAAAAAGTTTTTTTAAAGCACAGAACTTTAGTATTGTCTTACGGGCCTGAATATCAAATTTAAAAGAGCGAAAACAAGACGGGGAATCTCAATCTATTGAGTAAAAAAACCCAATAAAACCATTTCCAATCATGTATTTGTAAGATATCACCTAACATCAAATAACTTGTTCTCTATCCATTTGGCAGATCAAACTCCCACAGCACAATGTAAGCAACTCCAAAAGTAAAACTCACCTTTTTCCAACTTGTAAGCATCCCAAAGTTCTGCTTCTGCTTTTCAGAACAACATAGTCCCATTGTCACTTTGCGTAAAACCACACACGACACGAAAGAAATCCAGTAAAGTTTCACAAGCATTAACTGTGTTCAGTCTGAGACTCTGCCTGCTTCCTCTCTCTTTTCTCTGTTAACTGAAGTGGAGTCAAGCAGGAAACATATAGCAGTAAAGCTGAGTTGTCTGACTGGCCTACAGAGGTCGGTGGCTCCTCCCTCAGACACAGGCCCGAGCATGTGTCCCCACCTACTTCCCTTTTACTTGATAGAGTAATTCACTGAGCTCATTTACTGGTAGACATCCTGCTTCCTATTGTGGCTTCAGGCAAAGAGCAACTAACATACCTGATCTCATCACTGAAAAGTCCCCGGATAACAAGTCAGCCATTCTGACGTACTGTGCCGGAAGATTATAAATGACATTCCTCTGCGAGAAGTCTTTAATAGTTTCAGTTCTTGCAGCACACGCTGACATTGACTGAAGCAGAATAGAGGGAGAAATGGGTTTGCCCAGCTTGATCTCGTATTGCAACACCTTAGCTGTGCAATCTGACAAAGCCCAGAGTGATCCAATGTTGCGTCTCTGCCCTGCGTCGCTGTTTACAGTGTCAACACACAGTGGATTGC
The DNA here is from genome assembly GCF_949606895.1 of Notothenia rossii. Classification (NCBI taxonomy): domain Eukaryota; kingdom Metazoa; phylum Chordata; class Actinopteri; order Perciformes; family Nototheniidae; genus Notothenia; species Notothenia rossii. Next base: position 52,902,491 of record NC_136907.1, on the reverse strand, counting down.
AACGGCAAGTTTTCAGTTTAGCAACAATAAAAAAGAAACATTTCCTATAAATTGCTGATCAACTAATAAGAAACGGGTAACATTAAAGCAGGTTTAACATTGACCTTCCTCTGATAATAGCAGAGGACAGAGGTTCAACTTTTTAATTACAATTAGGCACCATAATCACTACTGCAGCCCGTCTGATCTCCTCACCGCCCCTTCAGTCAAAAGGAATCACAACTCTATAATTTAATGTCCACTGCTGCAGCTACAGACCCACCGCTACATCTGTTTCAATCATTTTGTCATTTTTTCCCTCGGAAGACGACGGTGCTTCAAAGCTGAAGTGACCACATGTGAGTTAAAGTTTCCTACTGGCTCGCGCTGGGCTCGGGGGCTCGCTCGCACGCGAACCCGCAAAGCGCTAAGCTCCCCTAACTGGATTCAGATGGCAGTGTTTGTGCAAGGCCATCGCCAGCATCGGCATTGGGAGTGTGGCGAGGGTAATGATAGTGAGGGGCGGGGGTGCAGCTGCACCGCTCTGAGGTCACAGCGACCGGGCTGGCGGTCAGCAGGGTGTGTGGTCCCCGTGGCCCCGGACACACCTGTGCCCTTGGACACTGAAAGCGGAGACACCCTGGGTTTTAATCATGGGCTCAATTACGTCCTTTCGGGTTCCCAAAAAGAAACAGGCTCTTCCAACATCACGTCATATAAATACTGGGAATGAGGATTATTATTACTCTTTATTTAACAAGGACCATACAACTACATTAATCTCAAAGAGAGAAGATGTGCTGTATATGCCAGATTATAGCTAAAAGATCATCTCCATCTGCAGTACACCAACACGTTTTTTTGGGCACACTACCAATTAAAACCAGATCAAAATACAGATGCATCAAATATAAATACTATTACATTTGTCAATATAACTTTACAATTCATTTAAACTAACATCTCAAATCCATGTTGGCAAGATTGGTTGCCCAATATACATGTGTTGTCATATGGGAAAAAGAGTATAAATCTGTGCACGTTTTATACTCAACTGGAAGCATAAAGCCTGCAGATGCTTGGTGCAAAAAATAAACTGTATCCGACGCCAGTTTTGCAATAAAAAACGATGACTGGACCAACAACTGATTTCCTTCCATCCCTGCGTAACTTCACAACAATCAGCTTTTAACATCATAAACTGTTGACCCCCGTTTTCTGTTGGTCAACAATGGTTAGTGGTGCTGCTGGGTCGTATGGGAGGACTCTGACTCAGGGCGAACAATGCCCCCGGTCGGCCGGATGGAGCGTGTGCGCCCCTGCAGGGCCACGTGCTCATTGTCTTGGCAGTGCTAGAGACGCGGTTGCCTGTAAAGACTCAACCTGGCTGCTGGGTCTATTGTCGTCTGGTTACCAGGGAGCAGAAGAGAGGGGGCGCAGGAAGAGAGGGAAAGGAAACTGGTGTCACGGTCACCCGTTACGGTCTGACAACACCCCTCCCCATCTTCATCCCAATCCTCCCTCAGACCACAGTGGAGAACACAGACGGAAATGGACGACACCACTGTGGGTGTTTATAATCTGACGCCGCCATGCAGTCTCCGCTGTCTGCGTGGGGGTTGAGTAATACTGTGCAGCAATTAGTTTGAGCTCCGCACAAATGAAATTCGCACGAAAAGACGTTCACCAAAGCAAAGGGAAGTAATGAGTTCTAAATAGCTGCATTGTGTCTCCTTGAAGCCAAGTGTTGAGATTATTTTTGATCCACTTAGACCAAAGCAGAATGTTGACTGATTTCAGATTTGTAAAAACATGTTGGATTTATCTAAACTCAGAGATGTTTCAATGACTTCGGAGGTGCCCTGAAGATATCTCAAGCATCCTCATGATGTTTTTGAGGTAATCTTTAAACCAAATTCTAAGTATTTGGTGGATTATGACGACATATGATGTTACCCTCAAGATAAACGTAATTAACTTAGGTGATCCCCTAGCTTTCCATGAAAACGTCTGATGGCCCAGATGGCACAGAACCATCAAAACTGTTTGGGAAAGAGCACTTTCAGAAAATACTTAGCAGGTAATTGGGTGAATTAGTTGAACTCTTGCTGAAGCCAGCAGGGAGAAGAGCAAAAACACATGTTCCATTAAGAATACCTGCATTCTTTGCTCTTCTTTCAATAAATAAATACTCTTCAGATCTGATGTTATTGCAGAATCTACACGTACCTCTTTACAAGTCGACATTGCTCTTAGCGAAACTTATTTCCTAATTTGGTATTGAGCAAATTGCAGCATGCTAACATGCAAAGATGGTGAATATTTTAAATACTTAACTGCCAAACATTAGCATTCTGACATTGTCATTGTGAGTAGGGCAGCAACAAACAATTAATTTGATAATCGATTCATCTATCGATTAATGAAACGATTAATCGACTATTTGGACTATTATGCCTTGCACAATTTCTCAAACGCTCTTACAGTATTTAGCCATCAACTTTTAGATTTAGCTTGAGGTTGTTTTAGGCATGTGGAAACTAACAATGAAGACAATAAAGATGAATACTTGATTCAAAAATACATATATTATTAAATTAACTTAACACATTTTGAACTAAATTAACACTGCTTTTTATTTAAATTAAATAAATAATATTTCACATCAAAAGAAACAATGTTTTAACAAATTGTATTAAATAATGTGATAACATCATTGTAAACAGAATAGCTGAAACTTTAACAAAATAAATAACTCTAATCATTAACCCATGTTTGTATAATTGAGTTAACTCCGTGTGTTGCTGCTAGCATACATAACACCTGACGTGGAAACGTTACTCGTGGATGGGGCTACAGAGCTGCTAGAAAGACAGTCGAACCCGGTGCATTCCTCCGTCTGAATGTGGAGCACTTTTGCTAAATGTTTAGACAAATTGCTCGTGTTACCGCCCTTACATGCTAAACTCTTATTGCACTTTTGGTAACGAGCATTGTCCACATCGAGACGGGTAAAGTTTAACCACACCTCGGAGCGCTTCTCTCCGCCATCCCTGTAGTGTAGCAGCTGAGTGTTTGTAAACTACCCCGCCCCCTCGTACACAGACGGGGAGAGAGATCTAGTCTGGATTGGAAAGATCGAAAATACACCATAGACGCATTTGTTTGTTTTTGCATATTAGAAACGAGTTGGTGACACTAAGACTGCGATATAAGGTTTTTGTAGCAATAATAGACCACATATATTTTTAAATGTCAGTACCGATAACGTTGGAGGTTAACGGCGCGTAAAACACACGTGATGACGTCACCAACGAATCGACAACTGAATTAGTTGGCAACTAATTTGGTCATCGATTTTAATCGATTAAGTCGATTAGTTGTTGCACCCCTAATTGTGAGCATGTGTGCAGACTTGTGTTAGCATTACGCTTAAAGCCCTGCTCCATCTAATTGAATCCCTTTCTTTTTAGAGGGAATGTTTCAAATAAAGTCTGTATGTAGTGCCTGCTATTCATTTATATGCTGTTACATGCAATATCTTACATGTTTGCATAATTGTTAGCATTGCAGAAATGTTTCGTTTGACACAAATCAGCCGATGTTGTAGCAGTACCTCCTTGTTTGAAGGCAGACGTACAGAGGATGTGACCTTGCCTGATCCAAAGTTACAGAAAGAATATGAATTTGAAAAGGAGAGTAAATGAAGTGAATAAGAAGTTAAGTTGAAAAACTGTGGAGTGTAGCTTTGAAACTAGTATGAACTTTGCTCTAACAAGACCTTAGTTTCTCTGTTAATCTTAAACTATAGTCTGGACAAAAGGACGTCTGTCAGTTAAATGTGCCCTTTATAATGACGTCACTTGAGTGGGCCAATGCTAAACTCAACATTACACAATATGACAGAGAAATGCATCAGTAATCAGATTAAATCAAGAAAACAGGCCATGTGTCTCAGCAGAACAGGCTTTACCACTGAATACACACTTATACACACCAACAGGAAGTTAGTGGTCCTGTATGCAAAACAAACACTTATCTACAGGACAGCCATATAATGATAATGCCAGCTCATACTCTACCACAGAACGGCTGCTACTTTGCAAGTGCGTCAATGTGGCTTCATTTTCTACATTTTGCATATAGTGTGCAAATTGTCAGCCACACTGCAACAAAGACCAGTTGTTCATCCGTGCATCATGCTTCCTGACAACTTATTACAAAATGCATACTGTTTTACATCTAGGATTGAACCTGTGAAATGGCTTAGCTTAAAAAATGTGCTTATGGTTTGGAAGAGATGACACAGTATAGTGGGGGGCTGTGTTCCTGGGAGGTCTCATGGTCATCATTATGGCAGAAGATTAAAGCAGGCAATGACACAGTTAAACATATATAAAGTGTTAAGGGGTAGTTAACAACATGTAATTAAACTAGTAGTTTAACTACATTTTGTATTGAATCAATTTACTTTTTGGGCATTTAATGCGTAGTCAATTACTGAAACTACAAGCAATTTGGGCCATAAAAAGAAAGGAAGGGTTTTATTATTTATTTATTTATTTATTAATGCTTCTATACTATGGACGAACCTGCCCCTTTCGGGTTTAAATATAGGTTAGGTATTTATTTGGGTTTATGCACTGGACATTTAATTAATTTGAGTGGCAATCTTTGTTTTTTATATTAAAATTGCTATTATTTTGTATCGTACAATGACAATTTACATTTCGTTTTAGTTTTTCTAAGGAGCTTGAGTAAACCAAATGAGATCCCCATGCTATCATTGTTATAGTTCAAGTTCTGTAATTGGCATCGTGCATGCTTTCAAAGCTTCCCTAACACTGCACATATTAAGAGTTGTAATGTAAGACGTGATCATAACATTCAAGAGCATATTAGCGTTTGTACAATAACTTTTTAACCTTGCAATTTTGAGAATAATAGTCTCCAGGGTGAGTTGATAGAATTTTCTGACCTTTTGGAATATTGGAGGGACGCTATTCACCTAAGATCCTTCCATGTGACACACTTTTCTGATGGGTTTCTAAAATGTTAGTAATTTTTTATAAATAAGAGAAATTCGTGTTGCATATCAACTTAAATGAAAACCAACAAGTGAAATCCCATAATGTCTTCTCCTCAGAGGACAGACTTTTGGGAAGTCCGATCATTGGACATTGGCAAAAACTTGCTAGCAGCTTCACAATGCACTGTTTGCAGATACTGTATATTATATAATTATTTTTCTCACCTTGTTGGAGGCCATGTCGCTGACGGAGCGGTACGTCTGGATGGTCTCCAGCTGGTCCAGACACCAGTCCAGCTCCTCCATGGTCTCCATAGCCAGCTTCTGGTAGGACTCATCTGCCAACAGACACATGGACACGTAATCAGGCCCGAGAGGATCCATGTCTATAGCGGAGCCCCCTGACACCATTCGGGGAGGTCCGAGGGTCCCGGCGTGGCTCTTTCTAACGGAGGACTGACCCGCGGCACATCCGTGAGACGCGGAGGACGAGGGGGGGGGTGTGTGCACACACAGCTCCTTCATCTTGTTACCCGCTGCCTCCTCAGAAAGTTCAGGGAACTGGGTCTCCCAGACAGACTAAGAGCTAGAGTTACTGTTTGCAGACTCTCCCCGTGTCCCCTCTAGCCCCTTGCTCTCGTGTGCTCTTCAAACCCCCCCCTACTCTGTCTGGCTCCCTCCCGCCCCTCTCTCTGTATCACCCTGCTGAACGAGTGGCGTGCAAACCAGCAGTCTGCTGCCTCCTGCTGTCCCCCCAAACCCCCCTTTAATTCAACACACATATAAATCATGTCTACATGCAGGTACACAAACCCTCTGAACTGCATTAAAAAAAGGCCCCTTTTTGAAATCTCGATTGCGTGGCATTCTTTTCTTGCATCTGGCTCTTCTAAATTAAGTTTTGTTGAAATAACAATTAACACGTTTTTGAAGCTTGGACTTTTTTCATAAGAAGCTTTAGTTGACCAAATGAGATCCCTATGCTTTCTATATTTTAAGTAGTTCCTGCTCTCTCCCCGCATTCAAACACATAAAAGTATTTGTACATGCAGATATAGTACACAAACCCTCTGTTTAAAAAGGGGCTTTTGAGTCAAGGCAACCCTCTGGCTGTTTTTTGTTATACTTTCATTTGAACAACTGCATATCAACATCGTATATACTAAAATGATTGGGGAAAGGGAAAGGGGAGGAACACCTACATTTACTTTCTGTAAATGCATTTTGTCACTGCTGCAAAAACAATCGCTCCAATTCCTTCTACTTTTCAAAGACTTCCTTTCTTAAACAGGAACTCTAGGGTTGTACTGAATTGCAGCAGCACACAGCACCATGCTGCAAAAACCTCTGAGGGAGAAAAAAATGATATCAAACAACAAATACTGTGTTTGCACAAGCAACACGAGAGGCAAACTTTGACTCCCTGAATTTGGGGGAGGGGGGCCATGTCGGGGTCGCACTGTGTGCCAAAGAAACCAAAGCACTTCCTCTTTGGCCCTGAACAGTACAAAACATGGAGCGGAATGACTGAATTACGGAGTGTCTGCTGAGAATAATGATATCTGTCATTCGATGAGGAAGCTCCATCGTTAGCAGCTCTGACTCATGTGGCCACAAGCTTAAGAAGGATGAAGAGGAGTTTATGAGAAATGCACTGAGTTGATATTACAAGAGTAAACTAATTAGGATGTGTCGTCCTCTGGTATACCAGGGAGAATGTTGATCCAACACATTTCTGCCCGGAGGGAGTGAACGCTGGGCGCATCTGGATCTCCCCACCTTCCTTTTTCTACGGAAAAGACTGATCTCGACTTCATAGGGCTTCACACATGGAAGACATTTACCCCATATGCTTAGCACAACAGGACAGCCAGCGTGCTGCTCCCCAATTTACGTCAATACGCTGGATCAAAGCACTTCAAAGCCCAGCGATGGCGTACAGACTCTGAACCAACCGGTGTTCACTAAAGATCTTAAATGAAATCTCAAACGATATACACAGTCAAGGGAACCTCCCACCATTGAAAGCTATTAGAAACAGTGACTCTTCTGAACCACAAAGGACAGTTAAGTTTTGACTTAAAAAAAAAAAAAATCGATATTACACAAAAGCGACTTCTATCGCTAGCCTCATTCCTCAGGTCAGACCAATTTTTCCTTTATTTGAGCTCCAGGTTGAAAAGAACCCTTGGCTACAATATTCCGCCAAGGTTTGCGGTTTAAACTATTCACAAGAACCACTGGCATCCAAGCCATGTAAAAGTAAGTGACACAGAGCAGAGCATCAAAGCAGCTCATGCACAAGGCGGTGAGCTGTTAGGACCGGGTATACACCAACGTGCGGCCGGCTTGAGCCATAGGAGCACGGGACGATGCCAAGAAGGTGGGACCACATCCTGCCTCCGTTCCCTTCAATGAGAGAATATAGACATTTTTTTAACAGGGAAGTCGGGACTCATCAAAGGCTTTACCGGGACACAGATCATTCCGAAGCTGGCGGCTGATTCGTACACACAGTCCAGAATCTGATGACAGTAAAAACCCTCAGATGTAGACTAAAGTTTATTGGTGTTGCTGGCTGGATGCCACTTGCCTACTCCACATTTTCATCAGATATGTTCCTTAAGGCAACAGCTGGATGCTTCTCACACATGACTCATTATTATCGAGGTTGGGTTGAAGTAAGTTAAACAAATTGTGTGCACATATGAGTAGATGGTACTGTTGAGTCCATCGTCACCTCTGGCTGATCACACAAACAGTGTGCTAACTGGGCTGAAAGACAATTCACAATGTCACCAGTCAAAAGTGGCGTGACGCACTTTCAGTCTGAAAATCTGCCCCCAGACAGAGCGAGCGAGGTACTTTTCCAGCCTGTTTTTACAGTGGAAGTCTTTTCTTTTTTTTTTACTTCGTTGAGTCCTAATGCTTTGGCCATATGCTGGAGGCAGCTGAGAGGACAACAGAGCTCAGTGTGCAGACAGACCCCGTCTGCCTTTTCCCTCCAACTCTCTCCCCTGTAGGGCCACAAACCGGCCTCTGTGAGAGCCATCAACTGCACCAACGAGCGGGGCCGAGCTCAAACATCCCCCACCTCCATTCCCGCCCGAGACACCTTCCGCTCACATCCACCTCACACTGCACCTCTCTGTGTTCTCTAACTCCCACTCCCCAAAAAAACCTGCTTCCTGGGCTGTCTGGTTGATGTCGGTGTGCAGAGCTGGACTTCCTCATCTATTATAACACCTACTGATAAGTGTTGAATAAGTAAAAGTAGTAAGGCCAGAATGACAAATAACACTCCGAATAAAAGTCCCGCTTTCAGACATTTCAATAAAAAGTGCAACAGTATTATCATAAACCACTCATATTTGATCCTATAAGACATTTGCGTGACAATGTCATAATTGCTGTATTCACCTTTGAGTCAAAGCCAGGATTTGATTTTTAACGTCAGCAACCTTGACATTTGCTCAGCATACTAAAGTAATTTAGGCCAGGTGAACATTTGTGCCAAATTTGAAGAAAATTTAATTAAAAGGCTTTTCTGAGATATCAGTCAATAAAATGTGTTTTTCCAAACTGAATTCCAACAGCCTGAGGGCTTGAGCCTCTTTAGCCCAAAAAAGTGTAGTTTGTTTGGTCCAATAGTTTGCAAGAATTGCCTTGGATAAAAGATAGAAATAATAAAGACTCACTCACAGTGACAACCTAAATAAAAAATCAATTGGCAGGGATGATTAAAATAAATTATTATGCTGATTTTCAGGTTCATATTTGTACTTGGTGTCTCTACTGTGACATGTCTCCACGCTTTAATGTTCAAAAAGCTCTTTATTTTCTCATACTGCCTGTGCTGCAGCACCTCTTTTCACCCTCTGTCTGAAACCAGAGCCCAGTCTGCTCTGATTGGTTAGCTGTCCGGCTCTGTTGTGATTGGTCAACCACTTAAAGATGTTCCCCCCCCCGCCCCTAGCCTATCACGTACAATGTGTTGGAGCACTAGCCAATAGAAGAGCAAGTGTTCCATAGTGATGTCATGATACAAATAACACTAAGGGCCTTTCTCATTTCTCTAATTCCCCTCCTCGACTCCTATCCTCAAGACTTAGTCCCGCCCACAGGAGATGCAAGCGGAGGACTGAGGAGGGGAACCGAGGAGAGAGGAGTGGAAGCAGCAGGCGGTTAGAGAAATGAGAACTCCTCTCCTCTGAGCGGTCATTTTAAAGAGACGTCCATTAATGATGACAGGAGGCACAGTAGCCCTCTGTCTGATGGACAGATGTGTTCATGACAACTTATATATGTACTTTTAATTAATTCACAGTGCGGTATAATGAGACAATAACAGGCTACAGATGCGGACATATACACAAATATATTTATATAAATATATACAATTTCAGATTCAAACAAGTATGAGAGCACTCTCATAATAACGTAACACAATCAGAGACTGGATATATTCCCCCCCCCTCTCTGGACACACACACACACACACACACACACACACACACACACACACACACACACACACACACACACACACACACACACACACACACACACACACACACACACACACACACACACACACACACACACACACACACACACACACACACACACACACACACACACACACACACACACACACACACACACACACACACACACACACACACACACACACACACACACACACACACACACACACACACACACACACACACACACACACACACACACACACACACACACACACACACACACACACAGTGGAGCGGCACCTCACCACTTCATAAGGAGTTTAACCGTGACAGTTTTCGAAATCCTGTTTGCGTCCCCCCACTTAACAAATAGGCCTATGTTTAGGCCTATGTTTATGGTAAGCCGTCATCGCCACCGAGGAGCACACAGCCTCTGTGAGCGAGAGACAGAGAGAGAGCTGGAGAGCACACATTTATCTATTTAATATAGCCTAGTTGTAAAAAATAAAGTAAGAAATCATTCCCAAAAATAAAAAAAGTTTAAAAGGAGTGATTATTAAAATATGCATAAATAAAAAGAAAGAATGCTAACTAGGTAACATTATTGACTAATATGGCTTAAGGCGAGTTTATTCATACTAATTTGACTTGTGAGGAAAGAGCGGGACCGGTGACAACAGAGGGCCCATGAAAAAGACCTGAGTCATCACAAGTTGTTAGAGTGTGAACAGCTCCGAGCGATCTGCAAGTACGCAAACAAACATTCCACATCTTGACCTTAGCACATTGTGAAGGAGAAAACACACTTTGATACAGATCTGAACACGTACTTGTTGTTTGTGTTAGATTTCACACTACACGTGAAGCTGAGACAGAAGGGGGGGGACAATGAATCACCTTTCTGTCATGGCTGATGTACGTCAGTAACAAGGGGGCAGAATAAGACAGGAGGGAACTGAAACAGAAAGAAGAAACAAAGAAAAAGGAAGCAGCTACCTTCATTTACTAAATAATGATCCAAGGAGCAAAAGAGTTATCTTGAGTTTGAGTCAACTCCGTACACCTGATGGGAAAACGCACTAGAAATGTAAATATCTTTAATTTGATCAGTGACTCTTTACAGGAAATCTTACTATTTGCTCTTTGATAAGAACAAACGTTGCTCTTTGGTTGTGCAATAAGCAAACTGCTTCAAAATTCAAATAAATAATGCTTCCTTATCGAAACTTTTATGTCATTTCTTTTTCTCTCGGAATGTATCTGCTCATTAAGGCCTCAACCAACGATTTATTTAATTATAGTCAATGTACGAAAACAATTTTTTAAACTGTATTCAATTAATTGTTTCGTCTTGAGAATTGTAAAATCTAAGTTTCTCAAAATCCCAAATTATTTTTTGAATGTCTTATTTTGTCAGTCCAAATCTCAAATATATTCAGTTTAATATGAAATTCCATATACAACATAGTAAATCTCCATATGCGGGTGGCTGAAAACAAGCTTTGCCATTTGGTTATGTAATATGAATCATGCATACTGTTTTAAAATTCATTAGAATGATGCTTCCTCGTAGTTTTCCCACATACTATTATGTAAATTATTCTTAAAGTCCAAAATGATTTCTTTATTGTCTTGTTTTTTCAGTGGAAATCTCTAATATATTCAGTTTTAATATGATATTAAATATAGAACATAACAGATATTACATGAGCTGTTTTTGCACTTTAGTGAGTACTGGATTATCAAAATAGTTGCAGATAATGTTTCTGAAGATTGACCAATAGTTGCAACTCTAGTGGGTATATTCTCTTGAGTTTTTAAACTATAGTCAGAACAATAAAACAAGTGTATGCAAGGTGTGTTTGTGACCACCTTCCCCTCACAGATAACAGTTAAAAAGAGAGCGGCACAGCAGAACAATATGTGGTGCAAGTTGAGCGGTAGATTTCCATTCTACTCTTGTAGAAAGGAATCAATTAAAGCACGCTTAATGAACCATGCCTTTAAAGGCTTTGATTTCTCCCCATCAAATCACAATCTAAAGGATTTCAAAGAGCTGTGGGAACCATGTTTACTGTAGGTCCATCCCCGAAACCACACAGACAGCCTTTTGTCTTCTCCTGCTGATTATGTCTCATCACAATTTACAACTGCAGCATTATCTGCTCACCTATCAAAACAAAAGGCTTCCACAGTCAACCAAACAACACAGCTCATCAGGGCCTGTTTGACAGCTCCTGCACAATGCACCATGGAGCTTTGTTGGCACGGGCCACCATGAGGGATGGGGCGCAGCGAGGTTTATGGCTGTGCTGACGTCAATGACATAATTCACATAGTTAACCAGGCTGCACGATTCCAGTGCTCTGGATCCTCTGCTCTGGCTGCAGGCCTGGAAAACCCGACATGGAGTCCTGATAGAGCAGGCTGCAGACTGGGAATGACAGGTCAGATCTTTCCTTAGGAAATCATTCAAACACACTATGAGGATTGCTTACATTGATCAGAAAGGTATACCACAAAATGGTTTAAACCAATTGCCAATTCATTGTGCTCTACATGTTATCAAAAATAGTTGCAGATCATTTTTCTGAAGATTGACCAATAGTTGCAACTCTAGTGGGTACAGTATATTCTCTTGAATTGACCCACTATTCCACGGCTTGGGAAGATTAAGGTCCTCCTCAAGTTACTGAACGACTAATGTAGAATTTCCATTGAGCGGAGCACTGCTTACATAATTGCTGCACAGGGGCGGCAGTAGATCAGTCTGTAGGGACTTGGCTTAGGAACTTGAGGGTCAGCTGAAGTCTCCGAATGGACCAGGTAAGGAAAGCGGAGTTTGAGAGGCTACGGTTCACTTCCTGGGCACTATCGAAGTGCCATTGAGCAAGGAAGCAGACGATCTGCTCCCCTGGCGCTGCTTCTAATTCTAGGATGGGTGAATGCAAAGACTACATTTGACTTTGTGTGTGCGGTTTACATGTGTTAGACGGTTAAAGAGAAATGTATTTGAAACCTCCATATCCATTCCATCGCTAATATTCTAGTATTATCCCCGTTTACATACAGCTTCTCTGTGTCAAAATGTCATTTTTAAATCTTTCCACTTCTTCATTGTTGGGTTCTTCTTTTGAATGCAACATCCTGCTTTCATTCCTTCAACTACCTTCTTAAAAGGTCGCCGTTGCAATATTTGCGCATATCCAAAACCTCGTCGGTATCCAAGTCTTTCGTAATGTCTCAAAGTAAATGTCTTTCTCCTTCAGAACAGAAATGTGGGATGTTCTTTCCAGCATGCATTTTTCCTCAGAGTTGCAAGCTAATCGGTTTGGGGACAACGCTCAGAAGTAGCCTCAAACAGGCAAGAATAGTGTGTCAAAATCTGTGCTAGAAAACATAATGGAAATGTATATTCTGAATGCTCTGTATACACATGCAAAGAATACTCATGAAACCCTAATACTATACGAAAATCCCACATACCAATACGAAAGTTCTACACAGGGTTGTCACATCGTGCTATAGTTGAGTGCTAGTGTGTATGTTAGCGAAGTCAGTGTTACCTAATAGCAGATAATAACACACACAACCCCACACGATTAAAAAGTGATGACTCCTCATTTGGCATTGAAGCGTAAATTACCGGTGATTGACACATCCTATTCTCCAGTCTGTATAACCTGTTTCAGATTAGTCTTTCATCACGTCGGTTTCTGGACTTGTTTACAAAGAGAGACGAATGATTAATGAGAAATTCTCATAGTTTGGGGCCCCACACCCGAGGCAGCATACGCACAAAGTCACGTGTCTAAATTCATTTTGCAGAAGTTTGAACTGCAGTGACCTTTTGGAAACAGGCTTTTTGAGCAGCGTGCATTCATGTAACAAAGTCTATGTGAAGATTTAAACCGTAGCTCTCAACAATGTGCAAACTAAAGGCACTCTTTCTTGCACAATGGTGCTCTAACTTGTTTCCCTTGTAAGGACCTGAACTTGTACTTGATGAGGGCATTGCAATGAAAACACATCGCAATACAATGCAAAATTATACAAAAATAAGTGTATTGCATATGCATAAAATGATCCGTAAACTTAATTAATCCGATATTTTGTAGATATTTTCATTATTTGTATTGTAATTTTTCAATAAGTATATTTCAAATAAGATATTGTGATTTTCTTCTTTTTCAAACAAGGCAACTTCTATTTTATTTCTCTTATTATGTTAATGTTTTGCAGCAATACACCACGTAAAAATATACTTGGAACTAAACTTAATTACCTGATTAAAATATAGTTAACCTTAGAATATATGTCGTATATTATTCTATACATTTGACAGGGGATCTACACTTCAAGTTCCTGCATTAAATCCTATGATAAATGTAGAAATAGTTTAATTAGCGGTCAAATAGCTTAGCTTAATGGAGTGGAAACAAGGCAAACAACTATAACAAATTACGCCTTCCTGCACCTCCAAACAATCTGGCTGTTTAATACGGAAAATGTGTGTAATGGGTGGTTTTGTGCCAGATGACTTCTAACTTAACGTTTGTTTAATAATTCGTTTTTTGCACAAATTGAGCAAAAAAGATTAAACTTGCGAGTTAGAGGTTTCCCTCATCTTTGAGCTAAACTAAGAAAATGTCAATGTGATCTAAAATGTAGCTGACAGATAGGAGAGTGGTTTTGATTTTTCCATTTTAAATATAGGAAAGTATGACACCACAAAAAAACAAGAGCTTACTGACAAAAAATATGTAAATTTTCTCAGTAAACTTTCTTGACTGGACAAGGTTTAACGTTTCTAAACATTGTCTTTTTGTCTTTCATCTTCACGTATTTTGGATTTCTTCCCAAAATGTTCTTATTTCTGGGAAGTTCCATATATTCTGCATAAATCTTTTTCAGTATAAATGTATATCTGACACACTTGTGAGTACTTGTGCTATCCCATTGTTCTGGTGGTAGGTGCTTTCCCAGATTACGTTAACATTGTACTTTGTCCATACCCCAACAGGAGGAGAGATAGATAAGTGTATTAAAGTTTAAATTGTGATAAAACTGTTCCACCATTTGTTGCTATTTATTATCTGTATCTTCATCAGAGGTCATGGTAGTGACTTGGGATTTCAGTGTTTGACATTCCAGGAAGCACAAATCACTATGCCAGACATTTGATTATAAGTGTTCCTTTTCAGGAGTTTAAAATGCTTTCTTTTAAGTCAAAAACCCAACACGAATCCATTGATTAGACATTTATTTTGGATAATCTTTTCCATTTTACATGAAATACCAGAGGGGAAATATCAGTTTTTCACTCTGGTGTTATTTTACAATTACACATAGTAGGCCCGGAATACAACCTCGACTGAAATTGATAGGCCAAAACCATCAGGTATTCACCATTCAAGGCCAACATATTAAGTATATATTTCAGGCATCCCTAACACACACAAGCACTGGGGGTGTGTACCTTCTTTCTCTGCTCCACTACTATACTATATCTAAACATGACACTATATTCATGTTCTGAATGTATACAACCGATACGTTTCAATATTGTAAATCAAACTGCTTAGTAGAATGTAAAAGTGGGCAAATGGTATTACGTCAAATCAGAGTTACCTAAATCAGAGCTGCTTTAAATGTTCATTTCTTGAAGGCATTGTGTAAACATTAATTTCTTAAGGCCAGTCAAAGGGAACATTCCTTCCAATAAGATGACCCTTCTTGGAAAAATGACTAACCATGGACCCGGGAGTCCCTTACCATCTGGGACAATGTTCATCTAACGCGTTACACATTAATCACCAGCCCAGGCCGCTGAAAGACACCATGATCGAGCATTTCTGGAAAGTACCATTTATCAGGCCGAGCCCACAATCTGAATCAGTCAGGGAACAGGGAGCACTTTGTTGGCCTCGAGGCTCCGGGGACTGTGTGTGAAGGGGTCAGGACAGTTTGTGATGCGCAAACTGCAAACTCACAAGAGGACAACAACAATCCCCCGTCACGTTCCTGGACAAAGACGGCGTAAACAGCCTGAGGTGACGCATTTGCAACCGATTTTTAATAAACCTCCCCCATACAAACGCACACAAACTTCTCTGCTGCTTGTGTACTTTCAGCGGCTGCAGTCAAATTTTGCCTCTTTTTGTTTATTTCATCTAATTGACCTTTTTTTTTCCTGCTTCTCCGACATCACATTAAAAAGCTCAGAAACTGACGTCTCTATTTGACCTTTGTGGTGTTTTTTTTCTTGCCCATATCGCTCCCTTAAAGAAATATGGCATCACTTTCCCTCTCCCTTGATCTCATTTAATCTCTAGCTGGCGGCAAATAGTCTTTTCTGCTTAGGAAGGTTCCTAATGGAGTGAAATGAGCCCCAAGTACTTAACTGCCAGTCGTAATAAGAGCTGTTCAAAGTCTCTAAATGATACAAAAGCAGCATCAATTCTTCCTTGACTATCTCCTTTAGCTTAGGATAAGACTAGACCATCCTTTACAAAAGGAAATACTGACTTCCCATAATTCCTTGCAGTCACAAGATTTAATGTGACACATTCATATAGTTTCAAACAATCATACTTGCCTACTAATTGGGATGTCGGTAAGTACAAGCGGATTGGAGTCCAAGGGAGAGCAGGAGCAACCATTTAGTTTACAAACTGAGATATTTTTACTGTTGTCCACGTCTTTAAAGCCTGCATGATACATAATAAGAATGCATGAGGCAAAGTTTCAAGATGCACGTTTAGTAGTCCATCTACGGAAAATTGCAGCAAAAACAATAACATCCACTGGCGCATCATAACAACGTACAGAATACCCAGTGTGAGTTCAGTCTCTTAAAATGCAGTCCTATCTTCCCATGTCCTGATGATTCCTCCTTCCATCTTTCCTTATCCCAAATACATTTTCAGGGAGATTAAAGAAAGCAGTTGACCTCACAACTATCTTCCTTTAAGAATTCACACCGCTGTTTCTTAATGTCTTACTTCATTTCATTGTTTCCACCTCCTATCCCGTGATAGTAGATCATAAACGTTTTATAGAGCTCCAAATCAGCCATCTACAGTCCGCTGAGCTAATACCCAGAAAGACGCAGGTACTGAGTCTTTTCCATGACTGGGGATATTGCATCACTGAAAACACAGACGCAAAAACAGGAAAAATCTGTTCTCCTTTTCCGGCCGAAGAGTTGAGGAAAACGAGACAGAAAGCAGCAGAGGGAGGATATGAGGGCATCTCTCCCTGTGATATTGTTGATTGTTGTAGTCTCCTCCTGAACAATTACTTTTATTCAATGTGCTGGCAGGTGCTTTCCTTGTAAGCTCAGGAAGAGTTGACAACTGTGATATTCTGAAGTGGGACTACATCAGGGTTTATTGAACTTCTTTTGTAAAAAGATCTCTTGCATAATAAATAAAAAAACTCAGATTCAATAAGAAAAAAGGCCTCCTAATTCAACAGTATACAAATTGCATCCAAATCAGATGAAAGTTATAGGGCTGTGTCCTACAGAATATTTTGAAGCTTTTTTTTGGCGCATCTTATCCTTATATTGTTTTTATCCAACAACTGATTCTGCTTCAATCCATATTAGTTGGCGTTTAGCCTTCCAAAAACAAAGTTTCCCCTACATTTAATTGTCTTGCCAACACAGCAAAACATATTGTTGAATTAATAATGTGTTGTTTTCAAAATTGAATTAACTCAAATTTGGCTTGCCTCCGCCTAATTTAAAATCTCACATTTTTTATTTCTTAAACTTATTGTTATTATTCTGTTGCTGCAGACACCGTAAATCCGGAGGTTCAATAAAGGTTTATCTTATTTCAATACATTTAAGCTGAAAGAAAATGCCCATTTTCACTAATTTAAGTATATTTAAAATTAAGAACAACACATCTATGTTTTTCTCTACTATGGTTGCAGGTTGTTTGCCTCAAACACTTTTTGAATTTTAAAATAAAAAATGAGACTTGTTCAACTACTTGAACCGCTCCTTAATAGTCTGAACTAGAGTATGACTCTGTATTAGAACCACATGTGTTCTGACTCCCAGAGGTTTCCAACTAACTAAAACAGGGTTAATCACTTGTTTTCCTCATGTATTTCCCCCCATGCATCATTGCGGGATGGTTTTACTCATCAGAGGTTACTTTGAAAGGGTCAAGGTTTGTGAGGGGTGTGGAGGAGGAAGGACAATAAGAGACTCACAGCCGTCTTGTATTTTTTCCTGCTGCGGGACGCTCCCAGCAGCCCATCTGTTCTGACAGGAAGTGGAGAGCAGGCCGTGCTGACGTCAATCAGGCTGAAGAACCAGTGGAGCAGGAACCAATACCCGGCCTTCCTCCTCCCTTTCTCTCTTTCTTTCTCTCTGCAGGTACTTTCCCTCCTCCTTCTCTACCTGACCTACATTAATCTCTCTACATGGTTCTCACCCTCCTTCTCTCCTTTTGCCCGTCAGTGCATGGGAATTTTTGTATTGTTATCGAGTCACAATTTCCAGATAATGAACTCAAGATTACAAGGTTTCTATTTGCACGTGTACAGATGCTCAGAGATAACACTGTTTTACTGGCAGAGTAAACATCTATGACTGTAGTCACGTTGAAAAGCTCATATTAAGCGATGACAAACATACCCAAAGCCCCTGTGTGCTGATAAGAAGAATATATGACACATGATGATCACACACAGGCTCCAAACACACACATGCACACATAGGACAAATGCATTAATGGAGCGGTGTCAGAGTAAGGGGGCTCCCATGGTTCGTCGCCATGAGCAGTTGAGGGTTTGGTGCCTTGCTCAAGGACACCTAGGCAGCTACTAGTCCGCAATCTTTAATTGTTCCTATCAGGACTTGAACCGCTGACACTACAACTCCTAAACCAAGTCCCTATAGATGCAGTTTTTGTCGCCCTCAATTAAGAATTAAAGGGGCCTATTACGCTTTTTGTTTTCCATTTCCTGTAGGGTGTTATAGGTAACATGTAGATGGTCTGCAAAGGCTCCAGAGGGAGTTTCTCTCCCACAACCCCCCCCCCCCCCCCCCCCCCTCCCCCTGCCTGTAACATAGTGAGAACACTCACACTTCTATTGGCTAGCACTCCAACACATTGCATCTGCTAAGCAATGGGACATCTCTAAGCGTTCGACCAATCACAACAGAGCCGGCTAGCTAACCAATCAGAGCAGACTGGAATCTGGTTTCAGACAGGGTTAAAAGAGGTGCTGCAGCACAGGCAGTATGAGAAACATAAAGAGCTTTTTGAACATTAAAGCAGGTAAACATGTCACAGTCGAGACACAGAATACGATTATGAAACCTGAAAATAATAGGGCATTTGCACGTTGCAGACTGAATATGAAATGTTAATGTGTGCAGTGTTTCCAAAGGTGAGAAGTTTCTTACCCAAAAGGAATGGCTTTTTTTCCATTTGTAAAGAGAATACTTAATACAAATGATACAGCAACAACACATTATGTTATATCATTGTTTGTTTTCTCCCTTATGTACGTTATTATGTCTGGTATGTAAATGTGCAATATGTGGTTGTTGGTGTTTTGAGTATAAAGAAATGTGAAACTTGCTGAATACGACTTTTCATCTTTTTGGGCATTTAGTTGACAACTGTGCAGATTGTAGCGACATGCAATTCAAATCTCACAGTTTTGTATCCTTAACTTGACATTTGACACAGAATTGGATTGCATTTGCTTCTTGAGACTCACCTGACAAACAGACTTTGGCAAAAGAAGGCTGATTTGCTGCTGGAGACCTCCTGCAACCAGAGAAAAAGATCAGGAGCCCTGACATGAAAAAATGGCCACATAATTATAATGTTTTTATTAGAGTGTGATTTGGTTGAAGCAGCAGTCATTGCCGCCTTTGAACAAACACAAAACAGATTCTGCGTCGGTCCTCAGAATTGGACGTAGGACAGATTTTCTACCGTGTGATATTGTCATGGCTGATTCAGTTTTGGCTCACAGTGACCTCTGCTTTTCTGTTTCTTTTTATGAGGTCGTACTGACTCTCTGTCCACCTCTGGCTGACTGCCTGACACAACTGCAGCCACTGACCTGCTTCAGTGATCAGCGGGAGCCTTCATGCACTGAAATGAGAGGAGGTTACCCTCTCGATTTAACCAAAAGTAATTAAAATGTGACTATGCTGCTGCACACCATGCAGCCTTCACATTCAAAAATCCCTCCCGATGTCTGAATCTAACATTTATTTGAGTTCTTCCTTCATGACATAATAGCATTACAAATGTTTTTGGTGCATTGGCGTCCCTAAGTGTGGCGATTGGCATCTTTAGATGTACATGTTTCTGAAAGCTAAAATCCAACTTCAGACTTTTAACAAAATGCCAGGAATTTCAGCTCACATAATACAGAAAAAACAGAGAGCAGATAGTTTGAATGAAATTTGATAACTTACTTATTGGATACACATTGTACATTTGTCAAGGTGGTGAAGTTGTTCCTGACAGTCCGGAGGCTTGCCAAAACCTAAAAATCAAAAATGGGAAAAGTGATGAAAAGAACAGCACAAATGGCTAAGGTGGATAAAAGTACGATGAATATCAACATGAAAAGTAAAAAGGAATCTAGAAATATTTGAAGATGGTGGCTTGAAAATAATTTACTAAATTATTATTTCTCTTGAAAACACTCGCTAAGTATTTTAGTTTTCATTGAAATACAGCTGATTATTTAGTGCAGGGGTCTCCAAGTAGCTTGCGAGCTACCGGTAGCTCGCAAGCCCTCAATAAGTAGCTCACCAAGAAAATCCAAAATGTAAAAAAGGAAATGTAATTAAAAAAATCTACCCTATGCATAAACAAAACCTCAATCATAGCGAACTCTATCTAATTACTACAACTCTATATCTATCTAACACCCCTCCTCCCCCCACAATGAATATCGACCAATCACGTTCTTGCTTGATTTGCGGGATCAGCGTTGCAGTCGGGAAGAAAAGCAATATGGAGCGGCACCTCACACTTCATAAGGAGTTTAACCGTCGGTGACACTTTTCGAAATCCCGTTTGTGTCCCCCCACTTTAAAAATATGTTTATTATTTTCATTTTAACGCAAGTCGTCATCGCCATGGAGGAGCACACAGCCTCTGTGAGCGAGTGAGACAGAGAGAGAGAGCGAGCGCTAGGGAGAGCACACCTTTATCGATTTAATATAGATGTAAAAAATAAAGTAAGAAATCATTCCAATGTGTACTATAGGACAGTAATAAAACTAAAAACAGTTCAAAAGGGGAGTGATTAGTAAAATATGCATAAATAAAAAGAAAGAGTGCTAACTAGGTAACATAAGATAAGAATAAACGTTTAAATTATTTGTTATTGGTTGTGATCATATTCTAAAGATGTTTGGATTATTGAAAAGTATACAGCTCCCTTTCATCTAAGTGTTGAGAGCTGTATCCATAAATTCATGTTGGGCTCAAAGTGCACCAGATTGATGCATTTCACTTCAACATTTAAAAATAAATCTTCCCGGGGGAGCATGCACCCGGACCCCCCTAGAGGATGTGAGGTCCACCTCCAAATAAAGCAGGTTAAAATAATTAAATGGAATACATTTTATTTGAGTAAACACTGAAACGGGTCCCACAGACCCAAACAGCACACAAAGGTTAAAGGTAAGCATATAATAATGTTAAAATGTGCTAATTATATACACTGCAAAAAACAAAAAAAGAGGAGTAAAAGTAGCTCTCATCCTAAAAAAGTTTGGAGACCCCTGATTTAAAGTGATTGGCTAATTGTTGCGACTAAGCAATTTCAAATGATTAGTTAGAGTGCCCGTCTGCAGCTGCCTCTCAATGATGACCCATCCATCAGACCCATAACAGCACAAATGACTTCTTTACCTTTAGGAATGACTCTGCTCTATGACAAATGTAACAAGGTAAAACACTGCATTCGTTAGGCACCTTATGAACAGCTGCAGTATTTACCTATTATATTCAAAGTTTCAATGATCATGTGACAATAATGACTGTTTGAGCTTATTACAAGTACCAAAGCAGTTCTAGACAGGAACAATGAAACTACAGTTTAGGTTGTTTAATGTGAGATACGACGGGCAAAATATACTTTTTTAATGAACTGTCCAATTTTAGAATGTGGATCTTCTTTGAGACTAATGGAAAGATAAACATCTAAAATATCATTCATGTGTTTATTTAACTAAAGTTTTCTATTCTTTTCTGTAGATTTCTTCTAAATGGACCAAAAGTAAGCATTAAATAATGTGCATAATAAACATAACATTTCAGAAAATGTGTAACAAAAAAAACGTGTTTTATGTTAGTAATCAACTACTGTAGGGCAAGTTGATGGGGTTAGGTATCAAGGGGGCGTATCAATTCCTGCGGGGGGGTTTTCCTTTTCAGCAGGGGCCCACCACGTGCAGATCACGGACCCCTATGGGTAGGCCTCTGAAATGAAGTGCTACATCTGTAGGGCAAGTTGATGGGGTTAGGTATTTTATTTTACCCTTTTTACCTGTAGTCTCTTGGAATACAGAATACATTATATCGATATTAAATTGTTAAAAGGTAGTCTTTTTCTGAAGGTTTTACAGAGGGCGTTGTTCCTATATCATGATCAAAGCCTGATTTATATCACATTATATGACCAGGTATATTATTTTTCTCTCTGTAAGATTCTGACTCTAAAATGTCAACAAAATAAAGTTTTCTGTCGAAATCAAACAGTTTAATCATTTTACCCCATTTAGTGTCTTGGAAGATGTATGGAAAGATGTAACATGTCATGCATAGACTTATTTATATACTTTTATATTCCTAAAAACATGACAATAGTGTTTTTGAATAAATGACTGGTCACAGTATTTGTTTATTTATAGAAAGATACAAAGGGATTTGCTAAACTAGGTTTCGCACTGACATCTATTAGATACAAATGTCTCGGACTATTCACTAAATAAAAATATTGTAAAAAAAATGCCATGCCTACTGAAGTCCACTAGAGGGCAGAGAGGTTACTTAGGGCAAGTTAGTTTCTCCATTACCAAGGTGCTTCACATTTTGAAAGCCCTTGTGTTTGCCAAAACAAGCTACTGAGCAAACATCATTAAAATGACTGATGCTTTTTTTTCAACAGATTAATAAATAATCAGCTCTTACCTGAGCAAATGGGGTCACAATCAAGTCTTCTCCGTGCCTGAAATGTGATGGGAAAAACAATTAAAGTCTGACTGCAGTTGAACAGAGGGAATATTAAAACAGCAGTCTCTCTCAATGATCGTTTCTACTCACAGTTCTCCAACAATGGAAGAGTTTCGAGACAAGGACTTGGGCGACAGGTCATAGTCGCTGTCGGAGCGGTACAGGAAGGACTCTCGCCGCTGGCCGTGGCACGCCTGGTTGGGGTGAAGAACCAGCCCGGAGCCCGGGGACGCCTGGGGGTCTGAGGGGCTGCAGCACAACGACGGACCATTCTCACCTTCAAAACTAAGATAAGAAATAGGAAAAACTAGTGAGTTAAATAAGTACAGTTTGTATTTACATTTTATGTATTTTTCAGGGTCAGTTTGCTAGTTTTAGTTGTTATATATTCACTTCTGTTTTAAAAAAAATTTGTTTTTATTTATTTGCATACAAATACCCTTATTTCATACGATCACATGTCATTTATCGGACGATTTTATCGAATGCAACTGAAATACATTATAATACCGCAGACATGCCTACGGGAGCAACAGGGATTAAGCCTGAGTACACTTTAGCATGATGCCTTAAAAAACTAGTACTGAAGCGGTCGCCTTGATCTGATCAAACATTTTTGATCTCCTCCAATTGTTCGAGACATAAATGTATGTGTCAAATAAAAATAATATATATATATAAATGAAATAGAATAAGCCGTTTTAAAAAACTAATTGTGTAACAAATTGTAGCATAGCGCCATCTCCTGGACTTTTGTAGTTATATTTCAGTCAATCGAGATTCATGGTGTCTCTTTTAATCTGTCAATTTTTACAGGAAAAGCAATCAACATAAATCCATTTGTTTGTATTGCTGTTAGTGATTTGAATCAGACAATAACGTTTCAATTAAGTTTCTTGTTTGAATTGAGATCCAGCTCATTACCACTGCTCATTTTCATTAACATTAAAAACCCTGGTCTGATCCATCATCGATCATCTGCATTCTCAAATCATCATCATGCACTTCCTTCAGGGTTCATACACTTTTTCACCAATGATTTTCAATGACTTTTCCATAACCTTTACCTAATTTTCCATGACCAAAAAGATTACTCTTTCTCAGCGGTACCAATGAAAATGGTTTATTTTAACATGGAACAGGAAAATAAGGCCTGCATATGAAACATGTTGTGCCTATCTAAAACAAATCAAATAGTAGGCTTACTAGCATCTACACGCTAAAGCAACTCGAATCTCTCACCAGCAAAACACCTCGTCAGTTAAATGCCATTTTACGTTTCATTACTATACAGTTTGTATTATCATTATAGTATTACTATTTTGACGATTAGCTAAAATATAAATTATATTTGATGCAACTTTAGTTACATTTCCATGAGTTTTCCAAAACTTTGGGAAAAATATTGTATTCCATAACTTTTCCAAGGCCTGGAATTTGCATTTTGAATTTTCATGACTTTTTCAGTTTTTTAATGGCCGTAAGAACCCAGTTCCTTCAAAAAGCTGCCTCTATTGTAAGTTCCGGCTTGATCAACGTGTTCACAAATCCCATCTGGGAAAGTTCCGGCCTCCATAAACCCTAAAATGATTACTCACCCGTCCGTCCATGGCCTAAAACCAAACTATTGTGCTCATTAAATAAGTATGCTTTGCTGCTGCGTGAGAGTGGGGCCGTCTGTCTTTACTGTCTATGACGGATCCACTCATCCCCACTCAGGAGCAACAGGCCAGTAAACAGAGGGATTAACTTCTTATGGTATGACGTCAGGATATTTATATTATTTTTTTCATTGTGACAGTCAACCCTTTGAAATTGAACTGTTGTATGTTGTATTGTCTATCTACTTGCAGAGGGAGTTTACATAGTAAGTTTGGTTTTTCCCTTTTCTTAACCCTGAACAAGTTGAACATATTGTTCTCACACTACCTCACGGCATTAAAAATGTAATTTAAAATTGGTATAGTATTTTTATTAAATCATAATTTTACATGTTGCACCTTATATGGACTGGAAGGACGAACATTTCTAATAAATAAAGTTGGATGAATTGTTTGATTAAATATAATCTCTAATCGTTTCAGAGTAATGCTTTGTACATGGTATTTAACGAATAAATCAAATAACAATAAGTCTACTCATGGAACATATAATCAAATAGTTTAAAGTGTAAGATAATGTTCAATGCTTGTCCCAGCCCTTTAAAAAATAAATACCCAATAGAAAAAGGCAATTATAGAAACAAAAGAAAAAAAGACTGTGGAAGAAGTCCCAACATTGGACTTATCAAGATGGGGGAAAAAGGCTCAGATTAAAAGCAAACCAACAAGCAGCAGAAGTTATACAAAATCTGCATGTTTAGTTTTTTTAAACACTAAACAAAGTCAATCTACCAATCATGTTTTCCTGCAGTAACACCCCCACTGATGCACAGACGGCTGTAATACGTAGGAGGAGAGGAGGAGCTGATAGGCCACCAGATGATCAGGTCGGCTGGATAGGAGTTTAGAGTGAAAGGTCAGAGTATCACTGCGCCGCAGGAATAAGAGATAAGTCACTCTTGCTAATTCAAAAGGTTAATATAAGACATTTGATTTATGTAGCCCAGTTGCTGTAAAAAAGTGTCTGCAAAAACTTTGGACTGATCCAAAGATCGCTTCACCATTTGCCCCACATTTAGCCGCATTGTTGCAGCATGTGGGATTAACCAGGCACCGACCCCGAGAGACGCTCTCCGTCCCACACCTCTGCCAGAGAAACCCAGATTAATGGGGAATTTGCAAACTCCCAACTGATTACGCACAGACACAGCGACGCACGTCATCAAAATCCCATCTTCATTCAATATTCATCCAGCAGAATGCTTCACCTAAAGGGATCTGGGCTCGTAATCTGCCATAAGCAGGAAACCACAGTGTCAATGACGCATCATTTGTGTAGATGCTGATCCTAGATATGGGAAAGTAGGGCTGTAAGTAATTATTATTTTCATTAGAGATTAATCTGCAGATTACTTTCTAGATTCATTGATTGGTGTAGGAAATGGTTTCCCAATGACTCAACCCAAAGATATTCAGTTGAATATGATATAAAACGGAAAAAGACACTTCTTTTAATTGAGTGGCTGAACACAGCATTTCTTTAATTTTATCATGAGGAATTCATTTTTTGCTCCTTTTAAGGAACAATTTATTTTGCCAATGTGCTGTAAATGTTTGAATTTCACTTGGCAATTTATCAATGATGCAATCATTCTGAAACCCCTACTGTAGACACATATAGAAGGAAAAACAAAGATAGAACGGCTCATGATAGTCAAGGAGACATTCTTAATCTTTTGCTGTAGGTATTGGGCAAAATGTCCATCCCAGTTTCTCAAAGTCAAAGTCTTTAAAGGTCTTATATTGTCAATCCAAAATATATTAAAACAGAATACAGGACCTCTCCATATTTGAGTTGCTGAAAACAATATTTTGTTGCCATTTTAAATGTTTTGAAATAGTTTTCGATATTTCTTCTGCCAATCAACGAATACATTGGTCGACTAATCTACTGTAAAGCATCACAATTAATAGTAATACAACTCCCTTTTCCTCCATTTTGGTATCAATTAGTTGTAGAAAGAAAAACGACAGAAAGGCTCCGAATATTCAAAGAGAAGTTGTAGATCGTTTGGTGTAAGAAATAAGGAACAATGTGTGTCAATTCATTTTCTACCAATTGACTAATCTACTGTAAGCTCACAGCATTGATTTGGTACATTTAATAGTAAAAACAACTCACTTATTTCCGGTAAATATCATTATCTAATGATCATTAGCCAGACACACACACACACACACACACACACACACACACACACACACACACACACACACACACACACACACACACACACACACACACACACACACACACACACACACACACACACACACACACACACACACACACACACACACACACACACACACACACACACACACACACACACACACACACACACACACACACACACACACACACACACACACACACACACACACACACACACACACACACACACACACACACACACACACACACACACACACACACACACACACACACACACACACACACACACACACACACACACTTTATCTGACCGTCTGTCCTTTCCCCTCTATATTAAACCGGATTAGTAAGGCCTTCCTCATCCACTCCCGCCTATTCCCTTGGCTAGATATAATGACCTATAAAAGCATATGTGGTAGAGATAATTTATTCTACTGCACAGTATTTCATTTCTCATTCAGTTTCCTTTTAATTCACATGTACATGGTTTACTTATTCCTGCATTTTACTTGCACCAGTATATTTGACTTCCTTATTTATTTAAGTCGTAAGTATATTGTATGTTGCACTTTTGGAGGAGCCAGGGACTTTAGATTTGAATTGCCAGCAACAACTACACTGTAGCTTTGGAGGATATGCCAATAAAAGCCTTTGCATCTTTGACTCTTGAGTATGCAAAAGTTAAAAAAGGAAAGGGGAGGATAAAAGTGGTTTGCTGATTTTCAATAGTCTCAACTTAGAAAATGTGTGCATAAGGTGTAATATTAATCATCACTAAGCAGTATTGATTTTTACCGGGGGATATTATCATCTGTGTTTGCACTGTTTATAGTTTTCAGGTCACATCGCATCTACTTAAAATCACAATCAAAGCAAAAATAGACAATTGCTAGAAACTGGTTTACCTTCCTCTAAAAAGAATTAAACAGCATTACCAGGAACACAGAGTACAGTGGGACAACTCATTCCTATTTAGGTAAAGGATCAGGGCTGAGAGGTCAGAAGAGGCTGCTAGTAGGGAAGAGGTGTGTTGGACAAGGTTCCAAAGTTAATCGCCAAAAACATTTTGAGAGAGATGTGAAATCTTCCTGATTAAAAGGATAGAAAAGCCTTGCTTCAAGTGTTAAAGATGTTTGTGGATAATGAAGAAAAACTAAACATATTAATTCAATCACCATGAAACTTTAATATTCATTTGTTTTTTGTATGATTACTTTTTTGAAATTGAATGTTTACATTTGCAACATAAAGATGATCATTCATTTTGGAACCGAAATCTGAGCAGATAATACCAGGTTCAGGTTGACATGTTGAAGTCAAAGTTCAAACGGAATTGATGGATATCTCGTTGTATCACTATATTAAACAAACAGAAAATGTCCTCTTCATCGTGTTTTTAGAAATAAAATGTAATGTAAAAACAGACTCTGGATTATGTTTGAATTTTATAGAGATTATTGGATATCTTTTTCTTTACCTCCAATAATCTGAGAATACTGTAAACCAGGGATGGGCAACTTTGATGGCGGTGGGAGCAACATAATTGATGTACTGGCCACCAGGGGGCCGCAGATTCACTTGGAACACACACAAATATTCCATGTGTTGTATGTAATCATTAACAAATATACTAAGTCTGACATCTTCATTGACATTTTACAATCAAAGGGAACATCCCCAAAAAATGGGAACATCCTCTAATAAACTCACTAAACAAATATCGGTTCACAGAAATGTTATTTCATTTTTACAAGTGGCATGTTTGTAAAGAACAGGTTATTAAACAGTGGAATAAAACGATTTTAAACTATTGGAAAGCACGGAAAATGTCTGTGTATTGAGATGAACCATTAAGATGACATAAACATGAAGTCATGAACACTAACCCAGATATTAGTTGTCTATCTTGAACCTAAAACACTTGTAACCTGTCTCTGCATTCCCCTTATTCCACAATAAGGGGAATGTCAACACAGACATCTGTCAGCCCGCACTCTGCTGTTCCTCAGCACCACTCCCCTCCCGCTGAAATTATGAATGAAAAGCGTGGTAATCATAGATAACACGGCAGGGTCCGTGACAGTTTGTTTTCATCCGATTTCAAATAAACAAAGTCTTGGTTTTAAGAATATTAAACTTGTTTCGCCAAATTCAGATGATAAAAACAACTTTTAAGCTTGTAAAGGTATAATTACAAGCGGCAACTTAACGTCACAGCAGGCATAACAACAGCCGGTGTTTCTTGTGAGGGTTTCCCCGGGAAAAAACACAATACACACAAATGCGTCACAGATTATTTAGTGGTATTTGAAATCAAGTACGCAGCTCGCGACGTAACTAGGAGTCTAGTGGACGGTATCAATACTACAAGTAAAAAATATATATATTTTTAAAAATTAATTACGTTGTTTATAAATTATTCTGAGGGCAACAAAAAGAGGAGGTGGGGGCCGCATGCGGCCCGCGGGCCGCCATTTGCCCATCCTTGCTGTAAACAATCATTAACAAATACAATTATTGCCACGCTGAACTAGCCTCTCTGTAAAATTGGACGTTTCTAGCTCATAGTATGGCTTTAAAAATAAATGTATAGTAAAATCCTGACGTTCTGAAACGTTTTGTTTAAATATGCAAATTAGGTATTATTTAATTATAAATTAAAATCTATAACTCAAAGAGACAAAGTTATTAAACAAAAAAACACTGTGTGTTATGAAAGGTT
This sequence comes from Notothenia rossii, assembly GCF_949606895.1. Classification (NCBI taxonomy): domain Eukaryota; kingdom Metazoa; phylum Chordata; class Actinopteri; order Perciformes; family Nototheniidae; genus Notothenia; species Notothenia rossii. The sequence continues at coordinate 52,873,196 of NC_136907.1, read as the reverse complement.
TTTTTAGCATCAGAAGTCCCCCAAAAGGCTGAAAGCCAACCCCCCCCCCACCCCTCAGTGGACTGGGTGACATTTTGGAAACTGACAAGAAGCAGAACCTCCTATTACCATCAATCTGCAAACAGGATGAAAGAAACATGCTGGCGTTCTTAACAGAGGCCACTGCTTCAGTTAAATATATATTCAAAACCATCGACTGCAGCTTCACGCAGAGGATTCAAAGAAGTACTAAATACTCAACTAAATGCTCATTAGCCTTGAAAAGAAAGTTGAGGAATACATTTCTGTTACGACTCTGCTCAGCTTGTTCTTTTCAATGTTTTCACAATAACAACATTTCATGGTGAAATCATTTCATCGTCTTTCACACATTTCAACACAAAGAAGAGTGGGACAGCATTTGCCAGGAAAGCAGCACAATATTCTGGGTAAGAGGTTAAGAATTCAGATTGGTTGTAAGGCATTACATAATCTACCTATCTGTTCACCTGTTGCTTTCCCCAAGGTCTCTCACAGAATGGTTTGAATTATTCTCCTAATAAATAAAGCTCTACTAGAATCTAATTCACACTCAAGCTGAAACATTTTAGGCCACTTGAATTAAATGGCCCTATCATTTTCAGATTTGTATTTTGTGCCTCTACTGTTACATGTCTCCAGGCTTTCATGTTCAAAAAGGTCGTTCTTTTTCTCATACTGCCTGCATTATGCATAATCAGTCCTTTCACTTTTTCTCATTGAAGTTTATTTCAAGCCAATAAAAGTTCACGTTGACTTAATGAAAGAAATGTTTGCAGGACAGTAATTCTACACGGTGCTATTCTACTTTTACTAAAGTATTGAGTACTCACACCACTGCAAATAACCATGCACCTGCTGTAGAGCCCTTTAAAAAAAAAATAAAAAAAAAAATAGAGTTGGCATAGCCAAACAGAGTCAAGTCTGATCTTTCTTTTTAAACGATCACAAAAAAACTCACCAGGTGTTCGCTACAGTGAAGCGCCTGTATCGAGGGAGACGTTTGTTTACCACCTGCTTGCGAAAGCATCTCGGTGAGTTATGTGATGAGAGTTTAGGGTCAGGATTACCAGTGACGGCACCGCACAAATCTGCCTGGTCCAACCTGAGCTCATTGTTTACTCCACTGGCTTCCATTCTGCTTTACAACAAGTCTGATGCAAGAACAGTTGAAAATGTTGAAATCCCACTGTCATCAGATCCTTTCCTCACTGGTATGATACTAATAAAGAACGGAGAGTTGTAAGTTAATCATGTGGCAAAACAGATCAGTTATAACAAAAGTATTTCCTTCCCTGAGATCGATTTCACAAAACTGTGCTATCAAACGTTCACTCTTATACTTCTGAAAATACTCGATAGGTTTATGATTACTTTGATTGGTAGATATCTTTTGAAAGCCCCTCCCTCTTGCATGATATGTTTATATTACGTAAATCCAAAACAACATCTTTAAAAAATGCCTGTTGGCTCATCAATAGCAGCTGGAAAACAACACTAGAAGTCATGGAGAGTCCACAGTGACGCGCGGTAAACAGAGCAAAACTCTTCTAGCTCCTGACCTTTTATCCAGATACATGCAACTCATGCTTTTAAAAAGTCAGTAGAGCAGAGTATGAGAGGAAAAGAGATGAAAGCAACTGGCAGTATATCTCTGAAGCGAGGCTGCAATCATGGGTAATATAGCTTGGTGAGTCATAGAGGTTCAAAGAAAAAGGATGGATATGGCAAATTGCCATTCAATATAGTAAAGTAGTAGTCATCATAAAAAGTCCCTTTTATGTATATTGGATGCATTGCATGGAACAGAAGCCCATTGTGCTCGGCATCAGAGGTCTACACAACAATAACACTGTATTCAAGTTAATGGTCCACTTATAGTGTACCACATGATGAAATTAGCATTTGTATTGTTCTTCGGGGCACAGGGTTCCAGCTATGACTGGAAGAAACAACAAAAAGATGAACGCACTGTGGTGAACCAAACATTTAAATATAAAATATCCCAGCAAACATTGCTGTTCATTTTCAAATCCAATGTTAAATATTTGTTTTAGAACTACAAAAAACTAAAGCAAATAACCTTTAAATATAAACTGGCCACTTTATTAGGTACACTTGTTTTACTGCTTGTTAGTGCAAAAATCTAATCAGCCAATCACATGGCAGCAACTCAATGCATTTAGGCATGTAGACATGGTCTACAGGTTGTTGAAAGACACTGTTCGGCTAATATTGAACTGTTGATGGTGAAATGCAGACCCTTCTACCTGCCCAGGGAGTTCAGTGCAGTGTTTATTTTGACTGTCTACTTCCCACCACAAGCGGACTCCACAACTGCACTGGGGCTGCTGCATGACGTCATCAACAAACACGAGACCGCACACCCGGACGCTGTGTTTACTGTGGCCGGAGATTTCAACCATCGCAACCTCAAAAGTGTCCTCCCAAAATACCAACAGCACGTGAGCTTTCCGACGAGGGAGAATAATACTCTCGATCACGTCTACAGCAACGTGAGAGGAGCCTACAAGGCTGTGCCCCGGCCACACTTCGGACAGTCCTACCACATTTCAGCGTTCCTCTATCCAGCGCACAGACAACGCCTCAAGCAAGTCCCCCCAGTGAGTAAAACTGTTAAAGTGTGGACTGAACAAACTGAACTGGTGCTTCAGGACTGCTTTGAGGGTACAAACTGGGATGCTGCTCTGAGGGATGACTCTACTGTGGACTTAGAGGAATATGCTTCTAGTGTAACTGGCTACATCAGCACATGTGTAGAAAACATTGTGCCCACAAAACGCTGCAGGACATATCATAATCAGAAACCCTGGATCCACCGCAGATTCCCGACGCATGTGGCAAGGCCTGCAACACATCACAGACTACCAGCAGAGAAGCGGGGGGTCACAACCAGCCAACCCACACTGCCAAATGAGTTCAATGAGTTCTATGCCCGCTTTGAGGCCCTCAACACCAACCAACAGAGAGGGATTGTAACCACAGAGCGCACACAGGACTCACCACTCACTGTGACATCAGCAGAGGTGCGTACGGTTCTGAGGAGAACAAACCCACGGAAGGCACCCGGCCCAGACAACATCTCCGGACGTGCCCTCGGGGTCTGCTCATCAGAGCTGGCTGAAGTGCTTGCTGACATTTTTAACCTGTCACTAGCACAAGCTTTTGTACCCACCTGCTTCAAGACAACCACCATAGTCCCCCTCCGAAAGAAAAACAATGTGACCTGCCTAAATGACTATCGTCCTGTTGCACTCACCCCAATAGTGATGAGGTGTTTTGAGAAGATAGTCACAACTCACATCAGGAAGAACATTCCAGACACCTTGGACCCTCTGCAGTTTGCGTACCGTCAGAACCGGTCTACTGACGACGCAATCAACACCGTCATCCACACCACCCTCACACACTAAGAGGGCAAGGATACATGTGCAAGACTCCTCTTCATTGACTACAGCTCAGCCTTTAACACGGTCATCCCACACAAACTCTCTGCTAAGCTCCTCACCTTCGGACTGACACCTGCTCTCTGTAACTGGGTGCTGAACTTTCGGTCAGACAGACCCCAGTCAGTCAGAGTTGGCAACTGCACATCAGGCACTAAAATTGTAAGCACAGGGACCCCCCAGGGCTGCGTGCTGAGTCCCCTGCTGTACACCCTCTTCACACGCGACTGTGTGGCCTCCCAGAGCAACACCTGTATCGTCAAGTTCGCAGATGATACGACTGTCATTGGACTAATCACCGGTGGGGCTGAGGCAGCGTACAGAAGAGAGGTGGCGAACCTGGTGACCTGGTTTCAGCACAATAATCTCTCCCTGAATGTAGACAAGACCAAGGAGATGATTATTGATCTACGGAAGAAGAGGGTGCAGCACACACCATAGGTGAGACAGAGGTGGACATGGTTTAAAACCCTTAAATTCTTCGGAACCCACCTCAGCGAGGATCTCACCTGGTCTCACAATGCACAACAAAACATAAAAAATCCCAGCAGCGACTGTACTTCCTAAGGAGGCTGAAAAAATGTGGCATGCCATCCAAAATACTCAGCAACTTCTACAGATTTACAGTTGAGAGCGTCCTTATCAGCTCCATTACAGTCTGCTATGGAAACTGCACTGCTCAGGACAGGAAGGCACTCCACCGTGTGATAAAAACTGCACAGTACATCTCAGGAGCAGCCTTCCCCTCACTTCAGGACATTTACAAAACCAGGGTCACCAGGAGAGCACACAACATCATCAGGGACAGTACACCAGCACCCAGCACAGACTCAGGCACAGGAGTCTGAAATCCAGGACCACGAGACTGACAAACAGTTTCAATATTTTATACACTGTGAACCATGTGCTATACAACTATTTATATACTATTTAAATATATTTTAAACTGCTGCTACTTATGTGCCCTTTTATGCTGCTGTTGCCGTGTGCCAAACTTATTTTTTTTTTGTTCTCTAAATATTCATTTATTTTTATATTCCTGTATTTTACTTGCGTAGGGTGGACTAGCAAAGTAAGGTTTTCATTGTATGGTGTAACTGTCTGTTTACTGTGCATATGACAATAAATATCTTGAATCTCTCTTGAATCTTCAATGGTCGAGACGACCTGGTGAATTTCAAACAGCATCAGAATGGGGAAGAAGAGATTTAAGTGACTTTGAACGTGGCATGGTTGTTGGTGACAGACGGAGTGGTCTCAGTATTTCAGAAACTGCTGATCTGCTGGGATTTTCACTCACAACCATCTCTAGGGTTTACAGAGAATGTTCCAAAAAAGGGAAAATATCCAGTGAGCGGCAGTTCTCTGGGTAATAATGCCTTGTTGATGCCAGAGTTCAGAGGAGAATGGCCAGACTGGTTCAAGATGATAGAAAGGCAACAGTTACTCAAATAACCACTAGTTACAACCAAGGTATGCAGAAGACCATCTCTGAGTGCACAACACGTGGAACCTGAAGCAGATTGGCTACAGCAGCAGAAGACCACACATAGTACCACTCCTGTCAGCTAGGAACAGGAAACTGGGGCTACAATTCACACGGGCTCACCATACTGGAAAATAGAAGATTGGAAAAATGTTGCCTGGTCTGATGAGTCTCAATTTCTTACATTCGGACTGTAGGGTCAGAAAGAATTTGGCGTATACACCATGAAAGCATGGATCCATCCTGCCTTGTATCAACAGTTCAGGCTGGTGGTGTAATGGTGTGTGGGATATTTTTCTTGGCATACTTATAAATACATAATAATAATAATAATAATATATATATATAATATGTGAGAAATTGTTGTTTTCTTGAACCTTGATGTGAAGTAAAGATTTTTGATAAGCTTTGGGTATTGCAATTTCACACGTGTACAAAAGTAGCTTAATTCAACTGATGAGTGCTATGTGATGCAAGTAGCTCTTGGCCACTTTCAAAGTAGCTCTCAGACGAAGAAAGGTTGGAGACCCCTGATATAGAGCAATATCCTAAAAGTATTTAGATATAATGATAGGCCGTATTGATTGTAATCCGTCTCAGACAACAAATGAATTATATAATTACTATCTAGGATGACATTACATGAATATGAAATGCATGATACACATTGCATGATGATGGCTCTTTGGTTTCGGGAGCCTAACCTGTCGGGGTCGGCCTTTGTGATGTTGATGCGGGGCAGTGAGTAGATGGGCAGGCTTGTAGGTCTGCTGCGGGTCACTGGATCATCTTCAGGTGTCGGCGACCTCCCCCTGTCCCGCTCCATTTCTGCCTGTCGCCATGACAACGGTGGCAGCTGCAGGTTGCCAGAAAAGCGCCTCTGGACTTTGTACACATCCACCCCGAGTGTGTTGCCCGCAGAGATTTGTACCACAGGGGGCTCCGTATTCTCCTGAGCAAAGACATAATGACAATTTCACGGGTTATATCTCCATGAAATTAGCTCATATCATTCCCTCTGGAAGTCTGGATACAAGCTATGTGGTGGAGTAAACATGAAGAAAATATGGGTGAAATGTTGATGTGCTAATGACTATAGCAAAACAGGATTAAAAACAGAAACAAGGATTCTAAGAAACAGGAAATCACAGTAGGAATCAAGGGTAAAAGCCAAAAGTTTGAGCATAGAAAAGGAATTAAAGAAAAAACTAACAGTAATAAAAAATATAAAGGAAAAAATAAGTAGTTGAAAGGGGTCCTAATATGCTTTTTCAGGTTTTCCCTTTCCTGGAGTTATATAGGTCTTTGTGCATGTTAATGGTATGCAAATGCTAAAATTTCAAAGTGTGTGTGTGTGTGTGTGTGTGTGTGTGTGTGTGTGTGTGTGTGTGTGTGTGTGTGTGTGTGGGGGGGGAGTATGTGGGAGAGAAAATCCCACACACTCCCCCCCCCTGCCTGAAACTCCTTCGTTTTCTTATATAGTGACATCACTATGAAACACTTGCGCTTCTATTGGCTAGTGCTCTGACATAACACGCTATCACTATCAAAACAGAGCTGGACAGCTAACCCATCAGAACAGACTGCTGGTTTCAGACAGAGGGTGAAAAGAGGTGCTGCAGCACAGGCAGTATGAGAGAAATATAAAATCTTTTTGAACATTAGAGCATGGAAACATGTCACAGTAGAGGGACTAAATACAAATATAAACCTGAAAATGAACTTAATATGTCATCTTCAAAAAGAGAGATTTACCAGGCCATTTAGCACAACAACATGATTGTACTACAGCGACTCAAAGATGTACAAACTAAACAATCTGCCTGTCCTGCAAATATTCATGATTTAGTATAGTGCCATACTGTATACTGTATGGTCTACATTAAGGTTTCGATGCTCTTTACTATCTACAAATTAACCGTTTCATCAAAGCCTATTTCAGAGCAGGCCCATGACACCTGAACTACAGAGTGACACTTTATAGTTGTAAATAGTGTGTTTAATGTGTCTGCTGGAGTGTGAAGGTTCCAGTAAGGAACTGTAGATGCTTCACTGTAACGATTGGTTGTAAACAAGCCAGTTGACTCAGGAAACAGAGGCGGGCTGCCAGAGCTCATTCTGCATTCATCACACTCCACTTTATGTGCATCATGCACAAGAGTAAATGAATCCTGCCGGCAGTTTTCAAATGAAAACCGAGATGTGGAGGCACGATGTGGCCCAGGGGGAAATGGAGGTTAGAGGAATTCCTAGAACCATGCTCTATTAATGAGAAAACGTTTGTTTATTAATGTGGTGCAAGAGACGAGAAAATGGAAAGAGTGGGTAAGAAAGAAGGTTGAGAGCGAGTGAGTCTGTGAGGTGAAAGCGAGTCAGACTTCATTGTCATCAGGGCTGACAGCTCATCATGATTAGACAAGAATGAGCTACAATCAAACTAATTCACTTGATTGTCAGTATTTACCTAAAACAGGGTATATACAGGAATCCTGAAGTCAAATGTAATACCTTTTAGGATCTTTTTTAAGACCCTTTTCATACATTTTAAGACCTCATCGCAACTTCGAGTTCTAACCGGTTACATTGGCGAAACACTTTACCTCACATTTACTATATTTAATGTAAGATAGCACAACTAAACAGAGTGCAGACAGACGACTGAAGCCTCCTCTCCACATGAACTTCAACCTCTCTGTGAAGGTCAGGTTTAATGCAGTATGCTGCTTTTTTGCTTCTGTAGACTCTGTGCTCTTTCATTCCAGTAAAACTCCTCAGAAACCATTAGAAACCAGTATTTGACCAATAAACAAAACAATTGACAAAACTTTGAACTATGAAATATGTTAAACTTTGGTGAGCTTCAGCGGGGTAATGCCATATAGGAGCTCCCTCACAAATACCCAGGGGTTAAAATGGGCCGGGGCTGTCCGGGGCTAAGCCCCGGCACATAGGGCGATGCTCTGACGTTTACAAAAAACGATATATATTTTAAAACTTTTCTCGTTCTTAATATAGACTATATTTAGTCCTCACACATTTGTCATACGTTTACAAAAAACGATATACTGTACGTATATCTTAAGACTTTTCTGGTTCTTAATATAGACTACTGTATATTTAGGGTCCATTTATGTTGAATTTACTTTAAAATAGCAGACCTCTGTGACCGGATATAGTTTGGCTTAGTGAACATGTGTCCCTTCCTTGGAGGAGCAGCATCGCCCGGACTCCTCCGTGCAGAGAGTCTGCACTGCAGCGGTGTGTGTCAGCGAAGTGCAGTCAGGGGAGGCACGGATTGGCCATCGGGAGAGTCGGGACTTAAACGCCGAGGCTTTCTGGCTAGCACTAAGCATGTGGGACCGGACAGCTTTGATCCCCATCGACAGACTCTCGTGTATTAACAGTTCAGGTGGAGCAAGGCAACGAAAGTTAAAATAAGAAGCAGCATTTTATGGCGCGCATGGGGCCGCCTTGAGGGGGTTTCCCTACATGTCGTTTCAGTAAATTAAAGGGTGTTTCATGTCGTCATTGCTGTGGACCTTCTTAATACCTTGGAAAATGCTGTTTAATACCCTTAATTTTCGCAAAATTGATTTATCAACTTTTAATACTTTTTAAGACCCCGCGGATACCCTGTAAAATCTGTGAAAAAGTTGCCAGTAGATAGTGTAGCCTGACCATTATTGGAGTTTTGAGGCCTATATAGTGGTGCATGAATGAGTCCTAAAATGCAGAAATTAGTTGGCATTTTATCACTTCTAGTTCCCTGTTCTCAAAGTTAACGTTTTTTTTAACACGTTTGTGTTTTGAAGCCTGAAATACAATTTGTGGCTGAAGAGATTTTCATGTTTTGTTCTACGATCCAGGACCCAGATGATGCAATCATAATGGTTAAAAGTTGAGTATGGAACTATGGACACTTCTAACAATCAACAGTTGCCATCTTGGCTACGTTACAGGGGCGGTGCATAGAGCTGTGATTGCTTCAGCCAACACAGCACTATACAAATATAAGTTGTACATGGGGATATTTTCCTATATTCGATACACGTACCACTATACTAGTGTTAAAAATCATCTTCCATTCATTGTATTTGTCTGATTGAGTAGTAGAAGGATTTGCTACAACATTTGCTAGTGCAAACAATTACATGGCTGGCTAGTTCTGGTAAGAGCATAGACTCTACGGTCAAAATAGACACACTGCACGTGCACAAGTGTTCACCTTCACAGTGCACAACATGGCAGTGTTCTAAGAGTATCCTACTAGAATTACATTTTACAAAAAAAATCAACTGATCTGTAATCTATTGTGTGATGATTTTCAAAGTCGGGTCCATGGCACTCTGCCAAAAGCTAAGTGAAATGTTTTTAGAATCATTATTTACATAACATTCCTTTTTGTGCCAAATCTCCTCCAGACATTCCTAAAATACCACATTCACTAGAATGTGCTGGACGTGAAGTCACAGTGGCCATGCTCGCCAAAATATGACAAGATAATCCATGAGTCCAAGTGAGTGTTTGTGCCTAATCTGAAGAAATTTGATTTATGTGTTCCTGAGAACTCGCGTTCACAAGAATTGGTCGAAGAGCCAAACCACCCAAAAACATAATTCCGATTGGGGGGGATGAAAACAAAAAGAGGGATAAGTAAAAAGGCATTAACCTAAGCGTGGTAAACAGTCACTTTGAAAACAGTCTTATTGAGGTGATGTGTATGGGGAAACTGTTACTCAGGTATATTTCCAAGCCAGCTGTCCTCTACCAATACAACGTCCTTTTAATTGCATCAAAAAATCAAAATGTCTCTTCAGAGAGGACAGATAGATCCTCTTTGAAAATGACAGTGTGTTGCCAGACCTCTGGGAGATGAAGGTCAAAAAGGAGAACTGCGGAAATTCTAATTAATGAGTGGGTGAGGTAAGACAGAGTGGCCTCACATGATGAAAGCCAACACTGATCTAATAAATCAAGACAGACAGAAAGTGGTGACCAACAGTAATCGCAGGGACTCAACAACAGTGGAGCAAAGAAGAAGCATGAATAGAGAGTGAACTTCTAAATGGGGAGCAGGGATGGTTGTTTTCTGAATGACAGAGTGAACAGTAGTGACAGTCAGAATCAGAAAGAGGCGTGTGTCTGTCTTCCTTTCCAGATTGCCTGTAAACACAGCTCTGCTGAGTCGCCTGCTCCTTCTAGGAAATGCAATTTGTCTGATTTATTGTGCCTCTCTTTATAAAGACAGATTTGTCCTCTCCCAGGGAAAAGGGTTAACATTAGATGTGGCAAAACGTGTCTCTGTTCCGACACCTGATCCGCTTACAATCACTCTTGTCAAACAAAGCAGAGAACTAAATAGTCTCTTGTTGATGCGTCACGGTGCCCGCGCTGCCAAATTTGTTGTCAATTGTAATCGATTGCACCTCTGACATCTCGACACGTAATCCCAGATTTCATTGATCCCACGTCAGTGATCGAAATGGCAGCAGGAGAGGGAATACTGCTGATTCACTTTGAGTGAAAGCCTGTGTGTAAGCCAGGATAAGGATACTTTTAGAAGTCAAAACAACTGTACATTTAGAAACCTATTCACCGGAACATGGTCATAAAGGGACGGGAAGAGATGAAAGGTACAAAGCCTGAGATAGAGTTAGTGTCAAACAGAGGTGGAGTGGGTGTTTTCACGATGAAGATGAAAGGCCTTTGTTGGCCGCTGAGTCCAAACAACTCCAGTGTTCTCTGGGAGGCTTCCAAAAAGCCTTTTTGAAGAAGGTGCTCTAAGTGAGGCAGCTTTAGGAGGGGAGCTCTAACAGCATGGATTGATGTGGTGTCTGTATAATTGAATCTGAGAGGAGTAAAAGAAGCAAAAAGGAGACCACTTAATTATTGAATCTCTATTGGAGTGTCGAGGAAAGGCAATCTTTAGAGAATCACATTTCTGAAAAAAATGTAATATATATATTCAACGTATTGTGTTGTTGCTAACATTTTGGACAATTTGTCCCACACTCTTTTAAAGCTGCCAGATGTTTTTTATCACACCTGGAGGAAAGCAGCAAAGGAAAAGGGGCTGAAGATGAAGCATCAAAGAGAGGTTGGAAACAGTAATGGAAGAGGCTAGCCCACACATACAAATATATGGTCAATTCATACTGTAGCACCTATGCTAGGTACATTTTGTATACTATAATGGTAAGAGAGTGTCTATAAAAAAAACGGTACTTCTAGTGGACGCGAAAACAGAATCTAATAAGAGTAAAAGAAACAAAAAGGAATAGACCACTTTAATTCTTCTGGTTGTATAAAATTGGAGTGTTGCAGACCTCATGCCTGTTTTTCAGGTTTCAGGCTAGAAAATGACATGCCCAGAACAAATGACTATATCTTCACCTCTAAAAGAGGTAAATTAATTATTTCTTCTCTCAAAGCAATGATAAACCTGTGAGTTGGATGTAGAAAAGTCAGAATCAATATAGATGTTTTTATTTTACTTATAGTGAAAACCACCCTTGAATGATGGGATAGTAGACAAAAAGCTTTAGGAATCCAAACTATAACATATAATAAGTACCCTGTATCAAGATTGATGCAAAACAAGTGAGATTTGACCTTTTTAGAGAGGTTTAGAAAGAAAAAAAACACCTCGGGGGTCATTTGGGTGACATCCTCGTGGATTCATCTTCTTATTATAGACACATGCATTTCCAAACATTTGGTCTACCTACGCTGTAAAATGTATTATCTCTTCGATTTACACACGGCATCTATTGCACGTCTGTCCATCCTGGGAGAGGGATCCCTCCTCTGTTGCTCTCCCTGAGGTTTCTCCCATTTTTCCCTTTAAACTGTGGGTTTTCTCTAGAAGTTTTTCCTTGTACGATGTGAGGGTCTAAGGACAGAGGGTGTCGTATTGTCATACTGATATTCTGTACAAACTGTGAAGTCCACTGAGACAAATGTAACATTTGTGATATTGGGCTATATAAATAAACATTGATTGATTGATTTTCTATACCTCTGGAACCCATCGGTCGATTTTGGTAATTGACACGCCCTTTGAACCGTTAGAGCCAATAGAATCGAGGGAAAGTTCATAAATCCATCTAAACATTACCAATGGTGAATGAGAGTGATGCCCAAAACCGGAAGCTGGGTTACAGCCGTCATACACTCTAAATGAAAACTACTCTTATTGACATAAATGTTCTGATTGATTATCAGTAATCATTTCAAAGCGACACAGAGACATTGGTTTTAGTTTTAATGCCATTGAACACAGCTTTTGATCAGAAAACAGCAAAGGTAAGACGTATTTGCCGTTTCGGCCCCGTAAAGTGAAGTTGTGTTTTGTCTTTGCTTGCCTTAGCTGCCGTGAGTTTTGGTCGCACAGTGATGAAACTTACACCATTGGAATCTGTGGAATCTCAGCTTACATATGAGTTTGTGCAGATTCGATGAAGTATAAAATATTGCTACCGTGAGTTATGTGCGAAGTGCGTTAGCAATCTTTCGCTTAGTGCTAATTCAGACGCTCAGCATTAGAGTTGTGTTTTGTTTCGGTAAAAATTGTTCATATCGTCAGTTAGCTGAGTTTCTTCCCGTTAAGTGGGTATAACACATTAATAGGTTGTTAAATGTTAAGAAGCCCTGAGACCGTTTCGTGAATATTGTTGTGGTTTGCCCCTGGGGGCGGGGGCATGGGGTTTAACAGGTTAAAGAATCACACATGACTTTTCTGCAAAATAAATAAAAAAGTAAATGTTGCTTGAAATGGCCGATATATTGAATGTATTCAATGTATTTCAGGGATGTATTGAGTTATCGCCAACATCGTGGACAATTTGTCCTGTCAATTAATTGAGATGTGCTGTGCTGTCTAAGACGCTGTCTTACTCCAGCCAGCACATGGTGCTGTTGCTTTTTGTTTTACTTCTTCTTTTGTTAGTAGCAGCCAATTGAAAAGACTTACATTGAAAAACGTCGCTGCGGATTTACTGCGGAGCGTATAAAGCAGACCCTTCACGCAATAGCACAGTGAACAGGTACACGAGGGGTAGTTAATCGATCGCAGATGGCGTTGTGCTCGCGGACTGATAAAAAAAGATTAAACCTAAATGGGTCGCGCTATATACTTTGGCGGACGTTAATATACCTGGGCGGCCCCGCCCAAGTAGAGTTATCTGTCTGCATAACAACAGTGAGGGCAGAACATGTGCCTTTTCACACTTCTGAAAATATGGTAAAACCAGAACCTACGCTGTGTATATTTTGAACTCGGGTATTACCTTCTGGCGGACGTGGACACATCAATTATTTAACAGAAAAACCTAAAAGAAATAAAAGAAATGAATTACATGTTGATGTTTTTTTAAACTGCAAACCGTATTTGAGAGTAGGGCTGCAACAAACGACTAATTTGAAAATCGATTAATCCATCGATTAATTAAACAATTAATCGACAATTCGGACGATTACTGTATGCCTTGCACAATTTCTCAAACGCTCTTATTTAGCAGTCAACTTTTAGATTTAGCTTGAGGTTGTTTTAGGCATGTGGAAACTAACAATGAAGACAATAAAGATGAATACTTGATTCAAAAATAAATATTAAATTAACTTAACACATTTTGAACAAAATTAACATTGCTTTTTATTTAAATTGAATAAATAATATTTCACATCAAAAGAAACAACAATGTTTTAACAAATCGTATTAAATAATCTGATGACAGAAGTGTAAACAGAATAGCTGAAACTTTAACAAAATAAATAACTCAGTTACCTCTAATCATTAACCCATGTTTGTATAATGTAGTTAACTCCGTGTGTTGCTGCTAGCATACATAACACCTGACGTGGAAACGTTACTCGTGGATGGGGCTACAGAGCTGCTAGAAAGACAGTCGAACCCGGTGCATTCCTCCGTCTGAATGTGGTGCACTTTTGCTAAATGTTTAGACAAATTGCTCGAGTTACCGCCTTACATGCTAAACTCTTATTGCACTTTTGGCAACGAGCATTGTCCACATCGAGACGGGTAAAGTTTAACCACACCTTGGAGCGCGTTCTCTCCGCCATCTCCTCAGTGTGTTGCTGCATGTAGCAGCCGCGTGTGTGTAAACTGCCCCGCCCCCTCAAACACAGACGGGGGAGAGAGATCTCGTCTGATCGAAAATACATCATAGACGCATTTGTTTGTCTTTTTGCATATTAGAAACGAGTTGGTGACACTAAGACTGCAATATAATGTTTTTGTAGCAATAATACGTGACATATTTTTTAAATGTCTCCAGTACTGATAAAAACACCAATAACGTTGAAGCTTAACGGCGCAAACACACGTGATGACGTCACCAACGAATCGACGACTGAATTAGTTGGCAACTAATTTGGTAATGGATTACTTGTTGAACCCCAATTTGAGAGAAGAGTTCATTTTCAAATTGTATGAATCTTTAAATGTCAGCTAATAAAAAGTGTATATTTAGTTACAAATATGGATCGAAGTAGAATATTACACAAGATGAAAAAATTGATATGTTATTATTGGAAATTGTTACATCTGGTCTTATTTCAATATCACTTTATTAATGACTGTGACCATTTCAGAGACATTTATGTATGTGTTTAAGTGATAGAGTGTGTGATGGAGAGGTGAAGGTAAGGTGGACTACTGCAGGTCCTGTGTTTCTAAATTATTATTAATAATTAATATTGTTATTAGGGTTATACCATTCGATACAGCCCTATCCGCCACACCACACTATTCAAGCAAAGGAAACGCTATGGACAAATAAAGAGAAAGGCAGTGGAAGCATGAGAGCGACGATAAAACTTGCAAAATCTGAAGGAGCACAAATGGACAGAAGGGCTATTTGAATGGGTTTCGTGTTCAGATATCAGCAATCTTCCCCTATTATGGTGGACTGCACCGTTAATTCAAGTTTTCATTCCGAAGTGAGAATCTGTCGTGCTTGAAAATGTGTCTGCCATTAGCTGAATCATTGTTGGTATGAACATTAACATAATCCTGATGTAAATGGCCATTATACTGAATTAAACTGAGTTTAAATGAAATATGAACACCATTATTCATTTTATTTTAGCATTACCTTAAACATTAAGTTACTAGCCTGGCATAAAGAGGAAATATTATGCTAATTTTCAAATGTTCATATTTGTATTCTGTGGCTCTACTGGGACATGTCTCCATGCTTTAATGTTCAAAAAGCTCTTTATTTTCCTCATACTGCCTGTGCCGCAGCACCTCTTTTCACCCTCTGTCTGAAACCAGCAGTCTGTTCTGATGGGTTAGCTGTCCGGCCTGTTAACCTATCAAGTCCAATGTGTTAGAGCGCTAGCCAATAGAACTCGTGTTGTCACTATGCTACTGAAGTAAACGAAGGAGTCCAATCGATGTGTTTCAGAACGGGGGGGGGGGGGGGGGGTGTTTATTTGCATGACCATTAACATGCACATACATTTATTACACACTACAGGAAATGGAAAAACCTAAAAAAGCATAATAGCGCCCCTTTAAACTGTAGAAGGGGTTTTGTGTGGTGATGGAGGCCAGTCACAGCAGGAACACTTCCTTCGTCCAGGATGCAGCTCTGCCTCTAAAGGTCCTGTTGGACACTGTAAGTGATGTGGCCTGTCTGCCTAGTCATAAACACCGGTGACGTGGAGGCTAAACAGATGGGCCTCTCCGTCAGATCTCTGTTCTTCCCCCCGCTTTTCCAAATTTCTACTCAGGGTGTCCTGGTGTGAACCATCCTTTAACACCTTTCCTCCTCTCCTCTACCTCCGTCTAAACTCTTCATCCCTCGTCAACTCAGCCTCTCAGACATCTCCCTAACTCTCTCTTTGGCGCACACACACGTGCACTGTCCTTCACCTCCCTGTCCCAACAGACACCACTCTCGATCTCTGCGTCGTGTCCTGCTGTAAAGAGGTCTGTTGTGTACAGTACAGTCATCTGTTTCTGAGTCACCACCAAGTGGACATCCTGCAGCTTTCTAACTTAGTGTATTCCCAACAGAGTAGAGCAGGAATGAGTCCTCAAACCAGAAAATGGTTTAGCAATTTAGGTTCCCTCGTCTAAAAGTCAATGATTTTTGTAAACGTGTTTGGTGGTTAGATGCCTGAAATAAGGTCTGTGGTTAAAACAAGCTGAAGAGATATTAGCCTGTTGTACTGTGACATAAAACTTCTCAGAGAATTACCCCACTTCTAATGTACAAAGCTTTTAGGTGTAAAACTTTTTTTTTTAAAACGCAGTTGCTAACAAGGGGCTTAATGAGACTACTTAACGTCCTCACGCCAAACATTAGCCGCCGTTAGCTTAGCGGTGGTGTTTGGCAAGCACTGTTTATAGCAGGGGTGAGGAACCTCCCGTATACGGGCCGCGAGACCATTTTATACGGCCCTCGAGGTAATTTATAAACACACGAAAAAAGAAAACAAATTAAAGAAATCTAGAACGCAAAAGAATTAAACAAGCGAGTGCCTGTTTTTCCTGGCTAAGGACAGGTTCCTTGAACACAACACGAGCGTAACGTGTCATCACGTGGTGTAGTGCTGACGGAGAGCACCGGAACACCGCTCCAGCACTTCAAAAATTGCAGTACACATAAGGAGCCGTACACATGCCGCAGTTTTTTGCGTGGCTGTGTCTTTAGTTGTAAGCCCAGTGGCAATTTGCTCATCTGTCATACTGATCATAAAATAACGCCATCGAAAATAATATGCTACATTACAGTACAACTACTTCTGGGTCTTTGTGTGTCACTCAAGCTCGGCTGTGTGCGTGTGTGGCACGAGCGCATTTTGTTTGAGCGAGAGAGAGAGAGAGAGAGAGAGAGAGAGAGAGAGAGAGAGAGAGAGAGAGAGAGAGAGAGAGAGAGAGAGAGAGAGAGAGAGAGAGAGAGAGAGAGAGAGAGAGAGAGAGAGCGGTACTGGGGAATGTTGTTATTAGGATCTGGTTAGCTAGCTAAGCTAACAAATATAAGGAGCTGTTTCTACAAACAGGTGGAAGAGAGCTCTCTGCTGACAGACTGAGAGGCTGATAACCTCAGCTCAGTCAGGTTAAGGCACACCTTGATATGATCATTATAAAAAAATAAGAGAATAAAGGAAAAACAGGTATAAAATACTATATGACAGTAAAAAAAGTTGTTAATAAACAAGAATACAGTTTAAAAAGGGGAGTGATTTGTAAAATATCCATAAAGAAAAAGAAAATCTGTTTACAGTTCTGTTTCATATGGGAGATGTATCTATAGATCTCTTAATTTTGTGCTCAACGTGCACCAGATTGATGCTTTTAACTTCAACATTTAAAAAACAATCTTGTCTTTGCCACAGATTTAATTTTCTGCAATATTACAAAATCCAATAAAAAAATGCCATTGACTTTTAGTAGAGGGGGCCCTTGCTCACTTTGTCCTAGTTCGGCAGGACATCTTGAGGCTACACAATGTACAACTGTGCAAACTGCAGGATTAGGCTGTAAACTTTAGAGGTGAGTTTCAGATAGAAACCAATTGGGAGTAGCTGTGTAACGAATGAATAGATGGATTAATGTTCGCTCAGATGGACGGTTGGGGGAATCAATACTCACATCGCCTGGTGTAACCCCCTGTGCACTACTGCTTTTCTTCATGCTGAGGGATGTTCAGCCACACTATCGCTCTCTCTCCCAGTCTTTGATCCTCTCTCGGAAAAAGCAGCTCCTTCCTGCTCCTCCTGGTCTGGCCAGCCTCAACAGTACGCCTGCACATGGAAGGCAGAGGGGAAGGGGAGGGCAACGATAAAAGTAACCGCTTTTAAAAAGTTATCCTGCCTCCCTCACAGTGGATACCTTTTCTGTAGTCTTTGGGACATCACAACTGTATTGCATGTCTGCAAAAGCCAATGGCGAGCCGTGACTTTTATACCTAGGCCCCCCCCCCCTTCCCTCGAAAAAAGAAGAGTTATTACGTGACAGCGTATACTTCAGCGGAATATCAAAACAGCGGCCCGGGGTGCAAAGCGCATAAATGACAGCGACCCTCTACCACACAAAACACCATTTACTGTATATAAACACCTATCATGACAGGGTACCCACAGCCAAGTAACAATTCAAAATGAATTAAGTCGGCACGGCGGCCCACATTGAAAATGACTTAGGCCTACCTTTGATGACCAAATCACTTAAACACAAAGTCCCTCCTCCTGTCCTTTTGGATGAAGTACTTGATGGCGGGGTCATGCAGCTGATCCTTTGCCACTCCAGTTTATCATTGTAACTCAATCTTGAAAATGACTAATCATTTTGCAACGATGTCATCACTATCACTGAAGTGAGCCATCATGAACAAACTTCCCGATTGTTTTATTTTCCCGTTTCAGTTCACTAGTGGCTTTATTTTTAGTTTTGAGAAGTAGAAAATGAAAATCATCCCGTTTTTTAAGTTTAGTTAATCCCTTCTTGACTATGATAAAGAAAAACGCCTTGTATTTCAATTTTTATTTTTTCAATTTTAAAACGAAAATTAAATATCCAGTCCTTTTTTGTTTTTGAATATCATTTAGAGAAAAGAAAATCCAATGACCAAAACATACGCTGACCATCTCGTCGACCCAAACTGAACTGGAAATTGAGCCGCCACAGTTGTTCTGGAAAAAAATTCAGTTTGTTCCCTTTTACTCTACACCGACTGCTTACTGTAAAAAACAAATGTTGTCTCAATGAATGCTATTGCTTTTAAATTCCCATTTAAAAACAGTGGGTCAAAGTTGACATACATTACATAAGATTATACAAATTTCTAGGAATAGAGTACATTTACCTGTGTAGCAATGTGTTGCATGTTGCACTATAAAAAAGACAAAATCTGTGCCACAAAGTGACATTCATGAAAAACACATGCATGTGTGAGAGATTTTTACACCTGAATGGATAATTTTGCATGTCATTGCTCAAACGATTAAATATTCCTTAATAGTGAATGACAATTTGATCAGCAAGCTATGTGAAGGTGGTTAATGTTGCCATTTTCAAACTTTTTACACATGTGCCAAAACGTGCCATTTGCTTGAATGAATGAGAGATGCAAATCTGCTCTGAACAACACTAATTGTTCAGAGCTTAATGTTTTGAAAAATTAATTCATGAGTCATGCTAGAGTAAATTAGAAAAACTAATACTCCACAGTCACAGCTCAGTTGGAACAAAAACACATTGATATTTGGCAGTGATGTTAAATATTTCATTTGTAATAAATGTGCTGAAAACAAGCAATAACTAGAAAACACTACTTTAACCTTGGTATGTTTACCTGCTTAAAATACACTGTTAGAATGGGTCTTAGAATAAATGTTATGTGATGTGAGCATGGTGTGTGTGCCTGAAGGTCTTCTAGTCCAGTCCTGTCCGTCAGCCTGATTTGAATGCAGTGACTGTACACTCATCAATAATAGAAAGACCACAGCTGGTGGAAAACCACCAAAAGGCAGACATGACTCGTCTTTGTGGCAGATATTAATCTATATTTTCCATGTTAAATTGATAAACCCCCCTTTCTATGTTCCTTTGAAATCACCCCTTAATTAACAGTCCGTTTCTTAACGTCAGTGTAGTGTTGTGACTCAATGTGCATACTTTTGGAATTCCTTTTTCTTCTTTTGAGTGCATTAGTGTTTCATGATGAGAAGTATTGCAAAATGCACTATTAGTACCCAGATGGAGCACTCATAGCGGAAACTTTTTGCACTTACAGTATGGGCCACTATTTTGGCTACGTAACACAATTGTGGGGGCTGTGATTAACAGCAACTACTAATAAATATAACAACGCTATAAAAAAGATGTATTACGGTTTTTTCTTCAGTATTTGTTAAATGTACAACTATACTGTAGAAAATAAGTCAACGTTCATTGTATTTGGTTAATTAAGCAATCTGTAAGGGCTTGCTACTCGCCAGTTAGCTAGCTAAATACACAGCCACTATTTGCTATTTAAAGAGGCAATATTATTCTCTTTGGCATTTTCCTTTTCCTGTAGTGTGTTGTATAGGTTTTGTGCATGTACAGTATTTCCACTACAAGGCCTCGCTTGGCCTCGCTCGGTATGGTTAGGCCTCGTTAGGACTGGCTCACTTTATGGCGCATGTCCATCACAGTTTAGGAACTGGGGTAGTATCTATAGTAACGCAGTGTAGGCGGAGCCGTGACGTCATCTTCAATGAGAGCCCTAGAAAAACAACACAGCCGTTAGCTGTTAGCACTCACAGCTCACAGCTCCTCATATCTGTTCAGAAACTAGACAAAAGTTAAACAAGTACAAACCACAGACTGTCTGTGTCATGGCGAATACAGTCGCTGGTTTATTTATGTCTCTATAGGCCGTTGTTGTGAGTGTGGCCGGTCGGAGCATTTACAACGTTAGCTTAGCCCAGGGGTCTGCAACCTTTTTGACCAAAAGAGCCATTTTGCTCCTTTTTCCCCAAACATTTTTTGTCTGGAGCCGCAAAACATATTTCATAGCTTGATAGCTAAGTTGTATTTGTTGTTATATCAGACAAAAACTACAGTTTTTTTGCATTTATTAGGCTATTTATTACATTATATAAAACTGTTAACCTCTAATAAGAAACAAAGAACTCCTATAAGGAGAATTACAAATAATACACAGGCCTACTTTAAAATAAATTAAACACAGCACTTGGGGAGTCCTCTGCACATTTGAAGGAAAAAAAAATATTATTAAAATGGGCCCACTTTGAAATAAATAAAACATATAGCTGCACCCTAAAAAGAGTTAAAGGTAGGGTAGGTAAGAATGGAGGAACCAGCTCGTGTGCGCTAGAATTTGAAGATACACAACCGGAAAAAATATGCCTCTTCCTTCAGACTTTCTTACAGATTCCCTCCTCCAACACACACGAACGCGCATCATCAATGAGGCCACGAGATAAGTTTGTGCAATGTGCACAGATGGAAGGCTGACAGGCAGGTAGGCCATCCAGTTATTTTAGCCGGGTCGGCTAAAATGATTGGTCGTACTTTTTACAGCGCTACGGCTTCCAGAGATACATTTTTGTATGTATTTATTGTCAAAGCATTTAATATATTCATTGCTATCGGGACGTTAAGAGCATTCCATGGAATATAACAAAAAGTGGTTTCTGAAATAAAATTACATACCCCATTGAATTATGACTGAAGATCGTCAGCTGTCTTCCTCTCCCTTGTTGTTCCTCGATACGTAAAGGCTGCAGCACCGTTGACAACTTCTCTCTACATATCAAACATACCGGTAAACCAGCATCGTTTGCTGTGAAAGCATATAACTCTGTCCACACAGAATTAAATCCTGTGTTCCTCCGGTACTTTTCTTTGATTTATCCATAGTTCGCTCATCGAGCCGGGGGTCTCCGCGCGAGCGCCTCCAAGAAAAGGCGCTCGCGCGGGACCGTGACGCAGGATGTGACGCATATTTTAGTTGACCTAATTAAAACCGTTTTGTTTTTTATTTATGTGTCACAGTATCACCTCAAAATACAAGATAAGAAACATTTTCAACCGTGCAACAAAATATAAATAGTCCTACAACTACTTTTATTTTATTTCATTTCCTTCTTATTTTTGTCTAAGCTCAAGGGAGCCAGAGCAGAGGGCTTAAAGGGCCGCATGCGGCCCGTGGGCCGCGGGTTGCCGACCCCTGGCTTAGCCAATCTCCATTTAGAAAACACGAATTTTAAAAAGGTTTTTCACCTGCCGTCTGTCTGCAGACTTGTCAAAGCATTAATTCATGGTTTTTACTAACCGGTATCAGTATGTTGTTACTTCGGCATCATTTTGAAACGTGTATTACAATTAAATCACGGTCAAATATGTTCATCTTGTTGTAGTTGTAGCCCCCTTGCCAGCGATTCTCTATCTAGTTTAGCATACTCAGCCCGGTTGTTCCTGGCCCTAGAACCACAATTTTATGGGGCCAGATAAACTGTGAATTAGGACCCGCTAGCCGGTACTAGGCCAAGTGGAAACGCAACCAAAAACGGGCCCCGCACGGCTCGGCACGCTTAAAGCGAGCTCCGCGCTGCAGTGGAAACGCGCCATAAAGGGTCTGCAAAGGCTAAAATACCAAAGTTCCCTCCAGAGGGAGTTTCTCTCCCACACACTCTCCCCCTGCCTGAAACTCCATTGGACTCCTTTGTTAACTTCTGTTACATAATGACATCACTATGCAACACTTGCGCTTCTATTGGCAAGTACTCCAACACATTTATATCTTTAATAATAATAATAGGGATTTTTATAGCGTTTTTCCTAATGCTCAAAGACGCTTAAAGTGTTTTTTTTATGTTAGGTAGTTAAACACCAACATGATCCCCTCTATAAGTATTATATATCGCTGTGAAAACATCTATATTAAATTACATTTTACATGACTACATTTAAACAAAATCATGATAATGTTGTAATTTACCCTTAGTCAATAATAATGTATATTGTTTAACAAAGTATGATACAACTCTATGAAACCTCTGTTCACGGGCTGTCACCAGCCAACGTTAAGTAGTTTGCCTTGTCTACCCTTCACTAGTTTGAAGGGTAGACACACGCTGATCCACTCCGTGTGCCGCGCGTGCAGCCCCGGACATCTAAGGGCATCACAGACCTGTTATTGCTCAATCTTGTGTGGCTGAAGGCCACTTGTCCCTCTAAGAACTTGGACGCCGACCCGGACCCCGGCGCGACGGGGGCCGTTACCAGCCTCACACCATCCATGGGCTGAGCCTTGATCAGAAGGACTCAGGCCCCCGAGCGACACCGGGCAAGCGGTCTTCCATATGCCACACTTCCCCAATCTGCCCGTAGGACGGGGATTCGGCGCTTTGTTGTCAACAATGTAGCAATAACGCAAAAAAA
Source organism: Notothenia rossii (assembly GCF_949606895.1). Lineage (NCBI taxonomy): Eukaryota > Metazoa > Chordata > Actinopteri > Perciformes > Nototheniidae > Notothenia > Notothenia rossii. The sequence continues at coordinate 52,850,299 of NC_136907.1, read as the reverse complement.
TATATGGTTCTTGAATAGAGTGTACTGCTTCAACACACAGTTCTTATCCTGGTATACAATTGTTAACGATGGCACTGTATAATAATAAATACTGTCTCATTTTCAGAATTCTTGCATCAACTTGTTAACCTCATCATCGATTTGAGTGACACCCATGTCCACTAGAGGTTTAACGAGAACATTATTTGAATTCATTAAACATCATGATAAAGAGGTTTCAAGTAACTAATTTACACACGGCATCTATTGCACGTCTGTCCATCCTGGGAAACTGTAGGTTTTCCCCGGAAGTTTTTCCCTGTACGATGTGAGGGTCTGAGGACAGAGGGTGTCGTATTGTCATACTGATATTCTGTACACACTGTGAAGAACACTGAGACAAATGTAACATTTGTGATATTGGGCTATATAAATAAACATTGATTGATTGATTGATTGACTAGTAAGGTGGTGATTGTTATTGCACTGTAAACAAATGTCTACATTGAATAAGTAAACTATTTAAAGACTGTGATAATTCAGTCTTGACAAAGTGGTGGTCAAACTGACCAGTATTTCTATTCCTAAATAATAAAAAATACTACATTTCAAAAAAGGAAAAACCACTTAGCCTCTCAAACCAAGGCTCGTCTACTTTCAAAAAAGTGCTTGAAAAAAAACCATGAGCCACACAAGTAGCACCATTTAAAGTATTTTCACAAGACGATTTTTTCTTCAGTACCCATAGCCCGCATTCCAAAAAAACCTTTCTCCTGCAATAAAGGTCAAGCTCCCAGAAATTATAATATGATGAATCGACTACAGAGCGGAGAGATACTCTTCCAAACACGTAGAGAGGACAGAAGGTTAAAAGGTTGTTTGTATCTAACATGCAAGTCCAGCAATGACATATGTGATCTTTTCATTATTACAATTTAAGGCCAGGTGCAAATCACAAGACAAAAAGGTCAGCAAGGTCCATATGTCTTTACGGAATATAAGATTAGCACTTGCACACCACACCTTGTATCTGTGGAGTTGTTATATTTTGTAACAAGCAGTCGGGGAATTTTCAGCCTCTGAGAGACCACTTATTGTGAATCCAGGTGGCATGCCTCATTTAATTATTTGTTTCCAGGCTTCAAACGTTTAGTTTTCAAAGACAGCAGCATCTCCAAGGACTTTGCCTAGTTTGAGGTAAGCATCAAGGTTCCAGGCAACACAACAAATGGAACACAACGACTACGTACTTCTATCGGTCAATAATCAACACCAAAGATATACACTTTACAGTCAATGTGGTTTATGTCCATATTTACAGCTCCATACTGAAAATCATAAATGGCACTGACTGATGTTTAACCATGAAACTGTATCAACCGATTGAGGTTACTTGTACCTTTTACATAGTTTTAAATATATGAGCAGATGTCTGTTTGTCATCTTGTAAGTTTGCAAATAATGATTTTAAAAGCAAAGGCCATAAAACACTTAGAGACCAAGGTGACATATGCAAATTGTTTGTTAACCCTGGCCAAGAGTCAATATTATTACATTTATGATGATGTAAATCAGAGCAACAATGAAAATAATTGTTGGGACGTAGCACGAACCAGCAAATGTTTACAAATTTGATATGTAAACGAATCAGGTATCATATTCATCGGTTATCAGTTGTCAAATTGTAGTAATAGTAAATTGTGTAGTACTGATGCACACATTGCATTGGGCGTGCGAATATGTGATCAATGTAATGCCTTATTTGAATAATCTTCTATGTTTATGTGGTACTACATATGTTTTTTTTAATATATATATATATATATATATATATAGCTTTTTAGAAAGACTGACAGCAGATGGTTAAGCACTTGGAAAATACATCACTTTGATCATTTATTTATCTAAAGAAATGAAATTGAAATCACAAATAAAGCCTTTTTCTTGCTAACAGCACGACGGTGATAAGGTCAGAGCTCTGTCATTACATCCAGGGAAGGAATAAGCAGGAGAATGAGGAACGCTTGAACCTCCAACACAAGAGGATACTTAAATCAAAGAGAGACATTGAACAAAAGACACTGGATTGAAAATGCACTGCTGAACTATTCAGAGAAACAAGCGTCAAGTAACCTCTAATCCCTGTTGCCCCAGCAATTGGCAATCCCCATGGCTGCCTGTACCCATAGGCGGACTGGCCATCGGGACGTTCGGGACGAATCCCGATGGGCCGGCGCCGAAGTGGGCCGGTCGGATATAGCTAGCTAGCAATCCGATGATATAAAAACATACTTTATCATTTACGGACGGAAAAGCTAGAGATAGGTAGAGATGTATTTTTAGGTAACAGTAGGCAAAAACTCCAAGTAAGGTAAGTAACTCTGCAATTGATCGGATCGCCAAAAAAGGATTACAAAGTATTTGATTTAGATCACTCTTGTTACTATACTGCGCTCAAATATTCTGTCTCACTGACAAGTATGTCATATTACAGAAGTCTAGGTCGCTGTGTTGTAATGGAACTTAAAGCCCCCATTGCTATGGAAAATCTTTGCTAGGGTTGCAAATGGGCAGAACACTTCTTGTAAATCTCCTTAAAGTTTCCATGGGAAGTTAAGCTGGGGAATTTTGGAAATATTCAATGCAAAATTAAACAAAAAACATGATATTTCAAAAGATTTTCTTTTGAATTTTTTTTAAGTAGAACAGAACAAGTTTTAATTATTTGATTGAACAATTATTTTTTTAATTGAACAAAAACAGGAATGTTTAGTTAAAATATTACTCATCCCCCCCAACCCCTCATTAAAAGAATTAACAAAAATGCACCTCCATCCAAAAATCCCCACAAAGTCCCATTCAAAATGTTAAATGAAAAGAGCCCTTCTTCCTCCAAAAAGTCCCATTAAACATGAAAAATCTTCAAGCAATCCTCTGCATTTTTGCTAAACCCTTTCAGTCAACAGGCTCTTCCTGGGCCTCATCAACATCCAACTCTGAGTCTTGCTCTTCAGTGTCACTGTCTAGCCTTGTTGAGGATAGCTCTGTGTCAGGTTCAAACAGCATTAGGTTTGCCCGAATGCCAACCAGTTTTTCCACTCTCACATTTGTGAGCCTGTTGCGAACCTTTGTATGGTCTCAACAGCCATGCAGTAAGCAGTGTGCTATGGCATGGATATTCAAGTGTACTTGAATGGCATCCGTTTGTTTTAGTCAAGATTATGCTAAAATATACTTTCCCCAACTATGCTTAAAGAGCCTGTGACAGCCTCCCAACAACTGTTGTACAAGGAAATATTGGGCTACTAGTAATCTCGAACCGTCAGTTTAAAAAAAGAAGGTGCGATACCGTTCAGATAAATATCAATAATTTCGAACATCGCGGGGAAATTCCTTCGACTCCTTTTGAAGTTTTGGGGGAAGCCAGAAGTGACGTCAATGCGGGAACGCTTCACTGTGCGGCGAGAGAGCCAAACACGGACAAAGTGTGTTGTCATGCGTAGAAATGGTGAATTACTGAGTGTAGGCACGTTAATAACGTTTTAATGAAGTTGACTACAGTATATTTCATATTTGTCAGTGCTTTCATGTCAATTTGGCGAACATAAACATAAATGATCGTGGTGAAGATGATGATTAAATTAGGATTAAAAATCGGTAGTGAGAGCTGCTGAATTTCCTCCCGTCGGATGTGATATAAAAACAAAACGATTATTTTTGTAGTTGTAAATTCAAGTGGATGAAGCTACATTTCTTAGTGCTTTCATGTCAATTCGGTGAACATATGATACATTAAATGATCGTGAGGATGATGATTTAAAAATTGTTTGTTTGAGCCGGTCTGCATTTCCTGATGAAAACAAACCGAACGGTGCAGCTGGAGCGCTTGGCCCGCAATGACGTCACACATAATTTGGCGGGATTTGAAGAATCCCCGAGAAGATCCAGAATATGGTCAACATTGAAGGGCAGATTAATGGTTATCAAAGTACAAATATCCAAAATCAGTTCAGTAACGGTTTTAAAGGGGACAATATTTACTCAAATTGATGGGTTTGGATGATGGGGGAAACTCGTGTCACAGGCTCTTTAAGTTCCCTATGAAGAGCCAACCTTCAATTTAGAAAATTCCAAGTTTTTTCCCATAAATTCCCATGGAAAGTTTCCATCTTTGAAAATTCCCGGAATTGTGCAACCCTAAATCGTTGCACATGTGCATATCAGATTTTTTTATAAAATGTTATATGATAAAATGATTCCGTGTAGTGGTTTTGTGTGTAGGTTTGTTTCCCTAGCTAAGGTTTCCTGCCTCAGTCGAAAATGATATACATCAACAATAGGAACTGAAAAAAATCTGGATCATCAGCAGTTGTGAATCTGCTTTTATGTAATAAGGCAAAAATGACCTTAAAAGGTCACTACTCTTCTGCTGGAAGATACATCCGCCCTCCACCACAATTAACACTGGCCCTGAACAAGAATATTCAGGTAAAATGAATGATGGATTAATGATGAGGGTATCTATACAGCTCTATCCAACACAATGCTAATGCTCTGACAGCATGTCCTGTAAATGGGGAATTCACCAGTGAATTTGAAAAGAGGCAATATTATTCTTTTAGGGGTTTACCTTTAGTTGTATAGGTTTTTGTGCATGTAAATGCTATTCATTACATCAACAAATGTTTTCCTTGTTGTGACGCACTTAACATTAGAGTTCAGCAGGGCTGTATTGTTGTCATCAGCAAGGAATTCTGCCCATCTGACCAGTCACACATTACCGCGCACAATGGAGAGCTGTGGAAGGCGAGTCAGTCGCTGTCATACACTTAAACATCGACAGACACCCACACAAAGGTAGCTTTTGTTTATCCAAAACAAAAGGAGGCTTAAGAAATCATGTGTGGAACTACATTAATATTACGTCCCCTCAGTCTGTAATCCAACAATGAGAGCTTTCAAAGCCATCTGGGGGCCGCAACCATGATGAATTAACTTTGTAGTGGTCACTCATTAACCACCAGAGAAGTTAGACTTACTTTAAAAATGAACATTTTGAGCAATAATGTGAAACTAAACAGTGCTATACACTTGAGGAAATTGACTTCACTTACCCTGTTTTTATCCAGTGTGTAAAAAAATAATCAGTATTCTATTTAAGCATTCCAATACTCAAATTACGAGTGGGAAATGGAGAAGTAAGCCGTTCTTGTCACAAGACACCACAGCTGTTGACACAACTGCTGCAGGTCCGGTTTGACTGCTGGCCCTGCCCAATGTCAATCAAAACACCTACTTGAATCACACCTCAGGAACCACAATACTGACATCCAATAGGCGCATTCACACCGCAGTACTTTTCCCACAAAGGTTCATGAGAACTTAGTTCATGAGAACTCTTTAGTTCTCATGAACTAAGTACAGATCGCATTCACACCGGAATAAGTCCTTGAGGGAGGATTAGGCAAATGAAGCAGCTGATGTCACTTCTTCTTCTGCTGCTTTGGGTTTACTGGCAGGTCGCAAACAACTTCACGGCGTATACTGCCACCCGAAGTCACCGGCCGGAAGTCCCCGGAGTTGGGGACTGGCTTCAGTAGAAGCTGCTGGGACTCCCAGCAGCTTCTACTGAAGCCTTCTGAGCAAATCGCCAGAACGCCGAAACCTCCTCATCTCCATCACTCCCATGTTTTCTTTTGTGTTGCCATAAGTTAGTCTCTCTGCGCTGAGCTAATGCTAATAATGCTAATGCGAGGATAATAAAATGGCAGCTTCTCAACACTTTATGGGAGTTTTACGGGGCGTGGTTTGCATTCCGCCCAGCCAATCAGACATAGGAAGGTTCTGATGAACTAATTTTTTTTCAGGCTCTTTTTGGTGTGAACATTTCGGAATTATATCGGAACATTTCGGAATTATATCGGAACTAAAGTGGGCTAATGACACCATGGAATTAAAAAATGGCTTTTCAGTCAATGATATTCAGTGTCACAATTGCACAATTCAGTGTCACAATCACAAACATGTTTCTTTACCACAAGCTATGCTTTTTTAAAGTTAATTTAGATGAAACAGCTGCAGATGATAAATTAATGGCCGGGAGGGTATATACCAACTTAGCATTGCTTATATAATGCAAAATCACCCCTGTAACCACACTGCACCTCCTGGTCTGTTATGTGACTATGGATGAAAATACATTATTTTTATTATATCAAAGCTGAGAGGCTAAATTAACCTGTCAATCAACAGCCATCGGACTATGAGGTAGTTTGTTAATAGCCTAACGTTAGCTTTTACTTCTGGCGATTGCATTTACTCCTAAGAAAAAACTGTGTTAATATGTAGAGATTGTCCTGCAAAACAAAACTTGCAAGTACCATAAATGTGAGTTTGCGAAAGGACTTATTTTTCTCTAAAGTGCAATAGCTTTCGATGCTGATATCAGGCCTAGAAAATGATGTCATCACTGCACCACTTCATAGGGAGAGCTGCTAAGCAGCTACTAAACTATATAAACACACCCACTATATGATAGACACTATATGCCACTTGTTTAGTTTTTGTACTTGGAGATCAAGGAAAATAGTCTTTAATTCTCAGCTATTGTTGACCCAGCCCATTGTTGACTCAGTGTGGGGCTGGGTTTGAGCCTCAACTACTGCAGTGATAAGGTATGGCCTCTACTGTAAATCAGAATTTGTCCAAAACAAATTCATAAACAACTTTCTTTCAGCATAAAATAGATTAGAGTTGCTGAGGGTCTGATGACCAAAGACGCCATCTGTGACGCCCGTCTTATCTGTCCGAGCCGTTCTGGAGCCAGGTCTCTATAGAAGACATAACTTGTTTTGTCTTGTTGATAGCATGTGCATTTTCCTCTTTGGGTGTGTTTAAGTAGCAGGGCAAGTTGAGAGAAGCTTCAGATTTTGCAAGGTCAGAAACTTTTGTAATTTTTCACTTTTCTGGCATCAGTTATTCTGTTTTATCATTGCGTTGTCTTTAAGGACCATAGTTTGTTCAACAAAAATGGTACCAATTGAGCCATTTTCTAATCTTATCCCTCCTTTCCACATGTTTTTGTGGGCATGTCCTTCCCAAAGCAGCTGATGGCATGCAATCCAAGCAGGTGTCAGACTTGCAATAATAAGCTTAGAATAATATTAGGATTACATTAAGTCTAGTCTACAGCTTTAAAATCACCTTTCCACAAATGGACGGACTAAAGTTATAGATCACAGTCAGAGCATCCTTTAGTTTAAGTAGAGCTGAATTAAGGTCAGTGGGTAACACAAGCCAAACCGAAAACAAAACATATTAAGTATAATAAACGTGTGTTTGCCACAGAGCTTCTTTTCTGCAACATTTTGAGAAACAATGGCGAAATCCCATTGGTTTTTGTCGAGGGACCCCTTGTGATGCTAACTTCCAGGTCGGCCTAGAAAAATACTTCATCGCTTTAAACGTCGAAAAATGATTTATTTAATGTAATTTAAGAAGTCACCTATCAAACATTCGATACGTCATTTTCAACACCCACCTCAAAGCCATATTATCACGTGTCGACTTGGATTACTTGTCAGTGAACGATATTTAATTAAAAAGGGGAAACTTTGCCGTTTATATATTAGTATTCAGAACAGTGGATTCAAGCAGAAAGGAACTCTTTAGACTGGTGAATGCTGAGAGGAGTTTGTTGAGGGGGCAGAGAAAAACACACAAATTTATGGCAGCTGAAAGATGACGTCAGTGTGGAGGCCACATGCAGGGAACCCACTGCCCTACTGTACAGAGAGGAAGAGACAGAGAAAGACACAGAGAGAGACTGGGACATGTTGACACCATGTGGTGTAATGCAAAAGATCATGCCTAGTCAAGTCATAAGAAAGTAATCTTTGAAGCAGATGGTAAATAAAGAAAAACACTCTTTTTACAAGCTTTCGAACTGTCATTCCTTACCTTCCTTAAAAAGAGATCATTTAACATTTCTGCTCTCAAATATCTTTTTTTTTTTTAAATGGCTTAGGTTATGTAGGTTGTTGAATTATGTACTTGAAAAAGTTCCAAAACCGGAGTTCAGTACAGTTATAAAAGGAAAAGATGCAAAGCAAATGGTAGCCTTTAGCTTGCAGACAATCCATGCTATGGCTACCGAAATGCATCAGAGAAACTTGAATGTTTTCAAGTGAAACCGCTTTATTCTGTTTTTATTCCGGTTTGAATTACCTGTTCTGTTTATTTAAGAGGATGAGAACACAGCCGATAATTCAGCTACCTGTTACAACCTCCTGAAGAATAAAAGGATTCAAATCGGGAGAAGCTGGCTGCAATGACAAACTCCCGTGACCCCACTCTTACATGTTGCCACCAAACGCTAGTCCGGCAGTGGCTCAGTCATTAGACCTACGGCTCACACTCCAAGTCCCCGTACAGACCTATGGAGTGTGGTCTGCAACTTAGAGAGGTCCCAGTTCACCTCCTACCCTGCCGTGGTGCCCTTGAGCAAGGCACCGGACAACCCCCTTCCCCCCCCCCCCCCACTCCCATTGATCCCCGGGCGCTGTGCAATAGCTGCCCACTGCTCCTAGTACTAGGATGGGTTAAATGCAGAGGTTACATTTCACTGTGTGTGCTCTGCATGTGTGACCATTAAAGAGGGTTTCATCCCTCCGATTCTATCTATTGGCAGAAATGTTATATTGTGTATTTGACTGCCGTTTAACTTTGTTGTCTTATTGAATCCACTACTTTAGTGCTCAACAAAAAAGTATTCCTTTGGTCATATTCAGCATTCACTACAGATAATATTCCCTTTCCCTTCTTCTCCCGAAGTAGATTAAAGAAGGGAAAAAGTACTTTATCCACTATGAGCTTTGAGTGCTATGCCAATAACACCGAGACCTAGCAAACAAATTAAGAGATAATTTAGAAAAGAATTGAGGAGCCAGAGCAGATGGCGATTGACTCATGGTGACTCACTGTTTGATAAGAGTTAACTGAAATAGCCCAATAAATAAGAGGGAGTGCCATTCTGTCAAATTCAAAACACCCACACATGCATTTAGCTAACTACCCTGTTCAAGTCACAGAGTACAACATCCATTGTAATTATGTCAGCACTGCATTAGTTAGCTATACACAAGACAGCGACATTGAGTAAATCTTTTCAATTTGTATTTGTTTAATTATAAACAGCTGACTTGAAGAGTAACAGAAGGCCTGGCAGAATGAGCAGGATTTGGGGCACAGAGGGGGCCTATGGTGAGTGTCACCAGTTGGCAACCCACACACACACACACACACACACACACACACGGGCCAAAACTTCTTGAGCAACGACCCGTTTGGCTGAGCTGCCTCTCTGAAGGGTTATTTTTATATGCGGACATACTGATTCATTGGCAGGACATCAGTATTGGCCACTGTCTGCCCTATTTAAAGTAATTGGATAATTGGCGAGAAAGGTGATGTTCTGATGGTAGAGGAAGTTTATCTGTTTTGCCTGGCTATGTGACTTAGTCCTGTTGGTACTTCAATTGTACTTGTTTAGAAGGTAATTGTATGACAGACTACAGAGGGTCTTGTAAAAGTCATTCTTCACAAAAATATTCTTTCTCTCGTGAAAGAATGTTTCATAAATGTGTTTGATTATATTCTGTTGTGCTTTATCAAAGTTAGTCTGATGAAGGGCTGAAGGAGAACATAATATTTGTTATAATGAAGATGTATTTGTTTCCCTAGTACAAAAGAAGAATAAAACCCAGGTAAACAAAACTGAAAAACATGGCTTCTATGTCTGCATAAATACGAGTAACCCACAATATGGTAACTACCAGTATGCTGGAAGAATTGGAAATGGAAATGAAAATTATTACCATGTTTTCTAGGATTGCACTGTCTGTTATCAAATATTACAGAGAGATACATCATGCCATACAACAAGGATTTTCAGAGTGTGAGACTGTGGGCCTCCCCTTAGACCAAGCTAGGAACATGTATTGTTGTTGTTAAAGGCATCAAGGGAGTCTTTCTAAGGTGTGATAATGATTCAGGGCAAAGGGTACAATGATGGTTAATGAGATTCGCTTTGAAAGAAAATCAAAATATGCAGCTTATCTCAATTGCATCAAATCGGTCTATGTTGCCATGCAGACAGCTTAAAAAGGAGAAATGTATATACATTTACTTTGGACCAACGCTTCATTTGGCAAAACATCTTTTTTTAATAACGCCTAAAAAGTTAAATTGATTTTTGGTTAGTTAAATGACTATATCTTACACCCTTTAAGTAGATGGTGATAGGCATTTTTTTTTAAGGTAACAGCCCCTAAAAATGTCTGTACACAGCACCTGGCTGCAAGTGGTACAAATGCTAGGAGACATTGATACTTCATAATACACAAGAAACTAATCTCTTCTGCTTGAAACCCAATGAAAAAAATCTTATACACTGCTTATTCAGCAGCAAGGCTTCCAGTACAGAACTGAGTGACCACAATATTCCCAGCCAGACATATGAAAGTGTACTCGCAGCTGAAGCTCTTCTTCTTCTTGAGCCAGTGGTAAAAAGAACTGCAGGGAACTCACGTCAGCAGACTGTCGGCCTGAAAGACGTACAATGCACCGATAGATTACAGATTTCTTGAATCCCATATCACAGCAAAAAAAATAAAAAAGCCAATATTATGGCCAGCGGAAGAAAAAAAAATATGATTGATGAGCAACAAGGACCCCAGGCCCTGCAATGTTACAATTTCTAAGGGCCAACCTTTCCCTCTGACAGGCTTAGGAGGGGAACAAGTATATATTATAAGTGTTGTCAATTTATAATAATAATAATAATATATTTAACCTTGATTAATTGCATGATTGTCCATAGGTAATTTAACTATTAGTCGCAAAATAATCACACATAAATGCTTGCGTTATGCAAAATGTATGCTTATTCTTCATTCAAAAGAGGCAACGACCGGAAGACAGACTGCGTGATAACCGAGAGAAGAAGAACACAATGCGTGATATATATAAAAAAAAAAATAGCGCGTGCGTTCCATTTTCACTCTACAACGAGAAGCTCATGGGGCTTTCCCGAACCTGTGTCGAGAGCTGGAGTTAAATTAAATCTCAGATTTGCCTTCTTAATAGTTTGTTTGCGTCCCTCACTTACGTTTTGCTTCTCATGCACTGATTCGCTAGCTCAACAGCCAATCAGTGATTTCTTTTGCCGACTGCCTTTGAAAACCCGGTGGGTTTTCGAGCCGAAAAGGCGTCGGCACGGCTGAAAAGACCCGACGGTACGGGACACACCAATCTGAGTAGGGCGTGTCAACGCTCATCATCGGCCTGACGCCCACCGACGCCGATATTCGGCCTGGTGTGTCCGTGCCTTTAGCCCCGTTAGCCCGTTTCGCTAGGTGTTGATTTAGACTCTTGGTGTTGGACTTCTGTTCCGTGTAGGTAAAATGGTTAATATCGTCTGTTAGCTGAGTTTCTTCCCATTAAGTGGGTATGCATCATTAATAGGTTTTAAATGTTAAGAAGCCTTGAGACTAGGCCTGTCGCGATAATCGATAAATTGACTTATTGTACGATAAATAAAAATGGACTCGATAACTTTTCTGAGCTCGATAAATTGCCGTTTACATAAAGATGTGACCAGCATTTTAGCCTGGAGCGCTGTGGCTGCCAGGCGCGCTGTGAGGGGCGGGGCTGACACAGCCAGGTCAGGACACTCCGCGTGCACGTGCAGCAGCGTAGCAGCCAAATTAATAATATAGCGACAAGCGGGAGACAACGTGTGACTTACTCGCGGGGAATTTAAAGTGACATGGAATTGGTTACAAAACCTAACGACACATCTCGATTCTCCGGTGTGGCAGTACTTTGGATTCAAACCAAATCAATGAGGCGAACCTACGGACTTGAATGAGCCGGGCGGTGTGTCGCATTGGTTTAAAAAAGGTAGCGACAAAAGCAGGCAATACCACGCATTTTAAACCACCTAAAACACAATCACCCCATTCCGTTTTTCCATCTGGGAGCAAACAGGGCAGCTGGAGATGGAGAGCCCCCGCCCGACAATGCAAACATGTTGGTGTTCCTTGCTCGAAAACTTAGAAAAACAGATTTGGATATGGCCTGTTGAGGCATCTGGGTCTTTGACAGTGGACTGTACACTTGACTGTTGTTTTGGTTGTGTGTAATTTAATTAATTTGTTTTATTTATTAATTTATATATTTTAATATTATTTCACATTTCATTTGCAATGTTGAATGTTCAATAAAAAGTTATGTTTGAAAGGATGTACTTGAATTATTATTATATATTATCATTATGTCTAAAATGGTCTTAAAACGGTGCCGACAATATTATCGTTTATCGCAATAATTTCCAGAAAAATGTATCGTCCAACAAAATTAATTATCGTGACAGGCCTACTTGAGACGCTGTTTCTTGCAAGATGTTGAGTCTGCCCCCCTGGAGTCTCACAATAATAAGAGCGCTGTTAGGAGCGGTTACGAGTGGCATTCACAATGGCCAACCAGAGTGGTACTCAAACCGGATACGTCACACGGGAGGAGGGTTCCCAATCAGAATTGTTTAAACCAAGACAGTAATTCATATACCGATAGCAGCACCGTTTGGCCAGCGGCTTAACAGTATACCGATATCGTCCAATCGGCTACCGGTACTGACTTAGTACCGGTTCTCGATACCCATCCCTACTCCAGTGGTAACTCAATTGACATTGACAATAAATGCATATAACTTTAGTCTTGTCGAGAGAACCATCTGGCAGGGATTTGAAGCTGCATTTGCCATGCAAAAGTCCCTTTTGCATATTTGAGGCTTGTTTCTGCTTGTCATTAACATTACTGCTCCTTTGCTTCCCTGATTTGCCAAACTACAGTGCAGGCCAAAAGTCATAATCAAAGATCATGCACGTGTTAATCACCTTTCAAAAAAAACATTGCTGTTAAAGAGAATTGGCCTTAACTCAATATTATAGCATTAACTTTGAAAGCCCATATAGTTACACAATATTATATGAGAGTAAGTGAGTACTTTTGAAACAAACGACTTGAAAGAAAGTGTGAAACTTAAACTGAAAAAGCTGCCGTTGTTTTTATCTTCAAATTAGGAACCTATTAAATTAACGACCAAATGCATGACTGTTATTACAATCACAGTTCAAAATACAATCTAAGAGACAAACACAAAACAATGACACCAAACACACAATTCTTTCCGAATCCGCAATATTTTTTTTCTATTTCCATTTCCAATATGACCAACACTCACCCGGTCTGCAAACCTAACAGCATGGAGCAGTAACAGCGTATATTCATCATGTGGAAGAGGAACATCAGTATTCCGCAACAGAAATGGCAGTGCAGTAACAACATCACCAGCAAAGCCAGTAAGTGAGTCATCAGTATGGAAGCCAAAGCCTGTGTATGTGGCCTGTTGTTTCAGTACTGACTGAGAATAAAAGGACAGTGGCCACTTGAGTTCACATCACATGACCGGGGCACTACAGAAATGCTATGAACTATGGGCTTAAAAGGGAAGTGCACATGGGAAATTCCTTCCCAAAACAAAAACATGATAGTACATCACACCATGTAAATAATTGTCACTGTGTGAAACCAAACTCCTTCACAGCTCTAAAGAATGATTTGTGCCACTGAAACAGCATTGCAAGTGCAGGAATACTTTCAGTTTCTCCTATGGACACACAATACAATAAGTATGGGGACCAGAAATGAATAGCCTGTAACATAAAATTAATATAGTTACGTAGAACAAAAACGATGTAAAGCAAAGTCCATAAATAATTGGCCATACAAATCCAATTGCTTTTATCGACTTACCAAGTATTGCATCTACTAGGGCTATACAATTAACATAAATTGTATCAAAATTATTATGTGGACTAGCGCAAAGCTCAAATCGCACTAAGCGCAATATTTGTCAAAATGTGTGAAAATATCTCAATTATATATTATAGTGGTAAAGTCCCGGGCACACGAAAAGTATTTCTTTTTTAATATTTATAAATATTATTTTTTTTTTTTATATATATTAATAATATATGTGCCCTTAGTGCGATTTGCACTAGTCCATATCATAATTTTGATATAAATATATATGAATAATATTTTTTGGATAAATATATTAAATACATCGTAACAGAGTAGCATCTGTATATTCTGATACAATAGGTGCAGTATGCACCTTTCAGTTGCTTTGTGAATCGCCCAACAAACAGAGAAGAAGAAAAACAAACAAACACAGCATGCACTTCTAATTCACCCGCTGATAATGATTATATATTGATTATCCGATCAGCAATGGCAAGCAGGTTATTATCAAATTGACATCAACTGAAAAAACTCAAAATATATTCCTTGTTTCTCCTTAAATTACTCGACTTAATGTACAGTATATCATCCTATGGTAGATGCCAAATACCTTATTGTGGAACTGTCAAACGGTGGTATCTTTCATATTAGTTTGAAAAGGTGTTACCACTAACATTTAGAAGATGAATAGGAAACAACCATCCCCAGACGCCCCTCTCACATAGATTTAAAAAAGGTCACCATTTAGTTCCTGTATTGATAGTCAACACATTCAGTCCAAACTGAAATGTGATGTTGATTTGTCCTCGACGGTGAAATAAAGGGCCTGCCTAGTGCCATTTATTGGTTGACCTTATTTAACTCAAGACTTCATTGATAAATGGACAGTGATGGATTGTAGCATATAAACATAGTACTCGGTTGATGGTCCAAACATGCAGCCCTTCTATTGCTATGTTAATGCAGGTTTACATCACAATTTTAAAAAAAATGCACTTCTTTCCCCACCACCCAAATCGTATCTGTCCAAAACGTATAGTTTTGAAATTGATTAGATTTTCTAGTGAGGGAAGTGGGAAAGTCTTCTATTTCCTACTGATCATCATCATTATTATACCTCATCATGAGGTGCCATGAGGTCCTCATGGCAAGTGTCCCAAACGTTACGTAGGCTGTATCAAGGGCAGCACATCATTATTTCAGAAATTCAGACGAAACACACTGGCAAAACTGAAGTCGGCTGACAAAAGGAAGCGATGCCCACACTGCAAAGTCCCGAGAGATGAAGAGCAAAGCCTACGTACAGACAAAAAGCCTACGTGATGTGACTGAATCAAAAGACCTCTCAGTGCAACTCAAGATATTTCACTGGCGATTGTGTTTCTTCGAAAATAGCTTGTGTACAGCTCAAATTACGGAAACCTGCCACCTGCGCATAGTAAAACCTTGTTTTGTATGCAAACCTGTCGAACAACGTACTCCTTTATCATTAAGCATGATTAACTTAAGATATACTGGTCAAATATGCACACAAACATAATACTCATATGGGAAAAACTTTAAAATGTCGCGAGAGTTTATTAGGTTACAACACGATAAAAGGTCGACATAACTATATCATTTTTAATAAATGTACAACATTGTTGCTAGATATTGAGAAATATTTAAAGTATATTTCACTCGGTACGGTTAAATGCAGTCTTACCGGAGGTGTGCTTGCTGTCCCACGCGCTGATGCGGTTGTGCTAGTCCACCGTTGTCTCCTGGTCCTCTGAAGCACGCGCCCCTTTTTATCAGGCTCCATTTGTGCCATTCGCGCTCGTTCCCCTTCCCTACTCCGTAAGCGCATCGATTGGCTTTGACACCGACGACGCAAATCCTCCCGTTTACCAATGGCAGGCGGTGCCCTCCCCCTCCCTGCCTTCCCACTACTGCTGCCGGACTGGGGCGTCCATTTGGTTCCCCACCAGAGAGCACTGACTGAATGTATGGATGTATATGTGCCTCACCAGCCTTAATGGGGCTTCTTTCCTCCGGCACTCTGTCTATTATTGACTACCTGATATGTTTTAGTTGATTGTCTCTTTACAGTATAGCTCTGACGTGTACAGGGCTGGCACTATCATTTTGGTGCACCTAGACCAGATTCTGTTTGTGGCCCATAAACATTGTGACATCATCATGTCATGCAATACAAAAAACGTGTATGTTTTATCATTGTGCAATTCAACTTAAAAAGTTCAAATGTGCATAATGAGAAAACATGCAATGCAATGGATAAAAGCATATGTACATTGTAACGTAAGATCAGCTGAAAAAACCACCACAGCCCACTGGTTGTAAAATAACCAAAACAATTATTTAACTTTATTTGAAAACAATAAATAGTTGGTTGGTCAAGAAACTATTGACAATTGCAAATCATTAAAAATAATAAATTGTACAGTCAACATATATGAACATATGAAAGCCTATTATTAAAGCCGGTATTCTGAAACTATTTAGGGCATTTTTGTTTAACTTTTAATATGTTACGTATTAAATAAACCAAAAGACACATTTAAGGTTACAAGAAAACATTGGTAGCTAGCTAACTGGGTTGAAGTATACAGGTCAGATTTAATTTTTGCAAACATATGATTATATGCTAAGTAAATGATCACTTCCTTATTAATCATACTTTCCACTGTTTTTATTTAGTTTTTCTCTTTTATCATATATATTGAAAATGGGGCATTTCAGACAAACATACAGACATGATGTGCAAACATTTTAAGACTAATTTGATTAAGTGGTTTTTGAGGCTGAAAGTCTATGTTAACAAAATATTTCAGAAATAAAAATGTAGCATTATTATAAATGCTATGGTATATTCATAGAACGCTCATTGTTTTTTTTAATCAACCTATGTTACTATTCTGTAGTGAAGTGGCACCCTGACATACACCGTTGTTGTGTTTTTCTTTATATCGTGCATCAGAAAATGTTACAATGAACAGTAATGCATTGTGTGAATTTGCATTTTATTGTGCTAGATTGAGTTACGTTGCATTCCATTGTGATGCAGCGCTGCATTGTTCAGCTCCGGTTGTGCATGTCCACTGTGTTGTGTGTTGCATTTGGCCGTGTGGCTGCACATTACTGGGTGCATATGGTATACGAACTGTTGAAATTGATTGTATGACAGTAACACCCAACAACTTAACATTCTGTTGTGTGCCTTATGATGAACTCTGTGTAGTGCTCAAGGCCAGACTCAGAAGTCTTTTAGAATATCACTTGCTGTTGCCAGGCAACAGCTGTCCTGGATTGGAAGTTGAATGGGTGTCCCTGGCCTCTCTTTTTGTTCATCTCCATCTTTACCATCATCTTCTTTCCTCTCAAGATGTTCTTCTTTATGTTTCTTGCAGGGTGTGAGAATGGCAGTATCACCTTCAAGCAGTCTCTCTCACTCAGTGGACAGAAATGGGCCATTAAGGGGGTGTTATGGGTTTTCGGACAAGGCACAACTTCTGATTTCCTAAATGAATGTTACTGATGAAAGCAGGGAGAGTGGGTATTTTTTTCTTACCTAGATAAGTAAGCCAGGGTTGATCAATCAACACCTTTTTATGGAAGATGAAGATGGCTCCTCTTCTCAGTACAAGACATCTCTGTTTTTTCTCTTGGACTTCACAAATCTTACCGTGAAATTCACCGTAATCAACTGGTCGCAAGTGAGAAATAAAACTATTGTAAAATAAATCTTCTACTGATTTTTTCAGTGATAATTATGTACTTGTATTACAGTTTTGTACTCTGATTTATGGAAAGGACATTTGCAGTGTGAACCAGCACAACAATTCAAAATCAGGTTTTTTGGACATGGAGACTCAGAGCATTACCCATAGAATCTGCAAAGGCCAAACCCTTGGTTAACTATAACATGGTAGCCTGCTAATCTGGGAGGAAAGTGACCTTTGGCTTTTACACGGTTCTGGGGTTGGAGATTTTGTTAAAGTACTTCAACCAAAGCCTTTATTATTTAAGTGGTGCAGTGGATTTAAACTCTGCCAGGATTATCAGTGACAGAATGGTAATGGGGAAGATGGTACCCCACAATTTGCACAACCCAAGATGGATAAGGTTATCGAGAAGCAATGTATTGCAAACATTACCGCAAACTATGCCAATCAAGTTTCCATCCAGATGCAAACTGATAAACATGCATGCCACATGTCCACAAGCCCTTGCCCATAAGGCCTCAAGAATTTTCAAGGAATTCATTCGGCACTCATGCATTTCTAGCAATGCTTTGAAATGCATTTCAGCCGTCAGCAATCACATGATTTATCTAGAAGTGTATTATGAATCTCTACAGTAATTAGTGATTAGCAATTCTCTATCAGGCATTATCGGTTACTGATTTGTAATTATTACAGTCCCTGTAACATCATAGCATTACTTTAAGAGGGCACATATCTTTGCTGATGTAAAAAAGTAGTAACTGAGTTAATCTCTTGTGAAAATTATTAATAAGAAACATTATTTATTTGTGGAAATCAACATAATATCGCAATATATGATACTGTATCAATATTTTCTTTCATCCATAGACTAATGTCACCTCTTTCTTTTATCAACCTCAGAAAACAAGCATTTTCATGCAGCAGATACATTATTTATTGGACACACACCGTATTGAAAATAATATTCATAGCACAGCAGCACTGATGCAACCTCTCTGTGGGATGTTAGCCAAACATGCTCCGTTATACGCCTTCTGAAAGTCAATCACTGAAGACGAGTAGCACAGATGTTTTTTCGTAGAAATAAAAAATCTCTGGCAGAGTGGATTGTTTGTGGCGAAAACACATGCAAAGTGGTGATGCACTTGATCAGAGGAGGAAATAATTGTGTTTCAGTTGTACACAGTTGCTGCATGGTTGATTACCATCACATCTTATTCAAACCTAAATAGATAATGTTGTCTGTTATCAGTGTTTTGTCATGCAGCTTGCTCACAACTGGCAATGGTGTAGATCTGTATTCAATATTCATGTGAAAATATGTTGGAAAAAAACAGGCAGGGAGGCAGCAGATGTTTTTCAGTGAATACTCTATGTTGTTTGTGCAAAACACTGGCTGTTTACCACTGCTTATTCAATATTGCAAAATGTTTCAATGATTCAGCAGCTGTTTGGATCAGAATTTCTCAGTGAGATCTCAGGTTGTCTCACAAAGTCTGGCCACACAGAAATTAAACTAACACACTTCAAATTCAGTCTCCACACACATCACTTCCCCAGCTGGTGTCTCAAAGGAGGTGATTACAGAGGTTTGCTACAGTCACTAATGCTTCTGCGCTCTAGTGTCCATTATCACTGCCGAAACAACTTTACATAAGTTAAATCTCCATCCACTTTGCGGTACCTTTTCTATAGACCTGCTTTAATTATAAAATAATGTATATTTAATGAAATTCAGTCAAGACATTTTTGATACAAGTGCAGAGGTGGTAAATGCTGAGTAATTAAAATGTAGGAATGGTTAACATAACATAATGACATCACTTTGTAAAACTCACGCTTCTATTGGATAGCATTATAGGCTCAGGGATTGGACATCTCTTAGTGGTTGACCAATCACAACAGAGCCGGTCATCTAACCAATCTGAGCAGACTGGGCTCTGGTTTCAGACAGAGGGTGAAAAGAGATGCTGCAGCACAGGCAGTATGAGAAGAATAAAGAGCTTTTTGAACATTAAATCATGGAAACATGTCACAGTAAAGGCACAAAATACAAATATGAACCTGATAATGAGCGTAACTGGGCCCCTTTAAAATGTACACAAAAAAAACGAGGCAAATGTGTTTAGAAGGGACAGCAGTGTTTGCAACTGCAAAGTTACTGATTTAATTAGGACGACAAGAGGGAAATTGACTTAAGATCAAGATCAAAATAAAATGCCTTCACTTGACATACAGCTGACATCAAGTTTACTACACTAGATGTCACTTCACACACAAAAGCGGGGACAAATATGATACACGTTATATTGACAGGACAGGCACTTGATCTCCGGAGAATAGCATTGGCTTATGTTCTCTTGTTTTTCCAAGAAAAACCCCTTTTTGCATGTAAAACGTTGACCATGTCCAACTGGTTTTTTTCAACCAGTAATAACTTTGACTGAATAGATGTTATAGTGTTGTCAAAGCTTTTTTGACATATAGAGAGCGGTGCAGGAATGAGTCCTAAATCTAGGAAGTTAGCATTTAACCACTTCTGGTTGCCTCGACTGGAAGTAAAAGGTTTTTTAAAACATATTTGTTGGTTGGATGCGTGGAATAAGATCTGATTAACACAAGTTTAGGAGATGTTCACATTTTGTTCTACAACATAAAATACGTCAGTTTTAACCCCACTTGTGAATGTCAGAAGCAATTAAAAGTATTGAAAAGGCGGTTGCTAACAAGTGACTAAATGAGACTACTAAACCTCATCACGCCAAACATTACCAGCCTTTAGCTCAGCATTGGTGACGCACAGTCATGAAACCGTGATGTAGCTTGTTTATAGCCTTACGGTAGCTTTTTCCTCTGCTATTTACATTTTTGCTACAAAAACGTGTAAGTATCATAAATGTGTGTTTACCACAGATCTTATTTTCTGCAATATTCCCAATCCAATAGAAAAATCCCCATTGCTACTTTCATCTTTGCCCTACTAAAACACACCATCACATTACCAGCAATAAACAGAAACGAGTTTGTTTCACTATACAGAGAGTTTTAATCAATGTTAGAAAACAAAATGCAGTCAAGAGCTTATAAAATAAACTTTTGAGAACTCTTCAGCACTCTTAGTGTATCCTAATAGAAGGAACAAGCTTTCTTTATGTCAGTTGGGAAACATACAGTATAATATTTCCATAGAAAGCTGTTAAGAAATTAGCATATCAGAAAGATTATAGTCAGACACTTACTAACATTTTCTGTGATGGTCTATCTAATCATACAAACACCAGAAACTCACGACGGAATAGAACATGGTTATGAAATATCACACATTTCAATTGCTCTTAATGATAAAACACAAAGAAAAAGAGTAAAAAACATGATTACAGTGATTCCTCTATTAATCAAAATACCCACTGTGGATGACAGGCACTTATGAATGAGTTTACAGGTAAAGCTCTCTCCTTTAGGACCAAAACATTGCCTAAAATCAAACATCTCCCGTATTTAACATGTATAAATATCAAAACAGAAACTAATAACATGCTCTTGTCAATAATATAATTTTCTTGTTTTGTTTGAAGGAATATAAAATGGATGTGGTTGTCTATCACCGACCTGTTTACGCAATAATTAACATGTATGATATTAGCCAAATAGCACTTTCTCCAAAATCCACAGTTGAGCAGTGAATATGCTGCATTTTTCGCACTCTAACATGATCTTTGGTGAGAATGTAAACAATTGGACAAGAACAAAAGTATAAGGCTTGTAGCAAAATGTCAAAAAGAATCCATACAAATAAATGTTTACCCGATTAGGAATTCTTCAAGTTGTCACATAGCATGGATTAATATAACTTGCCAGGCCTTCACACTTTAAACAACAAACAGTGCTCATAATAATAAGCAAGCCTTAATTCAGTATAGCCACTTCCCCCTTGAACAAAATGAAAACAGTGAGCTTTGAAGAGTATTACAATATAGTTACTATTTAGGATCCCTTTCTGATATGGATTAACTGAAGCGTAATGAAATAGCAGGAAGCCGCAGTGAGAAGAATTGGGGGTTGAAACAAAGGCGAGACAAGCTAAAATACATGGGTGAAGGTGAATAAGCATCAGCGTCCCAGACATAAGGCACATTAATAGAGTATATAGTGGTGTCTAAAACCATAATACCCTTTAATATAAAAAATCGGCCTGAAAACACGCCCAGAAAATGTGACATTTTGCAGGACACACCAACTACCCACCTACCCATCCATCCGTCATTCTGTCCGCTCTCTGGCACTCTACCACTGCTCCCAGCTGAAGTCGTCCCCGCCTCCGAACACCAGGAAGAAGCCGAGGATGGTGAGGAAGATGACGGCGTTTCCTGTCATCACCAGACCGCACGCACCCCACTGGATCTGTAGGAGGAA
The DNA here is from genome assembly GCF_949606895.1 of Notothenia rossii. Classification (NCBI taxonomy): domain Eukaryota; kingdom Metazoa; phylum Chordata; class Actinopteri; order Perciformes; family Nototheniidae; genus Notothenia; species Notothenia rossii. The sequence continues at coordinate 52,828,313 of NC_136907.1, read as the reverse complement.
AATATTCATTGTCGATCAGACCAAAATAACCCCATAGTCTTCTATTCATAGTTTTAATTTGATGACACAACACTAAGGGAACTCCCACGTGGAGGAGAAAACAAAGATGTCTTGCACTGAATGCCACCAACAGCTTAGTTTTTACCACAATGTTGCCGAAATGACGGATAGCTGTCTATTGGAAAGGCTGTAGGGCTGCACGATTTAGAAAAATGAACGATCGCGATTATCTTAACTGATATTGCAATAGCAATACGATTCGCGATATTGGAGGGATTAAATCATATCTGCATCATAATTGACAGTTATATTAACATCATAATGGTGCCGTTTACAAGTTTTTCATACAAGTGCAGAGGTTGTCAAATGCTGAGTAATTAAAATGTAGGTTAACATAACATAATGACATCTTGACATATTACTGCATTGCTTACAGCACTAGATAAGAAAAATGTCCACCCACACAACCAACGTTGGGTAGCTAATTAGCACTCATCTTTTATTTGAAGGTAATAAACTTGTCTTTTATTCCCCCAAACACAGCATTATTGACCGATCCATATCAAACGTACAGATAACTGTCTGTTCTTTTGTATGCTTTGATCTTGGAAACGTTATAAGGTTATTGATTTTTCAGAACACATGACTAATTATGGCAAAGGTACAGCTCAGATGGTAATGATTGAAATATGGCAGCGGGTTCTGTTCATGGGTCACACATGCCAAAGACTTGCGGTTTGTTTCCATTTTGATACCATGGGTTGGAAAGGATGAATTGTAGACAGGCTTGTGAGGTTTCTCTATAAAGTTCCCAGTGTTATCTGCCATTTTGTAGCCTTCAAGGTCTTCGTATCAGTCACATGACTAAAACACATGAATCAGTTTCACAACGCTCTGCTGGCACATTGTACTGAACATTTCTCAAGATACAGTGAGTGTGAATATACCAACAACTTATGTGAGAAAAAACACACAATCAACACAAACAAACAAAAGCCAATAATAGTGGCTGTGTTCACCCTATGGAAATAATCTTTTCCAAAGTATTTGAGCACGGTTAGAGATAACTCACCGTGGTGGTCCGGGCTAGCACAATGGGAAGCCCAAAAGAAGATACCACAATGCCAGTTGTTAGGAAGTAGGCCAGCTCTCTGCATGCGTTGCTGGAGGAATCATCATCGCTGAGGCGTCTGGATATGAAGGTCGGGATGGGGCTCAATATGTAGAAGAACAGGACAAATAGCGGCCAGTATACCCTGAAGAAACACAGGTTATAACAGTTATACATGAAAGATAGATGGTCCATGTTGTATTATGTAGGACGACATGAGTTAGCAGCTTGTCAGATAAAAACAAACATGTAGAAGTATTGCCTCACCTACAGAGCTTTGCACGGTCAGACTCCTGCTTATGCGGCCGACTTAATTCACCCTTATACATCAGCCCGCCCACTCCGGTCTCACAGGCTAAATGTACTGTCTGTCCCACGTACGCACCTTAAGACCCGCGGTGATCGAGCGTTCGCAGCTGTGGCTCCTAAATTATGGAATGCTCTGCCTGCTCATCTATGGTCTGTGGAGTCTGTTGACTCTTTTAAAACTATTTTAAAGACATTCCTGTTTGGGCAGGCGTTTGGGTAACCGGTGTGCTTGATTTTATTCCATTTAATACTAAGTTTTTATTTTGTTTGTTTTAAATTTCATTTGTAAGTTTTGTTTTATTGTGTTTTTATTGTGTCTTAATTATGTTCAGGTGCTTTTATGACTTCTTAACATGTGGCTTGTGTGTTCATTGATCATTGTACTATGTTGAAGTCTTATTGTTTTGTCAAGCACTTTGCGACTTTGTCTGTGAAAAGTGCTTTATAAATAAACTTGACTTACTTACTTATTACCTTCATTGAAAAAAATTACATAATCATCAGATATCTCAGCTTGGGTTTCGTTTAGTTTTTGTTTAGTTTCTCGCAGAAAAGCCTTCATTACAAACTAAAAGCGTGGGCTTTGAAATAAGTGGGCAGAAAAAAGGCAGTACGACTCTAATGGAAGAAGCTATTGAGTTGCATTGTGGAAATTGTAGGATTCATTTTGCTAGGAGCTTGACCCTTTGCGGCCTTGATTTTCACTATTCTTTATAAAATCTGCCTCTTAAATACTCCTTAGGAAAGTGCAATACTTGTTGCTGGAGCACCAATTCAAGGGGTTTTAGTTAACTGTGAGAGACTACCCTTTCACTGTAAAATATGTTAACTATCGATTTAAGCCTCATTTATCACGTGTTTCTTAAGCAATAACTTCAATTCTTCGGCATGACAATAAACCTACCCGTATTGTTCCAGTCCGCAGCCCAGAAGAAGAAATGTGAGTCCAATGGCACCGCTGAAGGACAAACCCACCAGTGCTGAGGAAGAGAAAAATTACGTTACATTTACAGGGATGCTGTGTCCAAATTACTGTACAAACAAAACAGAAATACGATAGGCTTGTAAATAAATTCAATTCAAAGCTACGTTAAAGCTTGTAACACAACGTAAAATCCCCCGGTAGTGTTGTAATGATAGCTTTCGAAATGATTCAGCAAAGGTTTCCATAATGTTTAAAACTAAAGTTGTTTAAGCATTAACCTACTCGACACTACATTAACGCAA